>NW_025725275.1:0-306413 GCF_021461395.2 Schistocerca americana | reverse complement strand
GAGGTTCAAATCATAGAAAGTGAGAGTGTCAGTCCTCTTGTACTTAATTCGACATTGTGCCATTTGTATTAAATTCGGATGCAATTTCTGTGTTTCATCGTCAATAAGAAGGTGCAAGGTATACAGTAAACCCTTAAGTGAAGCATCGGAAACTAAAACTGGACTCACAGGAAAGGTTCAAATCATAGAAAGGGAGAGTTTCAGTCCGCTTGTACTTATGTCGGCATTGTGGCATTTGTATCAAATTCGGATGCATTTTCTATGTTTCATCGTCAATAATAAGGTCCAAGGGATACAGTAAACCTGAAGTGAAGCATCGGAATCTAAAACTGGACTCACAGGAGAGGTTCAAATCATAGAAAGTGAGAGTGTCAGTCCTCTTTTACTTATGTCGGCATTGTGATTTTTGAATTTAATTCCGATGCAATTTCTGTGTTTTATCGTCAATAAGAAGGTCCAAGGGATACAGTTAACCTGGAGTGAAGCATCGGAATCTAAAACTGGACTCACAGGAGAGGTTCAAATCATAGAAAGTGAGAGTGTCAGTCCTCTTTTACTTAAGTCGGCATTGTGCGTTTTGAATTTAATTCCGATGCTATTTCTGTGTTTCATTGTCAATAAGAAGGTCCAAGGGATACAGTAAACCTGAAGTGAAGCATCAGAATCTAAAACAGTACACACAGGAGAGGTTGTAATCACAGAAAGATAGAAAGTCAGTCCTCTTGTACTTAAGTCGGCATTGTGCCTTTTGTATTAAATTCGGATGCAATTTCTGTGTTTCATCGTCAATAAGAAGGTGCAAGGTATACAGTAAACCCTTAAGTGAAGCATCGGAAACTAAAACTGGACTCACAGGAAAGGTTCAAATCATAGAAAGGGAGAGTTTCAGTCCGCTTGTACTTATGTCGGCATTGTGGCATTTGTATCAAATTCGGATGCATTTTCTATGTTTCATCGTCAATAATAAGGTCCAAGGGATACAGTAAACCTGAAGTGAAGCATCGGAATCTAAAACTGGACTGACAGGAGAGGTTCAAATCATAGAAAGTGAGAGTGTCAGTCCTCTTTTACTTATGTCGGCATTGTGATTTTTGAATTTAATTCCGATGCAATTTCTGTGTTTTATCGTCAATAAGAAGGTCCAAGGGATACAGTTAACCTGGAGTGAAGCATCGGAATCTAAAACTGGACTCACAGGAGAGGTTCAAATCATAGAAAGTGAGAGTGTCAGTCCTCTTTTACTTAAGTCGGCATTGTGCGTTTTGAATTAAATTCGGGTGCAATTTCTGTGTGTCATCGTCAATAAGAAGGTCCAAGGGATACAGTAAACCTGAAGTGAAGCATCGGAATCTAAAACTGGACTCACAGGAGAGGTTCAAATCATAGAAAGTGAGAGTGTCAGTCCTCTTTTACTTATGTCGGCATTGTGAGTTTTGAATTTGATTCCGATGCAATTTCTGTGTTTCATCGTTAATAAATAATTCCAAGGGATACAGTAAACCAGAAGTGAAGCATCGGAATCTAAAACAGGACTCACAGGAGGGGTTCAAATCATAGAAAGTTAGAATGTCAGACCTCTTGTACTTAAGTCGGCATTGTGCCTTTTGTATTAAATTCGGATGCAATTTCTGTGTTTCATCGTCAATACGAAGGTGCAAGGTATACAGTAAACCCTTAAGTGAAGCATCGGAAACTAAAACTGGACTCACAGGAAAGGTTCAAATCATAGAAAGGGAGAGTTCCAGTCCGCTTGTACTTATGTCGGCATTGTGGCATTTGTATCAAATTCGGATGCATTTTCTATGTTTCATCGTCAATAATAAGGTCCAAGGGATACAGTAAACCTGAAGTGAAGCATCGGAATCTAAAACTGGACTCACAGGAGAGGTTCAAATCATAGAAAGTGAGAGTGTCAGTCCTCTTTTGTTTATGTCGGCATTGTGATTTTTGAATTTAATTCCGATGCAATTTCTGTGTTTCATCGTCAATAAGAAGGTCCAAGGGATGCAGTTAACCTGGAGTGAAGCATCGGAATCTAAACCTGGACTCACAGGAGAGGTTCAAATCATAGAAAGTGAGAGTGTCAGTCCTCTTTTACTTAAGTCGGCATTGTGCGTTTTGAATTAAATTCGGGTGCAATTTCTGTGTGTCATCGTCAATAAGAAGGTCCAAGGGATACAGTAAACCTGAAGTGAAGCATCGGAATCTAAAACTGGGCTCACTGGAGAGGTTCAAATCATAGAAAGGGAGAGTTTCAGTACGCTTGTACTTATGTCGACATTGTGGCATTTGTATTAAATTCGGATGCAATTTCTGTGTTTCATCGTCAATAAGAAGGTGCAAGGTATACAGTAAACCCTTAAGTGAAGCATCGGAAACTAAAACTGGACTCACAGGAGAGGTTCAAATCATAGAAAGTGAGAGTGTCAGTCCTCTTGTACTTAATTCGACATTGTGCCATTTGTATTAAATTCGGATGCAATTTCTGTGTTTCATCGTCAATAAGAAGGTCCAAGGGATACAGTAAACCTGAAGTGAAGCATCGGAATCTAAAACTGGGCTCACTGGAGAGGTTCAAATCATAGAAAGTTAGAGTGTCAGTCCTCTTTTACTTAAGTCGGCATTGTGCGTTTTGAATTTAATTCCGATGCTATTTCTGTGTTTCATTGTCAATAAGAGGGTCCAAGGGATACAGTAAACCTGAAGTGAAGCATCGGAATCTAAAACAGTACACACAGGAGAGGTTGTAATCACAGAAAGTTAGAAAGTCAGTCCTCTTGTACTTAAGTCGGCATTGTGCCTTTTGTATTAAATTCGGATGCAATTTCTGTGTTTCATCGTCAATAAGAAGGTGCAAGGTATACAGTAAACCCTTAAGTGAAGCATCGGAAACTAAAACTGGACTCACAGGAAAGGTTCAAATCATAGAAAGGGAGAGTTTCAGTCCGCTTGTACTTATGTCGGCATTGTGGCATTTGTATCAAATTCGGATGCATTTTCTATGTTTCATCGTCAATAATAAGGTCCAAGGGATACAGTAAACCTGAAGTGAAGCATCGGAATCTAAAACTGGACTCACAGGAGAGGTTCAAATCATAGAAAGTGAGAGTGTCGGTCCTCTTTTACTTATGTCGGCATTGTGATTTTTGAATTTAATTCCGATGCAATTTCTGTGTTTTATCGTCAATACGAAGGTCCAAGGGATACAGTTAACCTGGAGTGAAGCATCGGAATCTAAAACTGGACTCACAGGAGAGGTTCAAATCATAGAAAGTGGGAGTGTCAGTCCTCTTTTACTTAAGTCGGCATTGTGCGTTTTGAATTAAATTCGGGTGCAATTTCTGTGTGTCATCGTCAATAAGAAGGTCCAAGGGATACAGTAAACCTGAAGTGAAGCATCGGAATCTAAAACTGGACTCACAGGAGAGGTTCAAATCATAGAAAGTGAGAGTGTCAGTCCTCTTTTACTTATGTCGGCATTGTGAGTTTTGAATTTGATTCCGATGCAATTTCTGTGTTTCATCGTAAATAAAAAAATCCAAGGGATACAGTAAACCAGAAGTGAAGCATCGGAATCTAAAACAGGACTCACAGGAGGGGTTCAAATCATAGAAAGTTAGAATGTCAGACCTCTTGTACTTAAGTCGGCATTGTGCCTTTTGTATTAAATTCGGATGCAATTTCTGTGTTTCATCGTCAATACGAAGGTGCAAGGTATACAGTAAACCCTTAAGTGAAGCATCGGAAGCTAAAACTGGACTCACAGGAAAGGTTCAAATCATAGAAAGGGAGGGTTTCAGTCCTCTTGTACTTATGTCGGCATTGTGGCATTTGTATCAAATTCGGATGCATTTTCTGTGTTTCATCGTCAATAAGAAGGTCCAAGGGATACAGCAAACCTGAAGTGAAGCATCGGAATCTAAAACTGGACTCACAGGAGAGGTTCAAATCATAGAAAGCCAGAGTGTCAGTTCTCTTCTACTTAGGTCGTCATTGTGCCTTTTGGATTTAATTCGGATGCAATTTCTGTGTTTCATCGTCAATAAGAAGGTCCAAGGGATACAGTAAAACTGAAGTGAAGCATCGGAATCTAAAACTGGACTCACAGGAGAGATTCAAATCATAAAAAGTTAGAGTGTCTCTCCTCTTGTACCTAATTCGGTATTGTGCCTTTAGTATTAAATTCGGATGCAATTTCTGTGTTTCATCGTCGATAAGAAGGTCCAAGGAATACAGTAAACCTTAAGTAAATCATCGGAATCTAAAACTGGACTCACAGGAGAGGTTCAAATCATAGAAAGTGAGAGTGTCAGTCCTCTTGTACTTAATTCGACATTGTGCCATTTGTATTAAATTCGGATGCAATTTCTGTGTTTCATCGTCAATAAGAAGGTCCTAGGGATACAGTAAACCTGAAGTGAAGCATCGGAATCTAAAACTGGACTCACTGGAGAGGTTCAAATCATAGAAAGTTAGAGTGTCAGTCCTCTTTTACTTAAGTCGGCATTGTGCGTTTTGAATTTAATTCCGATGCTATTTCTGTGTTTCATTGTCAATAAGAAGGTCCAAGGGATACAGTAAACCTGAAGTGAAGCATCGGAATCTAAAACAGTACTCACAGGAGAGGTTCTAATCATTGAAAGTTAGAAAGTCAGTCCTCTTGTACTTAAGTCGGCATTGTGCCTTTTGTATTAAATTCGGATGCAATTTCTGTGTTTCATCGTCAATAAGAAGGTGCAAGGTATATGGTAATCCCTTAAGTGAAGCATCGGAAACTAAAACTGGACTCACAGGAAAGGTTCAAATCATAGAAAGGGAGAGTTTCAGTCCGCTTGTACTTATGTCGGCATTGTGGCATTTGTATCAAATTCGGATGCATTTTCTATGTTTCATCGTCAATAATAAGGTCCAAGGGATACAGTAAACCTGAAGTGAAGCATCGGAATCTAAAACTGGACTCACAGGAGAGGTTCAAATCATAGAAAGTGAGAGTGTCAGTCCTCTTTTACTTATGTCGGCATTGTGATTTATGAATTTAATTCCGATGCAATTTCTGTGTTTCATCGTGAATAAGAAGGTCCAAGGGATACAGTTAACCTGGAGTGAAGCATCGGAATCTAAAACTGGACTCACAGGAGAGGTTCAAATCATAGAAAGTGGGAGTGTCAGTCCTCTTTTACTTAAGTCGGCACTGTGCGTTTTGAATTAAATTCGGGTGCAATTTCTGTGTGTCATCGTCAATATGAAGGTCCAAGGGATACAGTAAACCTGAAGTGAAGCATCGGAATCTAAAACTGGACTCACAAAAGAGGTTCAAATCATAGAAAGTGAGAGTGTCAGTCCTCTTTTACTTATGTCGGCATTGTGAGTTTTGAATTTGATTCCGATGCAATTTCTGTGTTTCATCGTTAATAAATAATTCCAAGGGATACAGTAAACCAGAAGTGAAGCATCGGAATCTAAAACAGGACTCACAGGAGGGGTTCAAACCATAGAAAGTTAGAATGTCAGACCTCTTGTACTTAAGTCGGCATTGTGCCTTTTGTATTAAATTCGGATGCAATTTCTGTGTTTCATCGTCAATAAGAAGGTCCAAGGGATACAGTAAACCTTAAGTAAATCATCGGAATCTAAAACTGGACTCACAGGAGAGGTTCAAATCATAGAAAGTGAGAGTGTCAGTCCTCTTGTACTTAATTCGACATTGTGCCATTTGTATTAAATTCGGATGCAATTTCTGTGTTTCATCGTCAATAAGAAGGTCGAAGGGATACAGTAAACCTGAAGTGAAGCATCGGAATCTAAAACTGGACTCACTGGAGAGGTTCAAATCATAGAAAGTTAGAGTGTCAGTCCTCTTTTACTTAAGTCGGCATTGTGAGTTTTGAATTTAATTCCGATGCTATTTCTGTGTTTCATTGTCAATAAGAAGGTCCAAGGGATACAGTAAACCTGAAGTGAAGCATCGGAATCTAAAACAGTACTCACAGGAGAGGTTCTAATCATAGAAAGTTAGAAAGTCAGTCCTCTTGTACTTAAGTCGGCATTGTGCCTTTTGTATTAAATTCGGATGCAATTTCTGTGTTTCATCGTCAATAAGAAGGTGCAAGGTATACAGTAAACCGTTAAGTGAAGCATCGGAAACAAAACTGGACTCACAGGAAAGGTTCAAATCATAGAAAGGGAGAGTTTCAGTCCGCTTGTTCTTATGTCGGCATTGTGGCATTTGTATCAAATTCGGATGCATTTTCTGTGTTTCATCGTCAATAAGAAGGTCCAAGGGATACAGTAAACCTGAAGTGAAGCATCGGAATCTAAAACTGGACTCACAGGAGGGTTCAAATCATAGAAAGCGAGAGTGTCAGTTCTCTTCTACTTAGGTCGTCATTGTGCCTTTTGGATTTAATTCGGATGCAATTTCTGTGTTTCATCGTCAATAAGAAGGTCCAAACGATACAGTAAAACTGAAGTGAAGCATCGGAATCTAAAACTGGACTCACAGGAGAGATTCAAATCATAAAAAGTTAGAGTGTCTCTCCTCTTGTACCTAATTCGGTATTGTGCCTTTTGAATTAAATTCGGATGCAATTTCTGTGTTTCATCGTCAATAAGAAGGTCCAAGGGAT
Source organism: Schistocerca americana (assembly GCF_021461395.2). Taxonomy (NCBI): domain Eukaryota; kingdom Metazoa; phylum Arthropoda; class Insecta; order Orthoptera; family Acrididae; genus Schistocerca; species Schistocerca americana. Next base: position 299,787 of record NW_025725275.1, on the reverse strand, counting down.
ACAGTAAACCTTAAGTAAATCATCGGAATCTAAAACTGGACTCACAGGAGAGGTTCAAATCATAGAAAGTGAGTGTGTCAGTCCTCTTGTACTTAATTCGACATTGTGCCATTTGTATTAAATTCGGATGCAATTTCTGTGTTTCATCGTCAATAAGAAGGTCCAAGGGATACAGTAAACCTGAAGTGAAGCATCGGAATCTAAAACTGGACTCACTGGAGAGGTTCAAATCATAGAAAGTTAGAGTGTCAGTCCTCTTTTACTTAAGTCGGCATTGTGCGTTTTGAATTTAATTCCGATGCTATTTCTGTGTTTCATTGTCAATAAGAAGGTCCAAGGGATACAGTAAACCTGAAGTGAAGCATCGGAATCTAAAACAGTACTCACAGGAGAGGTTCTAATCATAGAAAGTTAGAAAGTCAGTCCTCTTGTACTTAAGTCGGCATTGTGCCTTTTGTATTAAATTCGGATGCAATTTCTGTGTTTCATCGTCAATAAGAAGGTGCAAGGTATACAGTAAACCCTTAAGTGAAGCATCGGAAACTAAAACTGGACTCACAGGAAAGGTTCAAATCATAGAAAGGGAGAGTTTCAGTCCGCTTGTACTTATGACGGCATTGTGGCATTTGCATCAAATTCGGATGCATTTTCTATGTTTCATCGTCAATAATATGGTCCAAGGGATACAGTAAACCTGAAGTGAAGCATCGGAATCTAAAACTGGACTCACAGGAGAGGTTCAAATCATAGAAAGTGAGAGTGTCAGTCCTTTTTACTTATGTCGGCATTGTGATTTTTGAATTTAATTCGATGCAATTTCTGTGTTTCATCGTCAATAAGAAGGTCCAAGGGATACAGTTAACCTGGAGTGAAGCATCGGAATCTAAAACTGGACTCACAGGAGAGGTTCAAATCATAGAAAATGAGAGTGTCAGTCCTCTTTTACTTAAGTCGGCATTGTGCGTTTTGAATTAAATTCGGGTGCAATTTCTGTGTGTCATCGTCAATAAGAAGGTCCAAGGGATACAGTAAACCAGAAGTGAAGCATCGGAATCTAAAACTGGACTCACAGGAGAGGTTCAAATCATAGAAAGTGAGAGTGTCAGTCCTCTTTTACTTATGTCGGCATTGTGAGTTTTGAATTTGATTCCGATGCAATTTCTGTGTTTCATCGTTAATAAATAATTCCAAGGGATACAGTAAACCAGAAGTGAAGCATCGGAATCTAAAACAGGACTCACAGGAGGGGTTCAAATCATAGAAAGTTAGAATGTCAGACCTCTTGTACTTAAGTCGGCATTGTGCCTTTTGTATTAAATTCGGATGCAATTTCTGTGTTTCATCGTCAATAAGAAGGTCCAAGGGATACAGTAAACCTGAAGTGAAGCATCGGAATCTAAAACTGGACTCACAGGAAAGGTTCAAATCATTGAAAGGGAGAGTTTCAGTCCTCTTGTACTTATGTCGGCATTGTGGCATTTGTATCAAATTCGGATGCATTTTCTGTGTTTCATCGTCAATAAGAAGGTCCAAGGGATACAGTAAACCTGAAGTGAAGCATCGGAATCTAAAACAGTACTCACAGGAGAGGTTCTAATCATAGAAAGTTAGAAAGTCAGTCCTCTTGTACTTAAGTCGGCATTGTGCCTTTTGTATTAAATTCGGATGCAATTTCTGTGTTTCATCGTCAATAAGAAGGTGCAAGGTATACAGTAAACCCTTAAGTGAAGCATCGGAAACTAAAACTGGACTCACAGGAAAGGTTCAAATCATAGAAAGGGAGAGTTTCAGTCCGCTTGTACTTATGTCGGCATTGTGGCATTTGTATCAAATTCGGATGCATTTTCTATGTTTCATCGTCAATAATATGGTCCAAGGGATACAGTAAACCTGAAGTGAAGCATCGGAATCTAAAACTGGACTCACAGGAGAGGTTCAAATCATAGAAAGTGAGAGTGTCAGTGCTTTTTACTTATGTCGGCATTGTGATTTTTGAATTTAATTCCGATGCAATTTCTGTGTTTCATCGTCAATAAGAAGGTCCAAGGGATACAGTTAACCTGGAGTGAAGCATCGGAATCTAAAACTGGACTCACAGGAGAGGTTCAAATCATAGAAAATGAGAGTGTCAGTCCTCTTTTACTTAAGTCGGCATTGTGGCATTTGTATCAAATTCGGATGCATTTTCTGTGTTTCATCGTCAATAAGAAGGTCCAAGGGATACAGTAAACCTGAAGTGAAGCATCGGAATCTAAAACTGGACTCACAGGAGAGGTTCAAATCATAGAAAGTGAGAGTGTCAGTCCTCTTTTACTTATGTCGGCATTGTGAGTTTTGAATTTGATTCCGATGCAATTTCTGTGTTTCATCGTTAATAAATTATTCCAAGGGATGCAGTAAACCAGAAGTGAAGCATCGGAATCTAAAACAGGACTCACAGGAGGGGTTCAAATCATAGAAAGTTAGAATGTCAGACCTCTTGTACTTAAGTCGGCATTGTGCCTTTTGTATTAAATTCGGATGCAATTTCTGTGTTTCATCGTCAATAAGAAGGTCCAAGGGATACAGTAAACCTGAAGTGAAGCATCGGAATCTAAAACTGGACTCACAGGAAAGGTTCAAATCATAGAAAGGGAGAGTTTCAGTCCTCTTGTACTTATGTCGGCATTGTGGCATTTGTATCAAATTCGGATGCATTTTCTGTGTTTCATCGTCAATAAGAAGGTCCAAGGGGTACAGTAAACCTGAAGTGAAGCATCGGAATCTAAAACTGGACTCACAGGAGAGGTTCAAATCATGGAAAGTGAGAGTGTCAGTTCTCTTCTACTTAGGTCGTCATTGTGCCTTTTGGATTTAATTCGGATGCAATTTCTGTGTTTCATCGTCAATAAGAAGGTCCAAACGATACAGTAAAACTGAAGTGAAGCATCGGAATCTAAAACTGGACTCACAGGAGAGATTCAAATCATAAAAAGTTAGAGTGTCTCTCCTCTTGTACCTAATTCGGTATTGTGCCTTTTGTATTAAATTCGGATGCAATTTCTGTGTTTCATCGTCAATAAGAAGGTCCAAGGGATACAGTAAACCTTAAGTAAATCATCGGAATCTAAAACTGGACTCACAGGACAGGTTCAAATCATAGAAAGTGAAAGTGTCAGTCCTCTTGTACTTAAGTCGACATTGTGCCATTTGTATTAAATTCGGATGCAATTTCTGTGTTTCATCGTCAATAAGAAGGTCCAAGGGATACAGTAAACCTGAAGTGAAGCATCGGAATTTAAAACTGGACTCACAGGAGAGGTTCAAATCATAGAAAGTTAGAGTGTTAGTCCTCTTTTACTTAAGTCGGCATTGTGCGTTTTGAATTTAATTCCGATGCTATTTCTGTGTTTCATTGTCAATAAGAAGGTCCAAGGGATACAGTAACCCTGAAGTGAAGCATCGGAATCGAAAACAGTACTCACAGGAGAGGTTCTAACCATAGAACGTTAGAATGTCAGTCCTCTTGTACTTAAGTCGGCATTGTGCCTTTTGTATTAAATTCGGATGCAATTTCTGTGTTTCATCGTCAATAAGAAGGTGCAAGGTATACAGTAAACCCTTAAGTGAAGCATCGGAAACTAAAACTGGACTCACAGGAAAGGTTCAAATCATAGAAAGGGAGAGTTTCAGTCCTCTTGTACTTATGTCGGCATTGTGGCATTTGTATCAAACTCGGATGCACTTTCTGTGTTTCATCGTCAATAATAAGGTCCAAGGGATACAGTAAACCTGAAGTGGAGCACCGGAATCTAAAACTGGACTCACAGGAGAGGTTCAAATCATAGAAAGTGAGAGTGTCAGTCCTCTTTTACTTATGTCGGCATTGTGATTTTTGAATTTAATTCCGATGCAATTTCAGTGTTTCATCGTCAATAAGAAGGTCCAAGGGATACAGTTAACCTGGAGTGAAGCATCGGAATCTAAAACTGGACTCACAGGAGAGGTTCAAATCATAGAAAGTGGGAGTGTCAGTCCTCTTTCACTTAATTCGGCATTGTGCGTTTTGAATTAAATTCGGGTGCAATTTCTGTGTGTCATCGTCAATAAGATGGTCCAAGGGATACAGTAAACCTGAAGTGAAGCATCGGAATCTAAAACTGGACTCACAGGAGAGGTTCAAATCATAGAAAGTGAGAGTGTCAGTCCTCTTTTACTTATGTCGGCATTGTGAGTTTTGAATTTGATTCCGATGCAATTTCTGTGTTTCATCGTTAATAAATAATTCCAAGGGATACAGTAAACCAGAAGTGAAGCGTCGGAATCTAAAACTGGACTCACAGGAGATGTTCAAATCATAGAAAGTGAGAGTGTCAGTCCTCTTGTACTTAAGTCACCATTGTGATTTTTGCATTAAATTCGGATGCACTTTCTGTGTTTCATCGTCAATAAGAAGGTCCAAGGGATATAGTAAACCTGAAGTGAAGCATCGGAATCTAAAACTATACTCAGAGGAGAGGTTCAAATCATAGAAAGTGAGGGTGTCAGTCCTCTTGTACTTAAGACGGCATTGTGCCTTTTGAATTTATTTCCGATGCAATTTCTGTGTTTCATCGTCAATAACAAGGTGCAAGGTATACAGTAAACCTGAAGTGAAGCATCGGAATCTAAATCTGACCTCACAGGAGAGGTTCGAATCATAGAGAGTGAGAGTGTAGGTCCTCATGTACTTAAGTCGGCATTGTGCCATTTGTATTAATTTCGGATGCAATTTTGTGTTTCATCGTCAATAAGAAGGTCAAGGGATACAGTAAACCTTAAGTGAAGCATCAGAATCTAAAACAGGTCTCTTAGGAGAGGTTCAAATCATAGAAAGTTAGAATGTCAGTCCTCTTGTACTTAAGTCGGCATTGTGCCTTTTGAATTTAATTCCGATGCTTTTTCTGTGTTTCATTGTCAATAAGAAGGTCCAAGGGATACAGTAAACCTGAAGTGAAGCATCGAAATTTAAAACTGGACTCACAGGAGAGGTTCAAATCATAGAAAGGTAGAATGTCAGTCCTCTTGTACTTAACTCGGCATTGTGACTTTTGTATTAAATTCGGATTCTATTTCTGTGTTTCATTGTCAATAAGAAGGTGCAAAGTATACAGCCAACCTGAAGTGAAGCATCGGAAACTAAAACTGGACTCACAGGAGAGGTTCAAATCATAGAAAGTGAGAGTATCAGTCCTCTTGTACTTAAGTCGACATTGTGCCATTTGTATTAAATTCGGATGCAATTTTGTGTTTCATCGTCAATAAGAAGGTCAAGGGATACAGTAAACCTGAAGTGAAGCATCGGAATCTAAAACTGGACTCAAAGGAGAGGTTCAAATCATAGAAAGTTAGAGTGTCAGTCCTCTTGTACTTAAGTCGCCATTGTGCCTTTCGTACAAAATTCGGATGCAATTTCTGTGTTTCATCGTCAATAAGAAGGTCCAAGGGATACAGTAAACCTGAAGTGAAGCATCGGAATCTAGATCTGACGTCACAGGGGAGGTTCGAATCAAAGAAAGTGAGAGTGTCAGTCCTCTTGTACGTAAGTCGGCATTGTGCCATTTGAATTAAATTCGGATGCAATTTCTGTGTTTCGTCGTCAATAAGAAGGTCCAAGGGATACAGTAAACCTGAAGTGAAGCATCGGAATCTAAAACTGGACTCACAGGAGAGGTTCAAATCCTAGAAAGTGAGAAAGTCAGTTCTCGTCTACTTAGGTCGGCACTGTGCCTTTTGGATTTAATTCGGATGCAATTTCTGTGTTTCATCGTCAATAAGAAGGTCCAAACGATACAGTAAAACTGAAGTGAAGCATCGGAATCTAAAACTGGACTCACAGGAGAGATTCAAATCATAGAAAGTTAGAGTGTCTCTCCTCTTGTACCTAATTCGGTATTGTGCCTTTTGTATTAAATTCGGATGCAATTTCTGTGTTTCATCGTCAATAAGAAGGTCCAAGGGATACAGTAAACCTGGAGTGAAGCATCGGAATCTAAAACTGGACTCACAGGAGAGGTTCAAATCATAGAAAGTGAGAGTGTCAGTCCTCTTTAACTTAAGTCGGCATTGTGCGTTTTGAATTAAATTCGGGTGCAATTTCTGTGTGTCATCGTCAATAAGAAGGTCCAAGGGATACAGTAAACCTGAAGTGAAGCATCGGAATCTAAAACTGGACTCACAGGAGAAGTTCAAATCATAGAAAGTGAGAGTGTCAGTCCTCTTTTACTTATGTCGGCATTGTGAGTTTTGAATTTGATTCCGATGCAATTTCTGTGTTTCATCGTTAATAAATAATTCCAAGGGATACAGTAAACCTTAAGTAAATCATCGGAATCTAAAACTGGACTCACAGGAGAGGTTCAAATCATAGAAAGTGAGAGTGTCAGTCCTCTTGTACTTAATTCGACATTGTGCCATTTGTATTAAATTCGGATGCAATTTCTGTGTTTCATCGTCAATAAGAAGGTCCAAGGGATACAGTAAACCTGATGTGAAGCATCGGAATCTAAAACTGGACTCACTGGAGAGGTTCAAATCATAGAAAGTTAGAGTGTCAGTCCTCTTTTACTTAAGTCGGCATTGTGCGTTTTGAATTTAATTACGATGCTATTTCTGTGTTTCATTGTCAATAAGAAGGTCCAAGGGATACAGTAAACCTGAAGTGAAGCATCGGAATCTAAAACAGTACTCACAGGAGAGGTTCTAATCATAGAAGTTAGAAAGTCAGTCCTCTTGTACTTAAGTCGGCATTGTGCCTTTTGTATTAAATTCGGATGCAATTTCTGTGTTTCATCGTCAATAAGAAGGTGCAAGGTATACAGTAAACCCTTAAGTGAAGCATCGGAAATTAAAACTGGACTCACAGGAAAGGTTCAAATCATAGAAAGGGAGAGTTTCAGTCCGCTTGTACTTATGTCGGCATTGTGGCATTTGTATCAAATTCGGATGCATTTTCTATGTTTCATCGTCAATAATAAGGTCCAAGGGATACAGTAAACCTGAAGTGAAGCATCGGAATCTAAAACTGGACTCACAGGAGAGGTTCAAATCATAGAAAGTGAGCGTGTCAGTCCTCTTTTACTTATGTCGGCATTGTGATTTTTGAATTTAATTCCGATGCAATTTCTGTGTTTCATCGTCAATAAGAAGGTCCAAGGGATACAGTTAACCTGGAGTGAAGCATCGGAATCTAAAACTGGACTCACAGGAGAGGGTCAAATCATAGAAAGTGAGAGTGTCAGTCCTCTTTTACTTAAGTCGGCATTGTGCGTTTTGAATTAAATTAGGGTGCAATTTCTGTGTGTCATCGTCAATAAGAAGGTCCAAGGGATACAGTAAACCTGAAGTGAAGCATCGGAATCTAAAACTGGACTCACAGGAGAGGTTCAAATCATAGAAAGTGAGAGTGTCAGTCCTCTTTTACTTATGTCGGCATTGTGAGTTTTGAATTTGATTCCGATGCAATTTCTGTGTTTCATCGTTAATAAATAATTCCAAGGGATACAGTAAACCAGAAGTGAAGCATCGCAATCAAAACAGGACTCACAGGAGGGGTTCAAATCATAGAAAGTTAGAATGTCAGACCACTTGTACTTAAGTCGGCATTGTGCCTTTTGTATTAAATTCGGATGCAATTTCTGTGTTTCATCGTCAATAAGAAGGTCCAAGGGATACAGTAAACCTTAAGTAAATCATCGGAATCTAAAACTGGACTCACAGGAGAGGTTCAAATCATAGAAAGTGAGAGTGTCAGTCCTCTTGTACTTAATTCGACATTGTGCCATTTGTATTAAATTCGGATGCAATTTCTATGTTTCATCGTCAATAAGAAGGTCCAAGGGATACAGTAAACCTGAAGTGAAGCATCGGAATCTAAAACTGGACTCACTGGAGAGGTTCAAATCATAGAAAGTTAGAGTGTCAGTCCTCTTTTACTTAAGTCGGCATTGTGCGTTTTGAATTTAATTCCGATGCTATTTCTGTGTTTCATTGTCAATAAGAATGTCCAAGGGATACAGTAAACCTGAAGTGAAGCATCGGAATCTAAAACAGTACTCACAGGAGAGGTTCTAATCATAGAAAGTTAGAAAGTCAGTCCTCTTGTACTTAAGTCGGCATTGTGCGTTTTGAATTAAATTCGGGTGCAATTTCTGTGTGTCATCGTCAATAAGAAGGTCCAAGGGATACTGTAAACCTGAAGTGAAGCATCGGAATCTAAAACTGGACTCACAGGAGAGGTTCAAATCATAGAAAATGAGAGTGTCAGTCCTCTTTTACTTATGTCGGCATTGTGAGTTTTGAATTTGATTCCGATGCAATTTCTGTGTTTCATCGTTAATAAATAATTCCAAGGGATACAGTAAACCAGAAGTGAAGCATCGGAATCTAAAACAGGACTCACAGGAGGGGTTCAAATCATAGAAAGTTAGAATGTCAGACCTCTTGTACTTAAGTCGGCATTGTGCCTTTTGTATTAAATTCGGATGCAATTTCTGTGTTTCATCGTCAATAAGAAGGTCCAAGGGATACAGTAAACCTGAAGTGAAGCATCGGAATCTAAAACTGGACACACAGGAAAGGTTCACATCATAGAAAGGGAGAGTTTCAGTCCTCTTGTACTTATGTCGGCATTGTGGCATTTGTATCAATTTCGGATGCATTTTCTGTGTTTCATCGTCAATAAGAAGGTCCAAGGGATACAGTAAACCTGAAGTGAAGCATCGGAATCTAAAACTGGACTCACAGGAGAGGTTCAAATCATAGAAAGTTAGAGTGTCATTCCTCTTTTCCTTAAGTCGGCATTGTGCGTTTTGAATTTAATTCCGATGCTATTTCTGTGTTTCATTGTCAATAAGAAGGTCCAAGGGATACAGTAACCCTGAAGTGAAGCATCGGAATCGAAAACAGTACTCACAGGAGAGGTTCTAATCATAGAAAGTTAGATTGTCAGTCCTCTTGTACTTAAGTCGGCATTGTGCCTTTTGTATTAAATTCGGATGCAATTTCTGTGTTTCATCGTCAATAAGAAGGTGCAAGGTATACAGTAAATCCTTAAGTGAAGCATCGGAAACTAAAACTGGACTCACAGGAAAGGTTCAAATCATAGAAAGGGAGAGTTTCAGTCCTCATGTACTTATGTCGGCATTGTGGCATTTGTATCAAACTCGGATGCATTTTCTGTGTTTCATCGTCAATAATAAGGTCCAAGGGATACAGTAAACGTGAAGTGGAGTATCGGAATCTAAAACTGGACTCACAGGAGAGGCTCAAATCATAGAAAGTGAGAGTGTCAGTCCTCTTTTACTTATGTCGGCATTGTGATTTTTGAATTTAATTCCGATGCAATTTCTGTGTTTCATCGTCAATAAGAAGGTCCAAGGGATACAGTTAACCTGGAGTGAAGCATCGGAATCTAAAACTGGACTCACAGGAGAGGTTCAAATCATAGAAAGTGAGAGTGTCAGTCCTCTTTCACTTAAGTCGGCATTGTGCGTTTTGAATTAAATTCGGGTGCAATTTCTGTGTATCATCGTCAATAAGATGGTCCAAGGGATACAGTAAACCTGAAGTGAAGCATCGGAATCTAAAACTGGACTCACAGGAGAGGTTCAAATCATAGAAAGTGAGAGTGTCAGTCCTCTTTTACTTATGTCGGCATTGTGAGTTTTGAATTTGATTCCGTTGCAATTTCTGTGTTTCATCGTTAATAAATAATTCCAAGGGATCCAGTAAACCAGAAGTGAAGCGTCGGAATCTAAAACTGGACTCACAGGAGATGTTCAAATCATAGAAAGTGAGAGTGTCAGTCCTCTTGTACTTAAGTCACCATTGTGATTTTTGCATTAAATTCGGATGCACTTTCTGTGTTTCATCGTCAATAAGAAGGTCCAAGGGATACAGTAAACCTGAAGTGAAGCATCGGAATCTAAAACTATACTCAGAGGAGAGGTTCAAATCATAGAAAGTGAGGGTGTCAGTCCACTTGTACTTAAGACGGCATTGTGCCTTTTGAATTTAGTTCCGATGCAATTTCTGTGTTTCATCGTCAATAACAAGGTGCAAGGTGTACAGTAAACCTGAAGTGAAGCATCGGAATCTAAATCTGACCTCACAGGAGAGGTTCGAATCATAGAGAGTGAGAGTGTAGGTCCTCTTGTACTTAAGTCGGTATTGTGCCATTTGTATTAAATTCGGATGCAATTTCTGTGTTTCATCGTCAATAAGAAGGTCCAAGGGATACAGTAAACCTGAAGTGAAGCAGCGGAATCTAAAACTGGACTCATAGGAGACGTTCAAATCATAGAAAGTTAGAGTGTCAGTCCTCTTGTACATAAGTCGGCATTGTGCCCTTTGTATTAAATTCGAATGCAAGCTCTGTGTTTCATCGTCAATAAGAAGGTCCTAGGGATACAGTAAACCTTAAGTGAAGCATCAGAATTTAAAACAGGTCTCTTAGGAGAGGTTCAAATCATAGAAAGTTAGAATTTCAGTCCTCTTGTACTTAAGTCGGCATTGTGCCTTTTGAATTTAATTCCGATGCTTTTTCTGTGTTTCATTGTCAATAAGAAGGTCCAAGGGATACAGTAAACCTGAAGTGAAGCATCGAAATTTAAAACTGGACTCACAGGAGAGGTTCAAATCATAGAAAGGTAGAATGTCAGTCCTCTTGTACTTAACTCGGCATTGTGACTTTTGTATTAAATTCGGATTCTATTTCTGTGTTTCATTGTCAATAAGAAGGTGCAAAGTATACAGCCAACCTGAAGTGAAGCATCGGAATCTAAAACTGGACTCACAGGAGAGTTTCAAATCATAGAAAGTTAGAGTGTCAGTCCTCTTGTACTTAAGTCGACATTGTGCCATTTGTATTAAATTCGGATGCAATTTTGTGTTTCATCGTCAATAAGAAGGTCAAGGGATACAGTAAACCTGAAGTGAAGCATCGGAATCTAAAACTGGACTCACAGGAGAGGTTCAAATCATAGAAAGTGAGAGTGTCAGTCCTCTTTTACTTATGTCGGCATTGTGATTTTTGAATTTAATTCCGATGCAATTTCTGTGTTTCATCGTCAATAAGAAGGTCCAAGGGATACAGTTAACCTGGAGTGAAGCGTCGGAATCTAAAACTGGACTCACAGGAGAGGTTCAAATCATAGAAAGTGAGAGTGTCAGTCCTCTTTTACTTAAGTCGGCATTGTGCGTTTTGAATTAAATTCGGGTGCAATTTCTGTGTGTCATCGTCAATAAGAAGGTCCAAGGGATACAGTAAACCTGAAGTGAAGCATCGGAATCTAAAACTGGACTCACAGGAGAGGTTGAAATCATAGAAAATGAGAGTGTCAGTCCTCTTTTACTTATGTCGGCATTGTGACTTTTGAATTTGATTCCGATGCAATTTCTGTGTTTCATCGTTAATAAATAATTCCAAGGAATACAGTAAACCAGAAGTGAAGCATCGGAATCTAAAACAGGACTCACAGGAGGGGTTCAAATCATAGAAAGTTAGAATGTCAGACCTCTTGTACTTAAGTCGGCATTGTGCCTTTTGTATTAAATTCGGATGCAATTTCTGTGTTTCATCGTCAATAAGAAGGTCCAAGGGATACAGTAAACCTGAAGTGAAGCATCGGAATCTAAAACTGGACTCACAGGAAAGGTTCACATCATAGAAAGGGAGAGTTTCAGTCCTCTTGTACTTATGTCGGCATTGTGGCATTTGTATCAAATTCGGATGCATTTTCTGTGTTTCATCGTCAATAAGAAGGTCCAAGGGATACAGTAAACCTGAAGTGAAGCATCGGAATCTAAAACTGGACTCACAGGAGAGGTTCAAATCATAGAAAGTGAGAGTGTCAGTTCTCTTCTACTTAGGTCGTCATTGTGCCTTTTGGATTTAATTCGGATGCAATTTCTGTGTTTCATCGTCAATAAGAAGGTCCAAACGATACAGTAAATCTGAAGTGAAGCATCGGAATCTAAAACTGGACTCACAGGAGAGATTCAAATCAAAAAAAGTTAGAGTGTCTCTCCTCTTGTACCTAATTCGGTATTGTGCCTTTTGTATTAAATTCGGATGCAATTTCTGTGTTTCATCGTCAGTAAGAAGGTCCAAGGGATACAGTAAACCTTAAGTAAATCATCGGAATCTAAAACTGGACTCACAGGACAGGTTCAAGTCATAGAAAGTGAAAGTGTCAGTCCTCTTGTACTTAAGTCGACATTGTGAAATTTGTATTAAATTCGGATGCAATTTCTGTGTTTCATCGTCAATAAGAAGGTCCAAGGGATACAGTAAACCTGAAGTGAAGCATCGGAATCTAAAACTGGACTCACAGGAGAGGTTCAAATCATAGAAAGTTAGAGTGTCAATCCTCTTTTACTTAAGTCGGCATTGTGCGTTTTGAATTTAATTCCGATGCTATTTCTGTGTTTCATTGTCAATAAGAAGGTCCAAGGGATACAGTAACCCTGAAGTGAAGCATCGGAATCGAAAACAGTACTCACAGGAGAGGTTCTAATCATAGAAAGTTTGATTGTCAGTCCTCTTGTACTTAAGTCGGCATTGTGCCTTTTGTATTAAATTCGGATGCAATTTCTGTGTTTCATCGTCAATAAGAAGGTGCAAGGTATACAGTAAACCCTTAAGTGAAGCATCGGAAACTAAAACTGGACTCACAGGAAAGGTTCAAATCATAGAAAGGGAGAGTTTCGGTCCTCTTGTAATTATGTCGGCATTGTGGCATTTGTATCAAACTCGGATGCATTTTCTGTGTTTCATCGTCAATAACAAGGTGCATGGTATACAGTAAACCTGAAGTGAAGCATCGGAATCTAAATCTGACCTCACAGGAGAGGTTCGAATCATAGAGAGTGAGAGTGTAGGTCCTCTTGTACTTAAGTCGGCATTGTGCCATTTGTATTAAATTCGGATGCAATTTCTGTGTTTCATCGTCAATAAGAAGGTCCAAGGGATACAGTAAACCTGTAGTGAAGCAGCGGAATCTAAAACTGGACTCACAGGAGACGTTCAAATCATAGAAAGTTAGAGTGTCAGTCCTCTTGTACTTAAGTCGGCATTGTGCCCTTTGTATTAAATTCGAATGCAAGCTCTGTGTTTCATCGTCAATAAGAAGGTCCTAGGGATACAGTAAACCTTAAGTGAAGCATCAGAATCTAAAACAGGTCTCTTAGGAGAGGTTCAAATCTTAGAAAGTTAGAATTTCAGTCCTCTTGTACTTAAGTCGGCATTGTGCCTTTTGAATTTAATTCCGATGCTTTTTCTGTGTTTCATTGTCAATAAGAAGGTCCAAGGGATACAGTAAACCTGAAGTGAAGCATCGAAATTTAAAACTGGACTCACAGGAGAGGTTCAAATCATAGAAAGGTAGAATGTCAGTCCTCTTGTACTTAACTCGGCATTGTGACTTTTGTATTAAATTCGGATTCTATTTCTGTGTTTCATTGTCAATAAGAAGGTGCAAAGTATACAGCCAACCTGAAGCGAAGCATCGGAATCTAAAACTGGACTCACAGGAGAGGTTCAAATCATAGAAAGTGAGAGTGTCAGTCCTCTTGTACTTAAGTCGACATTGTGCCATTTGTATTAAATTCGGATGCAATTTTGCGTTTCATCGTCAATAAGAAGGTCAAGGGATACAGTAAACCTGAAGTGAAGCATCGGAATCTAAAACTGGACTCAAAGGAGAGGTTCAAATCATAGAAAGTGAGAGTGTCAGTCCTCTTGTACTTAAGTCGCCATTGTGCCTTTCGTACAAAATTCGGATGCAATTTCTGTGTTTCATCGTCAATAAGAAGGTCCAAGGGATACAGTAAACCTGAAGTGAAGTATCGGAATCCAAAACTGGACTCACAGGTGAGGTTCAAATCATAGAAAGTTAGAGTGTCAGTCCTCTTGTACTTAAGTCGGTATTGTGCCTTTTGTATTAAATTCGGATGCAATTTCTGTCTTTCATCGTGAATAAGAAGGTCCAAGGGGTACAGTAAACCTGAAGTGAAGCATCGGAATCTGAAACTGGACTCACAGGAGAGGTTCAAATCATAGAAAGTGAGTGTGTCAGTCCTCTTTTGCTTAAGTCGGCATTGTGCGTTTTGAATTTAATTCCGATGCAATTTCTGTGTTTTATCGTCAATAAGAAGGTCCAAGGGATACAGTAAACCTGAAGTGAAGCATCGGAATCTGAAACTGGACTCACAGGAGATGTTCAAATCATAGAAAGTTAGAGTGTCAGCGCTCTTGTACTTAAGTCGGCATTGTACCTTTTGTATTAAATTCGGATGCAAACTCTGTGTTTCTTCGTCAAATAGAAGGTCCAAGGGATACAGTAAACCTGAAGTGAAGCATCGGAATCTAAAACTGGAATCACAGGAGAGGTTCAAATCATAGAAAGTGAGAGTGTCAGTCCTCTTGTACTTAACACGGCATTGTGCCTTTTGAATTTAATTCCGATGCATTTTCTGTGTTTCATCGTCAATAAGAAGGTGCAAGGTATACAGTAGACCTGAAGTGAAGCATCGGAATCTAGATCTGACGTCACAGGTGAGGTTCGAATCATAGAAAGTGAGAGTGTCAGTCCTCTTGTACGTAAGTCGGCATTGTGCCATTTGAATTAAATTCGGATGCAATTTCTGTGTTTCGTCGTCAATAAGAAGGTCCAAGGGATACAGTAAACCTGAAGTGAAGCATCGGAATCTAAAACTGGACTCACAGGAGAGGTTCAAATCATAGAAAGTGAGAGTGTCAGTTCTTTTCTACTTAGGTCGGCATTGTGCCTTTTGGATTTAATTCGGATGCAATTTCTGTGTTTCATCGTCAATAAGAAGGTCCAAACGATACAGTAAAACTGAAGTGAAGCATCGGAATCTAAAACTGGACTCACAGGAGAGATTCAAATCATAGAAAGTTAGAGTGTCTCTCCTCTTGTACCTAATTCGGTATTGTGCCTTTTGTATTAAATTCGGATGCAATTTCTGTGTTTCATCGTCAATAAGAAGGTCCAAGGGATACAGTAAAATTTAAGTAAATCATCGGAATCTAAAACTGGACTCACAGGAGAGGTTCAAATCATAGAAAGTGAGAGTGTCAGTCCTCTTGTACTTAAGTCGACATTGAGCCATTTGTATTAAATTCGGATGCAATTTCTGTGTTTCATCGTCAATAAGAAGGTCCAAGGGATACAGTAAACCTGAAGTGAAGCATCGGAATCTAAAACTGGACTCACAGGAGAGGTTCAAATCATAGAAAGTTAGAGTGTCAGTCCTCTTTTACTTAAGTGGGCATTGTGCCTTTTGAGTTTAATTCCGATGCTATTTCTGTGTTTCATTGTCAATAAGAAGGTCCAAGGGATACAGTAACTCTGAAGTGAAGCATCGGAATCTAAAACAGGACTCACAGGAGAGGTTCTAATCATAGAAAGTTAGAATGTCAGTCCTCTTGTACTTAAGTCGGCATTGTGCCTTTTTTGTATTAAATTCGGATGCAATTTCTGTGTTTCATCGTCAATAAGAAGGTGCAAGGTATACAGTAAACCTTTAAGTGAAGCATCGGAAACTAAAACTGGACTCACAGGAAAGGTTCAAATCATAGAAAGGGAGAGATTCAGTCCTCTTGTACTTATGTCGGCATTGTGGCATTTGAATTAAATTTGGATGCAATTTCTGTGTTTCGTCGTCAATAAGAAGGTCCAAGGGATACAGTAAACCTGAAGTGAAGCATCGGAATCTAAAAGTGGACTCACAGGGGAGGTTCAAATCATAGAAAGTGAGAGTGTCAGTCCTCTTGTACTTAAGTCGGCATTGTGCCTTTTGAATTTAATTCTGATGCTATTTCTGTGTTTCATCGTCAATAAGAAGCTGCAAGGTATACAGTAAACCTGAAGTGAAGCTTCGGAATCTAAAACTGGACACACAGGAGAGGTTCAAATCATAGAAAGTGAGAGTGTTAGTCCTCTTCCACTTAGTTCGGCACTGTGCCTTTTGAATATAATTCCGATGCAATTTATGTGTTTCATCGTCCATAAAAACGTCCAAGGGATATAGTAATCCTGAAGTGAAGCATCGGAATCTAAAACTGGACCCACAGGAGAGGTTCAAATCATAGAAAGTGAGAGTGTCGGTCCTCTTGTACTTAAGTCGCCATTGTGTCTTTTGTATTAAATTCGGATGCAATTTCTGTGTGTCATCTTCAATATGAAGGTCCAAGGGATACTGTAAACCTGAAGTAAAGCATCGGAATCTAAAACTGGACTCACAGGAGAGGTTCAAATCATAGAAAGTTAGAGTGTCAGTCCTCTTGTACTTAAGTCGGCGTCGTGCCTTTTGTATTAAATTCGGATGCAAACTCTGTGTTTCATCGTCAATAAGAAGGTCCAAAGGATACAGTAAACCTGAAGTGAAGCATCGGAATCTAAAACTGGACTCACAGGAGAGGGTCAAATCATAGAAAGTTAGAGTGTCAGTCCTCTTGTACTTAAGTCGGCATTGTGCCTTTTGAATATAATTCCGATGCTATTTCTGTGTTTCATTGGCAATTTGAAGGTCCAAGGGATACAGTAAACCTGAAGTGAAGCATCGGAATCTAAATCTGACCTCACAGGAGAGGTTCAAATCATAGAAAGTGAGAGTGTCAGTCCTCTTTTACTTAAGTCGGCATTGTGCGTTTTAAATTTAATTCCGATGCAATATCTGTGTTTCATCGTCAATAAGAAGGTCGAAGGGATACAGTGAATCTGAAGTGAAGCATCGGAATCTAAAACTGGACTCACAGGAGAGATTCAAATCATAGATAGTGAGAGTGTCAGTCCTCTTTTACTTAAGTCGGCATTGTGCGTTTTAAATTTAATTCCGATGCATTATCTGTGTTTCATCGTCAATAAGAAGGTCCAAGGGATACAGTTAAATTGAAGTGAAGCATCGGAATCTAGAACTGGACTCACAGGAGATGTTCAAATCATAGAGAGTGAGAGTGTCAGTCCTCTTGTACTTAAGCCGCCATTGCGATTATTGTATTAAATTCGGATGCAATTTCTGTGTTTCATCGTCAATAAGAAGGTCCAAGGGATACAGTAAACCTGTAGTGAAGCATCGTAATCTAAAACTGGACTCACAGGAGAGGTGCAAATCATAGAAAGTAAGAGCGTCAGTCCTCTTGTACTTAAGTCGGCATTGTACCTTTTGTATTAAATTCGGATGCAAACTCTGTGTTTAATCGTCAATTAGAAGGTCCAAGGGATACAGTAAACCTGAAGTGCAGCATCGGAATCTAAAACTGGACTCCCAAGAGAAGTTCGAATCATAGAAAGTGAGAGTGTCAGTCCTCTTGTACTTTAGTCGGCATTGCGCCATTTGTATTATATTCGTATGCTATTTCTGTGTTTCATCGTCAATAAGAAGGTCCAAGGGATACAGTAAACCTGAGGAGAAGCATCGGAATCTAAAACTGGACTCAGAGGAGAGGTTCAAATCATATAAAGTGAGAGTGTCAGTCCTCTTGTACTTAAGTCACCATTGTGACTTTTGTATTAATTTAGGATGCAATTTCTGTGTTTCATCGTCAATAAGAAGGTCCAAGGGATACAGTAAACCTGAAGTGAAGCATCGGAATCTAAAACTGGACTCACAGGAGAGATTCAAATCATAGAAAGTGAGAGTGTCAGTCCTCTTTTACTTAAGTCGGCATTGTGCGTTTTAAATTTAATTCCGATGCTATATCTGTGTTTCATCGTCAATAAGAAGGTCCAAGGGATACAGTAAACCTGAAGTGAAGCATCGGAATGTAAATCTGGACTCACAGGAGAGGTTCAAATCATAGTAAGTGAGAGTGTCAGTCCTCTTGTACTTAAGTCGGCGTTGTGCCTTTTGAATTTAATTCCGATGCAATTTCTGTGTTTCATCGTCAATAAGAAGCTGCAAGGTATACAGTAATCCTGAAGTGAAGCTTCGGAATCTAAAACTGGACACACAGGAGAGGTTCAAATCATAGAAAGTGAGAGTGTTAGTCCTCTTCTACTTAGGTCGGCACTGTGCCTTTTGAATTTAATTCCGATGCAATTTCTGTGTTTCATCGTCAATAAGAACGTCCAAGGGATACAGTAATCCTGAAGTGAAGCATCGGAATCTAAAACTGGACTCACAGGAGAGGTTCAGATCATAGAAAGTGAGAGTGTCGGTCCTTTTGTACTTAAGTCGCCATAGTGCCTTTTGTATTAAATTCGGATGCAATTTCTGTGTTTCATCGTCAATAAGAAGCTGCAAGGTATACAGTAATCCTGAAGTGAAGCTTCGGAATCTAAAACTGGACTCAGAGGAGAGGTTCAAATCATAGAAAGTTAGAGTGTCAGTCCTCTTGTACTGAAGTCGGCATTGTGAATTTTGAATTTAATTCCGATGCTATTTCTGTGTTTCATTGTCAATAAGAAGGTCCTAGGGATACAGTAAACCTGAAGTGAAGCATCGGAATGTAAATCTGACCTCACAGGAGAGGTTCAATTCATAGAAAGTGAGAGTGTCAGTCCTCTTTTACTTATCGGCATTGTGCGTTTAAATTTAATTCCGATGCAATATCTGTGTTTCCTCGTCAATAAGAAGGTCCAAGGGATACAGTGAACCTGAAGTGAAGCATCGAAATCTAAAACTGGACTCACAGGAGAGATTCGAATCATACACTCCTGGAAATGGAAAAAAGAACACATTGACACCGGTGTGTCAGACCCACCATACTTCCTCCGGACACTGCGAGAGGGCTGTACAAGCAATGATCACACGCACGGCACAGCGGACACACCAGGAACCGCGGTGTTGGCCGTCGAATGGCGCTAGCTGCGCTGCATTTGTGCACCGCCGCCGTCAGTGTCAGCCAGTTTGCCGTGGCATACGGAGCTCCATCGCAGTCTTTAACACTGGTAGCATGCCGCGACAGCGTGGACGTGAACCGTATGTGCAGCTGACGGACTTTGAGCGAGGGCGTATAGTGGGCATGCGAGAGGCCGGGTGGTCGTACCGCCGAATTGCTCAACACGTGGGGCGTGTGGTCTCCACAGTACATCGATGTTGTCGCCAGTGGTCGGCGGAAGGTGCACGTGCCCGTCGACCTGGGACTGGACCGCAGCGACGCCCGGATGCACGCCAAGACCGTAGGATCCTACGCAGTGCCGTAGGGGACCGCACCGCCACTTCCCAGCAAATTAGGGACACTGTTGCTCCTGGGGTATCGAACGAGGACCATTCGCAACCGTCTCCATGAAGCTGGGCTACGGTCCCGCACACCGTTAGGCCGTCTTCCGCTCACGCCCCAACATCGTGCAGCCCGCCTCCAGTGGTGTCGCGACAGGCGTGAATGGAGGGACGAATGGAGACGTGTCGTCTTCAGCGGTGAGAGTCGCTTCTGCCTTGGTGCCAATGATGGTCGTATGCGTGTTTGGTGCCGTGCAGGTGAGCGCCACAATCAGGACTGCATACGACCGAGGCACACAGGGCCAACACCCGGCATCATGGTGTGGGGAGCGATCTCCTACACTGGCCGTACACCACTGGTGATCGTCGAGGGGACACTGAATAGTGCACGGTACATCCAAACCGTCATCGAACCCATCGTTCTACCATTCCTAGACCGGCAAGGCAACTTGCTGTTCCAACAGGACAATGCACGTCCGCATGTATCCCGTGCCACCCAACGTGCTCTAGAAGGTGTAAGTCAACTACCCTGGCCAGCAAGATCTCCGGATCTGTCCCCCATTGAGCATGTTTGGGACTGGATGAAGCGTCGTCTCACGCGGTCTGCACGTCCAGCAAGAACGCTGGTCCAACTGAGGCGCCAGGTGGAAATGGCATGGCACGCCCTTCCACAGGACTACATCCAGCATCTCTACGATCGTCTCCATGGGAGAATAGCAGCCTGCATTGCTGCGAAAGGTGGATATACACTGTACTAGTGCCGACATTGTGCATGCTCTGTTGCCTGTGTCTATGTGCCTGTGGTTCTGTCAGTGTGATCATGTGATGTATCTGAACCCAGGAATGTGTCAGTAAAGTTTCCCCTTCCTGGGACAGTGAATTCACGGTGTTCTTATTTCAATTTCCAGGAGTGTAGATAGTGAGAGTGTCAGTCCTCTTTTACTTAAGTCGGCATTGTGCGTTTTAAATTTAATTCCGATGCATTATCTGTGTTTCATCGTCAATAAGAAGGTCCAAGGGATACAGTTAACCTGAAGTGAAGCATCGGAATCTAGAACTGGACTCACAGGAGATGTTCAAATCATAGAAAGTGAGAGTGTCAGTCCTCTTGTACTTAAGCCGCCATTGTGATTTTTGTATTAAATTCGGATGCAAACTCTGTGTTTCATCGTCAATTAGAATGTCCAAGGGATACAGTAAACCTGAAGTGCAGCATCGGAATCTAAAACTGGACTCACAAGAGAGGTTCGAATCATAGAAAGTGAGAGTGTCAGTCCTCTTGTACTTCAGTCGGCATTGCGCCATTTGTATTAAATTCGGATGCAATTTCTGTGTTTCATCGTCAATAAGAAGGTCCAAGGGATACAGTAAACCTGAGGTGAAGCATCGGAATCTAAAACTGGACTCAGAGGAGAGGTTCAAATCATAGAAAGTGAGAGTGTAAGTCCTCTTGTACGTAAGTCACCATTGTGACTTTTGTATTAATTTAGGATGCAATTTCTGTGTTTCATCGTCAATAAGAAGGTCCAAGGGATACAGTAAACCTGAAGTGAAGCATCGGAATCTAAAACTGAGGTTCAAATCATAGAAAGTGAGAGTGTCAGTCCTCTTGTACTTAAATCGCCATTGTGATTTTTGTAATAAATTCGGATGCAATTTCTGTGTGTCATCGTCAATAAGAATGTCCAAGGGATTCAGTAAACCTGAAGTAAAGCATCGGAATCTAAAACTGGACTCACAGGAGAGGTTCAAATCATAGAAAGTGAGAGTATCAGTGCTCTTTTACTTAAGTCGGCATTGTGCGTTTTAAATTTAATTCCGATGCAATATCTTATTTCATCGCCAATAAGAAAGTCCAAGGGATACAGTGAACCTGAAGTGAAGCATCGGAATCTAAAACTAGACTCACAGGAGAGATTCAAATCATAGATAGTGAGAGTGTCAGTCCTCTTTTACTTAAGTCGGCATTGTGGGTTTTAAATTTAATTCCGATGCATTATCTGTGTTTCATCGTCAATAAGAAGGTCCAAGGGATACAGTTATCCTGAAGTGAAGCATCGGAATCTAGAACTGGACTCACAGGAGATGTTCAAATCATAGTAAGTGAGAGTGTCAGTCCTCTTGTACTTATGCCGCCGTTGTGATTTTTGTATTAAATTCGGATGCAATATCTGTGTTTCATCGTCAATAAGAAGGTCCAAGGGATACAGTAAACCTGAAGTGAAGCATCGGAATCTAAAACTGGACCCACAGGAGAGGTGCAAATCATAGAAAGTTAGAGTGTCAGTCCTCTTGTACTTAAGTCGGCATTGTACCTTTTGTATTAAATTCGGATGAAAAAACTCTGTGTTTCATCGTCAGTTAGAAGGTCCAAGGGATACAGTAAACCTGAAGTGAAGCATCGGAATATAAAACTGGACTCACAGGAGAGGTTCGAATCATAGAAAGTGAGAGTGTCAGTCCTCTTGTACTTAAGTCGGCATTGCGCCATTTGTATTAAATTCGGATGCAATTTCTGTTTTTCATCGTCAATAAGAAGGTCCAAGGGATACAGTAAACCTGAGGTGAAGCATCGGAATCTAAAACTGGACTCAGAGGAGAGGTTCAAATCGTATAAAGTGAGAGTGTCAGACCTCTTGTACTTAAGTCACCATTGTGACTTATGTATTAATTTCGGATGCAATTTCAGTGTTTCATAGTCAATAAGAAGGTCCACGGGATACAGTAATCCTGAAGTGAAGCATCGGAATCTAAAACTGGACTCACAGGAGAGGTTCAAATCATAGAAAGTGAGAGTGTCAGTCCTCTTGTACTTAAGTCGCCATTGTGCCTTTTGTATTAAATTCGGATGCAATTTCTGTGTGTCATCGTCAATAAGAAGGTCCAAGGGATACAGTAAACCTGAAGTAAATCATCGGAATCTAAACTGGACTCACAGGAGAGGTTCAAATCATAGAAACTTAGAGTGTCAGTCCTCTTGTACTTAAGTCGGCATTGTGCCTTTTGTATTAAATTCGGATGCAAACTCTGTGTTTCATCGTCAATAAGAAGGTCTAAGGGATACAGTAAACCTGAAGAGAAGCATCGGATTCTAAAACTGGACTCACAGGATAGGTTCAAATTATAGAAAGTTAGAGTGTCAGTCCTCTTGTACTTAAGTCGGCATTGTGCCTTTTGAATTTAATTCCGATGCTATTTCTGTGTTTCATTGTCAATACGAAGGTCCAAGGGATACAGTAAACCTGAAGTGAAGCATCGGAATCTAAATCTGACCTCACAGGACAGGTTCAAATCATAGAAAGTGAGAGTGTCAGTCCTCTTTTACTTAAGTCGGCATTGTGCGTTTTAAATTTAATTCCGATGCAATATCTGTGTTTCATCGTCAATAAGAAGGTCCAAGGGATACAGTAAACCTGAGGTGAAGCATCGGAATCTAAAACTGGACTCAGAGGAGAGGTTCAAATCGTATAAAGTGAGAGTGTCAGACCTCTTGTACTTAAGTCACCATTGTGACTTATGTATTAATTTCGGATGCAATTTCAGTGTTTCATAGTCAATAAGAAGGTCCACGGGATACAGTAATCCTGAAGTGAAGCATCGGAATCTAAAACTGGACTCACAGGAGAGGTTCAAATCATAGAAAGTGAGAGTGTCAGTCCTCTTGTACTTAAATCGCCATTGTGATTTTTGTAATAAATTCGGATGCAATTTCTGTGTGTCATCGTCAATAAGAATGTCCAAGGGATTCAGTAAACCTGAAGTAAAGCATCGGAATCTAAAACTGGACTCACAGGAGAGGTTCAAATCATAGAAAGTGAGAGTATCAGTGCTCTTTTACTTAAGTCGGCATTGTGCGTTTTAAATTTAATTCCGATGCAATATCTTATTTCATCGTCAATAAGAAAGTCCAAGGGATACAGTGAACCTGAAGTGAAGCATCGGAATCTAAAACTAGACTCACAGGAGAGATTCAAATCATAGATAGTGAGAGTGTCAGTCCTCTTTTACTTAAGTCGGCATTGTGGGTTTTAAATTTAATTCCGATGCATTATCTGTGTTTCATCGTCAATAAGAAGGTCCAAGGGATACAGTTAACCTGAAGTGAAGCATCGGAATCTAGAACTGGACTCACAGGAGATGTTCAAATCATAGAAAGTGAGAGTGTCAGTCCTCTTGTACTTATGCCGCCGTTGTGATTTTTGTATTAAATTCGGATGCAATATCTGTGTTTCATCGTCAATAAGAAGGTCCAAGGGATACAGTAAACCTGAAGTGAAGCATCGGAATCTAAAACTGGACCCACAGGAGAGGTGCAAATCATAGAAAGTTAGAGTGTCAGTCCTCTTGTACTTAAGTCGGCATTGTACCTTTTGTATTAAATTCGGATGAAAAAACTCTGTGTTTCATCGTCAGTTAGAAGGTCCAAGGGATACAGTAAACCTGAAGTGAAGCATCGGAATATAAAACTGGACTCACAGGAGAGGTTCGAATCATAGAAAGTGAGAGTGTCAGTCCTCTTGTACTTAAGTCGGCATTGCGCCATTTGTATTAAATTCGGATGCAATTTCTGTTTTTCATCGTCAATAAGAAGGTCCAAGGGATACAGTAAACCTGAGGTGAAGCATCGGAATCTAAAACTGGACTCAGAGGAGAGGTTCAAATCGTATAAAGTGAGAGTGTCAGACCTCTTGTACTTAAGTCACCATTGTGACTTATGTATTAATTTCGGATGCAATTTCAGTGTTTCATAGTCAATAAGAAGGTCCACGGGATACAGTAATCCTGAAGTGAAGCATCGGAATCTAAAACTGGACTCACAGGAGAGGTTCAAATCATAGAAAGTGAGAGTGTCAGTCCTCTTGTACTTAAGTCGCCATTGTGCCTTTTGTATTAAATTCGGATGCAATTTCTGTGTGTCATCGTCAATAAGAAGGTCCAAGGGATACAGTAAACCTGAAGTAAATCATCGGAATCTAAACTGGACTCACAGGAGAGGTTCAAATCATAGAAACTTAGAGTGTCAGTCCTCTTGTACTTAAGTCGGCATTGTGCCTTTTGTATTAAATTCGGATGCAAACTCTGTGTTTCATCGTCAATAAGAAGGTCTAAGGGATACAGTAAACCTGAAGAGAAGCATCGGATTCTAAAACTGGACTCACAGGATAGGTTCAAATCATAGAAAGTTAGAGTGTCAGTCCTCTTGTACTTAAGTCGGCATTGTGCCTTTTGAATTTAATTCCGATGCTATTTCTGTGTTTCATTGTCAATACGAAGGTCCAAGGGATACAGTAAACCTGAAGTGAAGCATCGGAATCTAAATCTGACCTCACAGGACAGGTTCAAATCATAGAAAGTGAGAGTGTCAGTCCTCTTTTACTTAAGTCGGCATTGTGCGTTTTAAATTTAATTCCGATGCAATATCTGTGTTTCATCGTCAATAAGAAGGTCCAAGGGATACAGTGAACCTGAAGTGAAGCATCGGAATCTAAAACTGGACTCACAGGAGAGGTTCAAATCATAGAAAGTGAGAGTATTAGTCCTCTTCTACTTAGGTCGGCACTGTGCCTTTTGAATTTTATTCCGATGAAATTTCTGTGTTTCATCGTCAATAAGAATGTCCAAGGGAAACAGTAAACCTGAAGTGAAGCATCGGAATCTAGAACTGGACTCACAGGAGACGTTCAAATCATAGAAAGTGAGAGTGTCAGTCCTCTTTTACTTAAGCCGCCATTGTGATTTTTGTATTAAATTCGGATTCAATTTCTGTGTTTCATCGTCAATAAGAAGTTCCAAAGGATACAGTAAACCTGAAGTGAAGCATCGGAATCTAGAACTGGACTCACAGGAGATGTTCAAATCTTAGAAAGTGAGAGTGTCTGTCCTCCAGTATATAAGCCGCCATTGTGATTTGTGTATTAAATTCGGATGCAATTTCTGTGTTTCATCGTCATAAGAAGGTCCAAGGGATACAGTAAACCTGAAGTGAAGCATCGGAATCTAAAACTGGACTCACAGGAGAGATTCAAATCATAGAAAGTGAGATTATTAGTCCTCTTCTACTTAGGTCGGCACTGTGCCTTTTGAATTTTATTCCGATGCAATTTCTGTGTTTCATCGTCAATAAGAATGTCCAAGGGAAATAGTAAACCTGAAGTGAAGCATCGGAATCTAGAACTGGACTCACAGGAGACGTTCAAATCATAGAAAGTGAGAGTGTCAATCCTCTTTTACTTAAGCCAACATTGTGATTTTTGTATTAAATTCGGATTCAATTTCTGTGTTTCATCGTCAATAAGAAGGTCCAAAGGATACAGTAAACCTGAAGTGAAGCATCGGAATTTAAAACCGGTCTCACAGGAGAGGTTCAAATCATAGAAAGTTCGAGTGTCAGTCCTCTTGTACTTCAGTCGGCATTGTGCCATTTGTATAAAATTCGGATGCGATTTCCGTGTTTTATCGTCAATAAGAAGGTCCAAGGGATACAGTAAACCTGAAGTGAAGCTTCGGAATCTAAATCTGACCTCACAGGAGAGGTTCTAATCATAGAAATTGAGAGTGTCAGCCCTCTTGTACTTAAGT
Source organism: Schistocerca americana (assembly GCF_021461395.2). NCBI lineage: Eukaryota > Metazoa > Arthropoda > Insecta > Orthoptera > Acrididae > Schistocerca > Schistocerca americana. The sequence continues at coordinate 274,002 of NW_025725275.1, read as the reverse complement.
CGGCATTGTGCCATTTGTATTAAATTCGGATGCAATTTCTGTGTTTCATCGTCAATAAGAATGTCCAAGGGATACAGTAAACCTGAGGTGAAGCATCGGAATCTAAAACTGGACTCACAGGAGAGGTTCAATTCATAGAAAGTGAAAGTGTCAGTCCTCTTGTACTTAAGTCGCCATTGTGCCTTTTGTATTAAATTCGGAGGCAATTTCTGTGTTTCATCGTCAATAAGAAGGTACAAGGGATACAGAAAACCTGAAGTGAAACATCGGAATCCAAAACTGGACTCACAGGAGAGGTTCAAATCATAGAAAGTTAGAGTGTCAGTCCTCTTGTACTTAAGTCGGCATTGTGCCTTTTGTATTAAATTCGGATGCAAACTCTGTGTTTCATCGTCAATAAGAAGGTCCAAGGGAAACAGTAAACCTGAAGTGAAGCATTGGAATCGAAAACTGGACTCACAGGAGAGGTTCAAATCATAGAAAGTTAGAGTGTCAGTCCTCTTGTTCTTAAGTCGGCATTGTGCCTTTTGATTTTAATTCCGATGCAATTTCTATGTTTCATCGTCAATAAGAAGGTCCAAGGAATACAGTAAACTTGAAGTGAAGCATCGGAATCTAAAACTGGACTCACAGGAGGGGTTCAAATCATAGAAAGTGAGAGTGTCAGTCCTCTTGTACTTAAGTCGGCATTGCGCCATTTGTATAAAATTCGGATGCAATTTCTGTGTTTCATCGTCAATAAGAAGGTCCAAGGGATACAGTAAACCTGAAGTGAAGCATCGGAATCTAAAACTGGACTCACAGGAGAGGTTCAAATCATAGAAAGTGAGAGTGTCAGTCCCCTTGTACTTAAATCGCCATTGTGCCTTTTGTAATAAATTCGGATGCAATTTCAGTGTGTCATCGTCAATAAGAAGGTCCAAGGGATACAGTAAACCTGAAGTAAAGCATCGAAATCTAAAACTGGACTCACAGGAGAGGTTCAAATCATAGAAAGTGAGAGTATCAGTCCTCTTTTACTTAAGTCGGCATTGTGCGTTTTAAATTTAATTCCGATGCAATATCTTATTTCATCGTCAATAAGAAAGTCCAAGGGATACAGTGAACCTGAAGCGAAGCATCGGAATCTAAAACTGGACTCAAAGGAGAGATTCAAATCATAGATAGTGAGAGTGTCAGTCCTCTTTTACTTAAGTCGGCATTGTGCGTTTTAAATTTAATTCCGATGCATTATCTTTGTTTCATCGTCAATATGAAGGTCCAAGGAATACAGTTAACCTGAAGTGAAGCATCGGAATCTAGAACTGGACTCACAGGAGATGTTCAAATCATAGAAAGTGAGAGCGTCAGTCCTCTTGTACTTAAGCCGCGTTGTGATTTTTGTATTAAATTCGGATGCAATTTCTGTGTTTCATCGTCAATAAGAAGGTCCAAGGGATACAGTAAACCTGAAGTGAAGCATCGGAATCTAAAACTGGACGCACAGGAGAGGTGCAAATCATAGAAAGTTAGAGTGTCAGTCCTCTTGTACTTAAGTCGGCATTGTACCTTTTGTATTAAATTCGGATGCAAACTCTGTGTTCATCGTCAATTAGAAGGTCCAAGGGATACAGTAAACCTGAAGTGAAGCATCGGAATCTAAAACTGGACTCACAGGAGAGGTTGGAATCATAGAAAGTGAGAGTGTCAGTCCTCTTGAACTTAAGTCGGCATTGCGCCATTTGTATTAAATTCGAATGCAATTTCTGTGTTTCATCGTCAATAAGAAGGTCCAAGGGATACAGTAAACCTGAGGTGAAGCATCGGAATCTAAAACTGGACTCAGAGGAGTGGTTCAAATCGTATAAAGTGAGAGTGTCAGACCTCTTGTACTTAAGTCACCATTGTGACTTTTGTATTAATTTCGGATGCAATTTCAGTGTTTCATAGGCACTAAGAAGGTCCAAGGGATACAGTAATCCTGAAGTGAAGCATCGGAAACTAAAACTAGACTCACAGGAGACGTTCAAATCATAGAAAGTGAGAGTGTCAGTCCTCTTGTTCTTAAGTCACCATTGTGCCTTTTGTATTAAATTCGGATGCAATTTCTGCTTGTCATCGTCAATAAGATGGTCCAAGGGATACAGTAAACCTGAAGTGAAGCATCGGAATCTGAAACTGGACTCACAGGAGAGGTGCAAATCATAGAAAGTTAGAGTGTCAGTCCTCTTGTACTTAAGTCGGCATTGTACCTTTTGTATTAAATTCGGATGCAAACTCTGTGTTTCATCGTCAATTAGAATGTCCAAGGGATACAGTAAACCTGAAGTGCAGCATCGGAATCTAAAACTGGACTCACAAGAGGGGTTCGAATCATAGAAAGTGAGAGTGTCAGTCCTCTTGTACTTCAGTCGGCATTGCGCCATTTGTATTAAATTCGGATGCAATTTCTGTGTTTCATCGTCAATAAGAAGGTCCAAGGGATACAGTAAACCTGAGGTGAAGCATCGGAATCTAAAACTGGACTCAGAGGAGAGGTTCAAAGCATAGAAAGTGAGAGTGTAAGTCCTCTTGTACGTAAGTCACCATTGTGAATTTTGTATTAATTTAGGATGCAATTTCTGTGTTTCATCGTCAATAAGAAGGTCCAAGGGATACAGTAAACCTGAAGTGAAGCATCGGAATCTAAAACTGAGGTTCAAATCATAGAAAGTGAGAGTGTCAGTCCTCTTGTACTTAAATCGCCATTGTGATTTTTGTAATAAATTCGGATGCAATTTCTGTGTGTCATCGTCAATAAGAATGTCCAAGGGATTCAGTAAACCTGAAGTAAAGCATCGGAATCTAAAACTGGACTCACAGGAGAGGTTCAAATCATAGAAAGTGAGAGTATCAGTGCTCTTTTACTTAAGTCGGCATTGTGCGTTTTAAATTTAATTCCGATGCAATATCTTATTTCATCGTCAATAAGAAAGTCCAATTGATACAGTGAACCTGAAGTGAAGCATCGGAATCTAAAACTAGACTCACAGGAGAGATTCAAATCATAGATAGTGAGAGTGTCAGTCCTCTTTTACTTAAGTCGGCATTGTGGGTTTTAAATTTAATTCCGATGCATTATCTGTGTTTCATCGTCAATAAGAAGGTCCAAGGGATACAGTTAACCTGAAGTGAAGCATCGGAATCTAGAACTGGACTCACAGGAGATGTTCAAATCATAGAAAGTGAGAGTGTCAGTCCTCTTGTACTTAAGCCGCCGTTGTGATTTTTGTATTAAATTCGGATGCAATATCTGTGTTTCATCGTCAATAAGAAGGTCCAAGGGATACAGTAAACCTGAAGTGAAGCATCGGAATCTAAAACTGGACCCACAGGAGAGGTGCAAATCATAGAAAGTTAGAGTGTCAGTCCTCTTGTACTTAAGTCGGCATTGTACCTTTTGTATTAAATTCGGATGAAAAAACTCTGTGTTTCATCGTCAGTTAGAAGGTCCAAGGGATACAGTAAACCTGAAGTGAAGCATCGGAATATAAAACTGGACTCACAGGAGAGGTTCGAATCATAGAAAGTGAGAGTGTCAGTCCTCTTGTACTTAAGTCGGCATTGAGCCATGTGTATTAAATTCGGATGCAATATCTGTGTTTCATCGTCAATAAGAAGGTCCAAGGGATACAGTAAACCTGAAGTGAAGCATCGGAATCTAGAACTGGACTCACAGGAGAGGTTCAAATCATAGAAAGTGAGAGTATTAGTCCTCTTCTACTTAGGTCGGCACTGTGCCTTTTGAATTTTATTCCGATGCAATTTCTGTGTTTCATCGTCAATAAGAATGTCCAAGGGAAACAGTAAACCTGAAGTGAAGCATCGGAATCTAGAACTGGACTCACAGGAGACGTTCAAATCATAGAAAGTGAGAGTGTCAGTCCTCTTTTACTTAAGCCGCCATTGTGATTTTTGTATTAAATTCGGATTCAATTTCTGTGTTTCATCGCCAATAAGAAGGTCCAAAGGATACAGTAAACCTGAAGTGAAGCATCGGAATCTAGAACTGGACTCACAGGAGATGTTCAAATCTTAGAAAGTGAGAGTGTCTGTCCTCTAGTATATAAGCCGCCATTGTGATTTTTGTATTAAATTCGGATGCAATTTCTGTGTTTCATCGTCATAAGAAGGTCCAAGGGATACAGTAAACCTGAAGTGAAGCATCGGAATCTAAAACTGGACTCACAGGAGAGGTTCAAATCATAGAAAGTGAGAGTATTAGTCCTCTTCTACTTAGGTCGGCACTGTGCCTTTTGAATTTTATTCCGATGCAATTTCTGTGTTTCATCGTCAATAAGAATGTCCAAGGGAAACAGTAAACCTGAAGTGAAGCATCGGAATCTAGAACTGGACTCACAGGAGACGTTCAAATCATAGAAAGTGAGAGTGTCAGTCCTCTTTTACTTAAGCCAACATTGTGATTTTTGTATTAAATTCGGATTCAATTTCTGTGTTTCATCGTCAATAAGAAGGTCGAAAGGATACAGTAAACCTGAAGTGAAGCATCGGAATTTAAAACCGGTCTCACAGGAGAGGTTCAAATCATAGAAAGTGCGAGTGTCAGTCCTCTTGTACTTCAGTCGGCATTGTGCCATTTGTATAAAATTCGGATGCGATTTCCGTGTTTTATCGTCAATAAGAAGGTCCAAGGGATACAGTAAACCTGAAGTGAAGCTTCGGAATCTAAATCTGACCTCACAGGAGAGGTTCTAATCATAGAAAGTGAGAGTGTCAGCCCTCTTGTACTTAAGTCGGCATTGTGCCATTTGTATTAAATTCGGATGCAATTTCTGTGTTTCATCGTCAATAAGAATGTCCAAGGGATACAGTAAACCTGAGGTGAAGCATCGGAATCTAAAACTGGACTCACAGGAGAGGTTCAATTCATAGAAAGTGAAAGTGTCAGTCCTCTTGTACTTAAGACGCCATTGTGCCTTTTGTATTAAATTCGGAGGCAATATCTGTGTTTCATCGTCAATAAGAAGGTACAAGGGATACAGAAAACCTGAAGTGAAACATCGGAATCCAAAACTGGACTCACAGGAGAGGTTCAAATCATAGAAAGTTAGAGTGTCAGTCCTCTTGTACTTAAGTCGGCATTGTGCCTTTTGTATTAAATTCGGATGCAAACTCTGTGTTTCATCGTCAATAAGAAGGTCCAAGGGAAACAGTAAACCTGAAGTGAAGCATTGGAATCGAGAACTGGACTCACAGGAGAGGTTCAAATCATAGAAAGTTAGAGTGTCAGTCCTCTTGTTCTTAAGTCGGCATTGTGCCTTTTGATTTTAATTCCGATGCAATTTCTATGTTTCATCGTCAATAAGAAGGTCCAAGGGATACAGTAAACTTGAAGTGAAGCATCGGAATCTAAAACTGGACTCACAGGAGGGGTTCAAATCATAGAAAGTGAGAGTGTCAGTCCTCTTGTACTTAAGTCGGCATTGCGCCATTTGTATAAAATTCGGATGCAATTTCTGTGTTTCATCGTCAATAAGAAGGTCCAAGGGATACAGTAAACCTGAAGTGAAGCATCGGAATCTAAAACTGGACGCACAGGAGAGGTGCAAATCATAGAAAGTGAGAGTATCAGTCCTCTTTTACTTAAGTCGGCATTGTGCGTTTTAAATTTAATTCCGATGCATTATCTTTGTTTCATCGCCAATATGAAGGTCCAAGGAATACAGTTAACCTGAAGTGAAGCATCGGAATCTAGAACTGGACTCACAGGAGATGTTCAAATCATAGAAAGTAAGAGCGTCAGTCCTCTTGTACTTAAGCCGCGTTGTGATTTTTGTATTAAATTCGGATGCAATTTCTGTGTTTCATCGTCAATAAGAAGGTCCAAGGGATACAGTAAACCTGAAGTGAAGCATCGGAATCTAAAACTGGACGCACAGGAGAGGTGCAAATCATAGAAAGTTAGAGTGTCAGTCCTCTTGTACTTAAGTCGGCATTGTACCTTTTGTATTAAATTCGGATGCAAACTCTGTGTTCATCGTCAATTAGAAGGTCCAAGGGATACAGTAAACCTGAAGTGAAGCATCGGAATCTAAAACTGGACTCACAGGAGAGGTTCGAATCATAGAAAGTGAGAGTGTCAGTCCTCTTGTACTTAAGTCGGCATTGCGCCATTTGTATTAAATTCGGATGCAATTTCTGTGTTTCATCGTCAATAAGAAGGTCCAAGGGATACAGTAAACCTGAGGTGAAGCATCGGAATCTAAAACTGGACTCAGAGGAGTGGTTCAAATCGTATAAAGTGAGAGTGTCAGACCTCTTGTACTTAAGTCACCATTGTGACTTTTGTATTAATTTCGGATGCAATTTCAGTGTTTCATAGGCACTAAGAAGGTCCAAGGGATACAGTAATCCTGAAGTGAAGCATCGGAATCTAAAACTAGACTCACAGGAGACGTTCAAATCATAGAAAGTGAGAGTGTCAGTCCTCTTGTTCTTAAGTCACCATTGTGCCTTTTGTATTAAATTCGGATGCAATTTCTGCTTGTCATCGTCAATAAGAAGGTCCAAGGGATACCGTAAACCTGAAGTGAAGCATCGGAATCTAAAACTGGACTCACAGGAGAGGTGCAAATCATAGAAAGTTAGAGTGTCAGTCCTCTTGTACTTAAGTCGGCATTGTACCTTTTGTATTAAATTCGGATGCAAACTCTGTGTTTCATCGTCAATTAGAATGTCCAAGGGATACAGTAAACCTGAAGTGCAGCATCGGAATCTAAAACTGGACTCACAAGAGAGGTTCGAATCATAGAAAGTGAGAGTGTCATTCCTCTTGTACTTCAGTCGGCATTGCGCCATTTGTATTAAATTCGGATGCAATTTCTGTGTTTCATCGTCAATAAGAAGGTCCAAGGGATACAGTAAACCTGAGGTGAAGCATCGGAATCTAGAACTGGACTCACAGGAGATGTTCAAATCATAGAAAGTGAGAGTGTCAGTCCTCTTGTACTTAAGCCGCCGTTGTGATTTTTGTATTAAATTCGGATGCAATATCTGTGTTTCATCGTCAATAAGAAGGTCCAAGGGATACAGTAAACCTGAAGTGAAGCATCGGAATCTAAAACTGGACCCACAGGAGAGGTGCAAATCATAGAAAGTTAGAGTGTCAGTCCTCTTGTACTTAAGTCGGCATTGTACCTTTTGTATTAAATTCGGATGAAAAAACTCTGTGTTTCATCGTCAGTTAGAAGGTCCAAGGGATACAGTAAACCTGAAGTGAAGCATCGGAATATAAAACTGGACTCACAGGAGAGGTTCGAATCATAGAAAGTGAGAGTGTCAGTACTCTTGTACTTAAGTCGGCATTGAGCCATTTGTATTAAATTCGGATGCAATTTCTGTGTTTCATCGTCAATAAGAAGGTCCAAGGGATACAGTAAACCTGAGGTGAAGCATCGGAATCTAAAACTGGACTCACAGGAGAGGTTCAAATCATAGAAAGTGAGAGTGTCAGTCCTCTTGTACTTAAGTCGCCATTGTGCCTTTTGTATTAATTTCGGATGCAATTTCTGTGTGTCATCGTCAATAAGAAGGTCCAAGGGATACAGTAAACCTGAAGTAAATCATCGGAATCTAAACTGGACTCACAGGAGAGGTTCAAATCATAGAAACTTAGAGTGTCAGTCCTCTTGTACTTAAGTCGGCATTGTGCCTTTTGTATTAAATTCGGATGCAAACTCTGTGTTTCATCGGCAATAAGAAGGTCTAAGGGATACAGTAAACCTGAAGAGAAGCATCGGAATCTAAAACTGGACTCACAGGATAGGTTCAAATCATAGAAAGTTAGAGTGTCAGTCCTCTTGTACTTAAGTCGGCATTGTGCCTTTTGAATTTAATTCCGATGCTATTTCTGTGTTTCATTGTCAATACGAAGGTCCAAGGGATACAGTCAACCTGAAGTGAAGCATCGGAATCTAAATCTGACCTCACAGGACAGGTTCAAATCATAGAAAGTGAGAGTGTCAGTCCTCTTTTACTTAAGTCGGCATTGTGCGTTTTAAATTTAATTCCGATGCAATATCTGTGTTTCATCGTCAATAAGAAGGTCCAAGGGATACAGTGAACCTGAAGTGAAGCACGGAATCTAAAACTGGACTCACAGGAGATGTTCAAATCATAGAAAGTGAGATTGTCGGTCCTCTTGTACTAATGTCGCCATTGTGATTTTTGTATTAAAATCGGATGCAATTTCTGTGTTTCATCGTCAATAAGAAGGTCCAAGGGATACAGTAAACCTGAAGTGAAGCATCGGAATCTAAAACTGGACTCACAGGAGAGGTGCAAATCATAGAAAGTTAGAGTGACAGTCCTCTTGTACTTAAGTCGGCATTGTACCTTTTGTATTAAATTCGGATGCAAACTCTGTGTTTCATCGTCAATTAGAAGGTCCAAGGGATACAGTAAACCTGAAGTGAAGCATCGGAATGTAAAACTGGACTCACACGAGAGGTTCAAATCATAGAAAGTGAGAGTGTCAGTCCTCTTGTACTTAAGTCGACATTGTGCCTTTTGAATTTAATTCCGATGCAAATTATGTGTTTCATCGTCAATAAAGAGGTGCAAGGTATACAGTAAACCTGAAGTGAAGCATCGGAATCTAAAACTTGACTCACAGAAGAGGTTCAAATCATAGAAAGTGAGAGCGTTAGTCGTCTTCTACTTAGGTCGGCACTGTGCCTTTTGAATTTAATTCCGATGCAATTTCTGTGTTTCATCGTCAATAAGAAAGTCCAAGGGATACAGTAAAACTGAAGTGAAGCATCGGAATCTAAAACTGGACTCACAGGAGAGATTCAAATCATAGAAAGTTAGAGTGTCACTCCTCTTGTACTTAAGTCGGTAATGTGCCTTTTGTATTAAATTCGGATGCAAACTCTGTGTTTCATCGTCAATAAGAAGGTCTAAGGGATACAGTAAACCTTAAGTGAAGCATCGGAATCCAAAACTGGACTCGCAGGAGACGTTCAAATCATAGAATGTTAGAGTGTCAGTCCTCTTTTACTTAAAACGGCATTGTGCCATTTGTATTAAATTCGGATGCGATTTCTGTGTTTTATCGTCAACAAGAAGTTCCAAGGGATACAGTAAACCTGAAGTGAAGCATCGGAATCTAAATCAGACCTCACAGGAGAGGTTCGAATCATAGAAAGTGAGAGTGTCAGTCCTCTTGTACTTAAGTCGGCATTGTTCCATTTGTATTAAATTCGGATGCAATTTCTGTGTTTCATCGTCAATAAGAAGGTCCAAGAGATACAGTAAACCTGAGGTGAAGCAGTGGAATCTAAAACTGGACTCACAGGAGAAGTTCAAATCATAGAAAGTGAGAGTGTCAGTCCTCTTGTACTTAAGTCATCATTGTGACTTTTGTATTAATTTCGGATGCAATTTCTGTGTTTCATGGTCAATAAGAAGGTCCAAGGGATACAGTAAACCTGACGTGAAGCATCGGAATCTAAAACTGGACTCACAAGAGAGGTTCAAATCATAGAAAGTTAGAGTGTCAGTCCCCTTTTACTGAAGTCGGCATTGTGCGTTTTAAATTTAATTCCGATGCATTATCTGTGTTTCATCGTCATTAAGAAGGTCCAAGGGATACAGTAAACCTGAAGTGAAGCATCGGAATCTAAAACTGGACTCACAGGAGAGGTTCAAATCATAGAAAGTTAGAGTATTAGTCCTCTTCTACTTAGGTCGGCACTGTGTCTTTTGAATTTTATTCCGATGAAATTTCTGTGTTTCATCGTCAATAAGAATGTCCAAGGGAAACAGTAAACCTGAAGTGAAGCATCGGAATCTAGAACTGGACTCACAGGAGACGTTCAAATCATAGAAAGTGAGAGTGTCAGTCCTCTTTTACTTAAGCCGCCATTGTGATTTTTGTATTAAATTCGGATTCAATTTCTGTGTTTCATCGTCAATAAGAAGGTCCAAAGGATACAGTAAACCTGAAGTGAAGCATCGGAATCTAGAACTGGACTCACAGGAGATGTTCAAATCTTAGAAAGTGAGAGTGTCTGTCCTCCAGTCTATAAGCCGCCATTGTAATTTTTGTATTAAATTCGGATGCAATTTCTGTGTTTCATCGTCATAAGAAGGTCCAAGGGATACAGTAAACCTGAAGTGAAGCATCGGAATCTATAACTGGACTCACAGGAGAGGTTCAAATCATAGAAAGTGAGAGTATTAGTCCTCTTCTACTTAGGTCGGCACTGTGCCTTTTGAATTTTATTCCGATGCAATTTCTGTGTTTCATCGTCAATAAGAATGTCCAAGGGAAACAGTAAACCTGAAGTGAAGCATCGGAATCTAGAACTGGACTCACAGGAGACGTTCAAATCATAGAAAGTGAGAGTGTAAGTCCTCTTTTACTTAAGCCGCCATTGTGATTTTTGTATTAAATTCGGATTCAATTTCTGTGTTTCATCGTCAATAAGAAGGTCCAAAGGATACAGTAAACCTGAAGTGAAGCATCGGAATCTAGAACTGGACTCACAGGAGATGTTCAAATCTTAGAAAGTGAGAGTGTCTGTCCTCTAGTATATAAGCCGCCATTGTGATTTTTGTATTAAATTCGGATGCAATTTCAGTGTTTCATCGTCATAAGAAGGTCCAAGGGATACAGTAAACCTGAAGTGAAGCATCGGAATCTAAAACTGGACTCACAGGAGAGGTTCAAATCATAGAAAGTGAGAGTGTCAGTCCTCTTTTACTTAAGCCAACATTGTGATTTTTGTATTAAATTCGGATTCAATTTCTGTGTTTCATCGTCAATAAGAAGGTCCAAAGGATACAGTAAACCTGAAGTGAAGCATCGGAATTTAAAACCGGTCTCACAGGAGAGGTTCAAATCATAGAAAGTGCGAGTGTCAGTCCTCTTGTACTTAAGTCGGCATTGTGCCATTTGTATAAAATTCGGAGCGATTTCCGTGTTTTATCGTCAATAAGAAGGTCCAAGGGATACAGTAAACCTGAAGTGAAGCTTCGGAATCTAAATCTGACCTCACAGGAGAGGTTCTAATCATAGAAAGTGAGAGTGTCAGCCCTCTTGTACTTAAGTCGGCATTGTGCCATTTGTATTAAATTCGGATGCAATTTCTGTGTTTCATCGTCAATAAGAATGTCCAAGGGATACAGTAAACCTGAGGTGAAGCATCGGAATCTAAAACTGGACTCACAGGAGAGGTTCAATTCATAGAAAGTGAAAGTGTCAGTCCTCTTGTACTTAAGTCGCCATTGTGCCTTTTGTATTAAATTCGGAGGCAATTTCTGTGTTTCATCGTCAATAAGAAGGTACAAGGGATACAGAAAACCTGAAGTGAAACATCGGAATCCAAAACTGGACTCACAGGAGAGGTTCAAATCATAGAAAGTTAGAGTGTCAGTCCTCATGTACTTAAGTCGGCATTGTGCCTTTTGTATTAAATTCGGATGCAAACTCTGTGTTTCATCGTCAATAAGAAGGTCCAAGGGAGACAGTAAACCTGAAGTGAAGCATTGGAATCGAAAACTGGACTCACAGGAGAGATTCAAATCATAGAAAGTGAGAGTATCAGTCCTCTTTTACTTAAGTCGGCATTGTGCGTTTTAAATTTAATTCCGATGCAATATCTTATTTCATCGTCAATAAGAAAGTCCAAGGGATACAGTGAACCTGAAGCGAAGCATCGGAATCTAAAACTGGACTCACAGGAGAGATTCAAATCATAGATAGTGAGAGTGTCAGTCCTCTTTTACTTAAGTCGGCATTGTGCGTTTTAAATTTAATTCCGATGCATTATCTTTGTTTCATCGTCAATATGAAGGTCCAAGGAATACAGTTAACCTGAAGTGAAGCATCGGAATCTAGAACTGGACTCACAGGAGATGTTCAAATCATAGAAAGTGAGAGCGTCAGTCCTTTTGTACTTAAGCCGCGTTGTGATTTTTGTATTAAATTCGGATGCAATTTCTGTGTTTCATCGTCAATAAGAAGGTCCAAGGGATACAGTAAACCTGAAGTGAAGCATCGGAATCTAAAACTGGACTCACAGGGGAGGTTCGAATCATAGACAGTGAGAGTGTCAGTCCTCTTGTATTTAAGTCGGCATTGCGCCATTTGTATTAAATTCGGATGCAATTTCTGTGTTTCATCGTCAATAAGAAGGTCCAAGGGATTCAGTAAACCTGAGGTGAAGCATCGGAATCTAAAACTGGACTCAGAGGAGTGGTTCAAATCGTATAAAGTGAGAGTGTCAGACCTCTTGTACTTAAGTCACCATTGTGACTTTTGTATTAATTTCGGATGCAATTTCAGTGTTTCATAGGCAATAAGAAGGTCCAAGGGATACAGTAATCCTGAAGTGAAGCATCGGAATCTAAAACTAGACTCACAGGAGACGTTCAAATCATAGAAAGTGAGAGTGTCAGTCCACTTGTTCTTAAGTCACCATTGTGCCTTTTGTATTAAATTCGGATGCAATTTCTGCTTGTCATCGTCAATAAGAAGGTCCAAGGGATACAGTAAACCTGAAGTAAAGCATGGAATCTAAAACTGGACACACAGGAGAGGTTCAAATCATAGAGAGTTAGAGTGTCAGTCCTCTTGTACTTAAGTCGGCATTGTGCCTTTTGTATTAAATTCGGATGCAAACTCTGTGTTTCATCGTCAATAAGAAGGTCCAAGGGATACAGTAAACCTGAAGTGAAGCATCGGAATCTAAAACTGGACTCTCAGGAGAGGTTCAAATCATAGAAAGTTAGAGTGTCAGTCCTCTTGTACTTAAGTCGGCCTTGTGCCTTTTGAATTTAATTCCGATGCTATTTCTGTGTTTCATTGTCAATAAGAAGGTCCTAGGGATACAGTAAACCTGAAGTGAAGCATCGGAATCTAAATCTGACCTCACAGGAGAGGTTCAAATCATAGAAAGTGAGAGTGTCAGTCCTCTTTTACTTAAGTCGGCATTGTGCGTTTTAAATTTGATTCCGATGCAATATCTGTGTTTCCTCGTCAAGAAGAAGGTCCAAGGGATACAGTGAACCTGAAGTGAAGCATCGAAATCTAAAACTGGACTCACAGGAGAGATTCAAATCGTAGATAGTGAGAGTGTCAGTCCTCTTTTACTTAAGTCGGCATTGTGTGTTTTAAATTTAATTCCGATGCATTATCTGTGTTTCATCGCCAATAAGAAGGTCCAAGGGATACAGTTAACCTGAAGTGAAGCATCGGAATCTAGAACTGGACTCACCGGAGATGTTCAAATCATAGAAAGTGAGAGTGTCAGTCCTCTTGTACTTAAGCCGCCATTGTGTTTTTTGTATTAAATTCGGATGCAATTTCTGTGTTTCATCGTCAATAAGAAGGTCCAAGGGATACAGTAAACCTGAAGTGAAGCATCGGAATCTAAAACTGGACTCACAGGAGAGGTGCAAATCATAGAAAGTTAGGGTGTCAGTCCTCCTGTACTTAAGTCGGCATTGTACCTTTTGTATTAAATTCGGATGCAAGCTCTGTGTTTCATCGTCAATTAGAAAGCCCAAATGATACAGTAAAGCTGAAGTGCAGCATCGGAATCTAAAACTGGACTCACAAGAGAGGTTCGAATCATAGAAAGTGAGAGTGTCAGTCCTCTTGTACTTCAGTCGGCATTGCGCCATTTGTATTAAATTTGGATGCAATTTCTGTGTTTCATCGTCAATAGGAAGGTCCAAGGGATACAGTAAACCTGAGGTGAAGCATCGGAATTTAAAACTGGACTCAGAGGAGAGGTTCAAATCATATAAAGTGAGAGTGTCAGTCCTCTTGTACTTAAGTCACCATTGTGACTTTTGCATTAATTTAGGATGCAATTTCTGTGTTTCATCGTCAATAAAAAGGTCCAAGGGATACAGTGAACCTGAAGTGAAGCATCGGAATCTCAAACTGGACTCACAGGAGAGGTTCAAATCATAGAAAGTTAGAGTGTCAGTCCTCTTGTATTTAAGTCGGCATTGTGCCTTTTGATTTTAATTCCGATTCAATTTCTATGTTTCATCGTCAATAAGAAGGTCCAAGGGATACAGTAAACTTTAAGTGAAGCATCGGAATCTAAAACTGGACTCACAGGAGAGGTTCAAATCATAGAAAGTGAGAGTGTCAGTCTTTTACTTATGTCGACATTGTGCGTTTTGAATTTGATTCCGATGCAATTTCTGTGTTTCATCGTCAATAAGAAATTCCAAGGGATACAGTAAACCAGAAGTGAAGCGTCGGAATCTAAAACTGGACTCACAGGAGAGGTTCAAATCATAGAAAGTGAGAGTGTCAGTCTTTTACTTATGTCGGCATTGTGCGTTTTGAATTTGATTCCGATGCAATTTCTGTGTTTCATCGTCACTAAGAAGGTCCAAGGGATACAGTAAACCTGAAGTGAAGCATCGGAATCTAGAACTGGACTCACAGGAGAAGTTCAATTCATAGAAAGTGAAAGTGTCAGTCCTCTTGTACTTAAGTCGCCATTGTGCCTTTTGTATTAAATTCGGAGGCAATTTCTGTGTTTCATCGTCAATAAGAAGGTACAAGGGATACAGTAAACCTGAATTGAAACATCGGAATCCAAAACTGGACTCACAGGAGAGGTTCAAATCATAGAAAGTTAGACTGTCAGTCCTCTTGTACTTAAGTCGGCATTGTGCCTTTTGTATTAAATTCGGATGCAAACTCTGTGTTTCATCGTCAATAAGAAGGTCCAAGGGATACAGTGAACCTGAAGTGAAGCATCGAAATCTAAAACTGGACTCACAGGAGAGATTCAAATCGTAGATAGTGAGAGTGTCAGTCCTCTTTTACTTAAGTCGGCATTGTGTGTTTTAAATTTAATTCCGATGCATTATCTGTGTTTCATCGCCAATAAGAAGGTCCAAGGGATACAGTTAACCTGAAGTGAAGCATCGGAATCTAGAACTGGACTCACAGGAGAAGTTCAATTCATAGAAAGTGAAAGTGTCAGTCCTCTTGTACTTAAGTCGCCATTGTGCCTTTTGTATTAAATTCGGAGGCAATTTCTGTGTTTCATCGTCAATAAGAAGGTACAAGGGATACAGTAAACCTGAATTGAAACATCGGAATCCAAAACTGGACTCACAGGAGAGGTTCAAATCATAGAAAGTTAGAGTGTCAGTCCTCTTGTACTTAAGTCGGCATTGTGCCTTTTGTATTAAATTCGGATGCAAACTCTGTGTTTCATCGTCAATAAGAAGGTCCAAGGGAAACAGTAAACCTCAAGTGAAGCATCGGAATCGAAAACTGGACTCACAGGAGAGGTTCAAATCATAGAAAGTTAGAGTGTCAGTCCTCTTGTACTTAAGTCGGCATTGTGCCTTTTGTATTAAATTCGGATGCAAACTCTGTGTTTCATCGTCAATAAGAAGGTCCAAGGGATACAGTGAACCTGAAGTGAAGCATCGAAATCTAAAACTGGACTCACAGGAGAGATTCAAATCGTAGATAGTGAGAGTGTCAGTCCTCTTTTACTTAAGTCGGCATTGTGTGTTTTAAATTTAATTCCGATGCATTATCTGTGTTTCATCGCCAATAAGAAGGTCCAAGGGATACAGTTAACCTGAAGTGAAGCATCGGAATCTAGAACTGGACTCACCGGAGATGTTCAAATCATAGAAAGTGAGAGTGTCAGTCCTCTTGTACTTAAGCCGCCATTGTGTTTTTTGTATTAAATTCGGATGCAATTTCTGTGTTTCATCGTCAATAAGAAGGTCCAAGGGATACAGTAAACCTGAAGTGAAGCATCGGAATCTAAAACTGGACTCACAGGAGAGGTGCAAATCATAGAAAGTTAGGGTGTCAGTCCTCCTGTACTTAAGTCGGCATTGTACCTTTTGTATTAAATTCGGATGCAAGCTCTGTGTTTCATCGTCAATTAGAAAGCCCAAATGATACAGTAAAGCTGAAGTGCAGCATCGGAATCTAAAACTGGACTCACAAGAGAGGTTCGAATCATAGAAAGTGAGAGTGTCAGTCCTCTTGTACTTCAGTCGGCATTGCGCCATTTGTATTAAATTTGGATGCAATTTCTGTGTTTCATCGTCAATAGGAAGGTCCAAGGGATACAGTAAACCTGAGGTGAAGCATCGGAATTTAAAACTGGACTCAGAGGAGAGGTTCAAATCATATAAAGTGAGAGTGTCAGTCCTCTTGTACTTAAGTCACCATTGTGACTTTTGCATTAATTTAGGATGCAATTTCTGTGTTTCATCGTCAATAAAAAGGTCCAAGGGATACAGTGAACCTGAAGTGAAGCATCGGAATCTCAAACTGGACTCACAGGAGAGGTTCAAATCATAGAAAGTTAGAGTGTCAGTCCTCTTGTATTTAAGTCGGCATTGTGCCTTTTGATTTTAATTCCGATTCAATTTCTATGTTTCATCGTCAATAAGAAGGTCCAAGGGATACAGTAAACTTTAAGTGAAGCATCGGAATCTAAAACTGGACTCACAGGAGAGGTTCAAATCATAGAAAGTGAGAGTGTCAGTCTTTTACTTATGTCGACATTGTGCGTTTTGAATTTGATTCCGATGCAATTTCTGTGTTTCATCGTCAATAAGAAATTCCAAGGGATACAGTAAACCAGAAGTGAAGCGTCGGAATCTAAAACTGGACTCACAGGAGAGGTTCAAATCATAGAAAGTGAGAGTGTCAGTCTTTTACTTATGTCGGCATTGTGCGTTTTGAATTTGATTCCGATGCAATTTCTGTGTTTCATCGTCACTAAGAAGGTCCAAGGGATACAGTAAACCTGAAGTGAAGCATCGGAATCTAGAACTGGACTCACAGGAGAAGTTCAATTCATAGAAAGTGAAAGTGTCAGTCCTCTTGTACTTAAGTCGCCATTGTGCCTTTTGTATTAAATTCGGAGGCAATTTCTGTGTTTCATCGTCAATAAGAAGGTACAAGGGATACAGTAAACCTGAATTGAAACATCGGAATCCAAAACTGGACTCACAGGAGAGGTTCAAATCATAGAAAGTTAGAGTGTCAGTCCTCTTGTACTTAAGTCGGCATTGTGCCTTTTGTATTAAATTCGGATGCAAACTCTGTGTTTCATCGTCAATAAGAAGGTCCAAGGGAAACAGTAAACCTCAAGTGAAGCATCGGAATCGAAAACTGGACTCACAGGAGAGGTTCAAATTATAGAAAGTTAGAGTGTCAGTCCTCTTGTATTTAAGTCGGCATTGTGCCTTTTGATTTTAATTCCGATTCAATTTCTATGTTTCATCGTCAATAAGAAGGTCCAAGGGATACAGTAAACTTTATGTGAAGCATCGGAATCTAAAACTGGACTCACAGGAGAGGTTCAAATCATAGAAAGTGAGAGTGTCAGTCTTTTACTTATGTCGGCATTGTGCGTTTTGAATTTGATTCCGATGCAATTTCTGTGTTTCATCGTCAATAAGAAATTCCAAGGGATACAGTAAACCAGAAGTGAAGCATCGGAATCTATAACTGGACTCACAGGAGAGGTTCAAATCATAGAAAGTGAGAGTATTAGTCCTCTTCTACTTAGGTCGGCACTGTGCCTTTTGAATTTTATTCCGATGCAATTTCTGTGTTTCATCGTCAATAAGAATGTCCAAGGGAAACAGTAAACCTGAAGTGAAGCATCGGAATCTAGAACTGGACTCACAGGAGACGTTCAAATCATAGAAAGTGAGAGTGTAAGTCCTCTTTTACTTAAGCCGCCATTGTGATTTTTGTATTAAATTCGGATTCAATTTCTGTGTTTCATCGTCAATAAGAAGGTCCAAAGGATACAGTAAACCTGAAGTGAAGCATCGGAATCTAGAACTGGACTCACAGGAGATGTTCAAATCTTAGAAAGTGAGAGTGTCTGTCCTCTAGTATATAAGCCGCCATTGTGATTTTTGTATTAAATTCGGATGCAATTTCAGTGTTTCATCGTCATAAGAAGGTCCAAGGGATACAGTAAACCTGAAGTGAAGCATCGGAATCTAAAACTGGACTCACAGGAGAGGTTCAAATCATAGAAAGTGAGAGTGTCAGTCCTCTTTTACTTAAGCCAACATTGTGATTTTTGTATTAAATTCGGATTCAATTTCTGTGTTTCATCGTCAATAAGAAGGTCCAAAGGATACAGTAAACCTGAAGTGAAGCATCGGAATTTAAAACCGGTCTCACAGGAGAGGTTCAAATCATAGAAAGTGCGAGTGTCAGTCCTCTTGTACTTAAGTCGGCATTGTGCCATTTGTATAAAATTCTAATGCGATTTCCGTGTTTTATCGTCAATAAGAAGGTCCAAGGGATACAGTAAACCTGAAGTGAAGCTTCGGAATCTAAATCTGACCTCACAGGAGAGGTTCTAATCATAGAAAGTGAGAGTGTCAGCCCTCTTGTACTTAAGTCGGCATTGTGCCATTTGTATTAAATTCGGATGCAATTTCTGTGTTTCATCGTCAATAAGAAAGTCCAAGGGATACAGTAAACCTGAGGTGAAGCATCGGAATCTAAAACTGGACTCACAGGAGAGGTTCAATTCATAGAAAGTGAAAGTGTCAGTCCTCTTGTACTTAAGTCGCCATTGTGCCTTTTGTATTAAATTCGGAGGCAATTTCTGTGTTTCATCGTCAATAAGAAGGTACAAGGGATACAGAAAACCTGAAGTGAAACATCGGAATCCAAAACTGGACTCACAGGAGAGGTTCAAATCATAGAAAGTTAGAGTGTCAGTCCTCTTGTACTTAAGTCGGCATTGTGCCTTTTGTATTAAATTCGGATGCAAACTCTGTGTTTCATCGTCAATAAGAAGGTCCAAGGGAAACAGTAAACCTGAAGTGAAGCATTGGAATCGAAAACTGGACTCACAGGAGAGATTCAAATCATAGAAAGTGAGAGTATCAGTCCTCTTTTACTTAAGTCGGCATTGTGCGTTTTAAATTTAATTCCGATGCAATATCTTATTTCATCGTCAATAAGAAAGTCCAAGGGATACAGTGAACCTGAAGCGAAGCATCGGAATCTAAAACTGGACTCACAGGAGAGATTCAAATCATAGATAGTGAGAGTGTCAGTCCTCTTTTACTTAAGTCGGCATTGTGCGTTTTAAATTTAATTCCGATGCATTATCTTTGTTTCATCGTCAATATGAAGGTCCAAGGAATACAGTTAACCTGAAGTGAAGCATCGGAATCTAGAACTGGACTCACAGGAGATGTTCAAATCATAGAAAGTGAGAGCGTCAGTCCTCTTGTACTTAAGCCGCGTTGTGATTTTTGTATTATATTCGGATGCAATTTCTGTGTTTCATCGTCAATAAGAAAGTCCAAGGGATACAGTAAACCTGAGGTGAAGCATCGGAATCTAAAACTGGACTCAGAGGAGTGGTTCAAATCGTATAAAGTGAGAGTGTCAGACCTCTTGTACTTAAGTCATCATTGTGACTTTTGTATTAATTTCGGATGCAATTTCAGTGTTTCATAGGCAATAAGAAGGTCCAAGGGATACAGTAATCCTGAAGTGAAGCATCGGAATCTAAAACTAGACTCACAGGAGACGTTCAAATCATAGAAAGTGAGAGTGTCAGTCCTCTTGTTCTTAAGTCACCATTGTGCCTTTTGTATTAAATTCGGATATAATTTCTGCTTGTCATCGTCAATAAGAAGGTCCAAGGGATACAGTAAACCTGAAGTAAAGCATGGAATCTAAAACTGGACACACAGGAGAGGTTCAAATCATAGAGAGTTAGAGTGTCAGTCCTCTTGTACTTAAGTCGGCATTGTGCCTTTTGTATTAAATTCGGATGCAAACTCTGTGTTTCATCGTCAATAAGAAGGTCCAAGGGATACAGTAAACCTGAAGTGAAGCATCGGAATCTAAAACTGGACTCTCAAGAGAGGTTCAAATCATAGAAAGTTAGAGTGTCAGTCCTCTTGTACTTAAGTCGGCCTTGTGCCTTTTGAATTTAATTCCGATGCTATTTCTGTGTTTCATTGTCAATAAGAAGGTCCTAGGGATACAGTAAACCTGAAGTGAAGCATCGGAATCTAAATCTGACCTCACAGGAGAGGTTCAAATCATAGAAAGTGAGAGTGTCAGTCCTCTTTTACTTAAGTCGGCATTGTGCGTTTTAAATTTGATTCCGATGCAATATCTGTGTTTCCTCGTCAATAAGAAGGTAAAAGGGATACAGTGAACCTGAAGTGAAGCATCGAAATCTAAAACTGGACTCACAGGAGAGATTCAAATCGTAGATAGTGAGAGTGTCAGTCCTCTTTTACTTAAGTCGGCATTGTGTGTTTTAAATTTAATTCCGATGCATTATCTGTGTTTCATCGCCAATAAGAAGGTCCAAGGGATACAGTTAACCTGAAGTGAAGCATCGGAATCTAGAACTGGACTCACCGGAGATGTTCAAATCATAGAAAGTGAGAGTGTCAGTCCTCTTGTACTTAAGCCGCCATTGTGATTTTTGTATTAAATTCGGATGCAATTTCTGTGTTTCATCGTCAATAAGAAGGTCCAAGGCATACAGTAAACCTGAAGTGAAGCATCGGAATCTAAAACTGGACTCACAGGAGAGGTGCAAATCATAGAAAGTTAGGGTGTCAGTCCTCCTCTACTTAAGTCGGCATTGTACCTTTTGTATTAAATTCGGATGCAAACTCTGTGTTTCATCGTCAATTAGAAAGCCCAAGGGATACAGTAAAGCTGAAGTGCAGCATCGGAATCTAAAACTGGACTC
This sequence comes from Schistocerca americana, assembly GCF_021461395.2. Classification (NCBI taxonomy): domain Eukaryota; kingdom Metazoa; phylum Arthropoda; class Insecta; order Orthoptera; family Acrididae; genus Schistocerca; species Schistocerca americana. The sequence goes on along the minus strand of NW_025725275.1, from coordinate 253,237 downwards.
ACAAGAGAGGTTCGAATCATAGAAAGTGAGAGTGTCAGTCCTCTTGGACTTCAGTCGGCATTGCGCCATTTGTATTAAATTTGGATGCAATTTCTGTGTTTCATCGTCAATAGGAAGGTCCAAGGGATACAGTAAACCTGAGGTGAAGCATCGGAATTTAAAACTGGACTCAGAGGAGAGGTTCAAATCATATAAAGTGAGAGTGTCAGTCCTCTTGTACTTAAGTCACCATTGTGACTTTTGTATTAATTTAGGATGCAATTTCTGTGTTTCATCGTCAATAAGAAGGTCCAAGGGATACAGTAAACCTGACGTGAAGCATCGGAATCTCAAACTGGACTCACAGGAGACGTTCAAATCATAGAAAGTGAGAGTGTCAGTCCTCTTGTACTTAAATCGCCATTGTGATTTTTGTAATAAATTCGGATGCAATTTCTGTGTGTCATCGTCAATATGAAGGTCCAAGGGATACAGTAAACCTGAATTAAAGCATCGGAATCTAAAACTGGACTCACAGGAGAGGTTCAAATCATAGAAAGTGAGAGTGTCAGTCCTCTTGTATTTAAGTCGACATTGTGCCTTTTGAATTTAATTCCGATGCAAATTATGTGTTTCATCGTCAATAAGAAGGTGCAAGGTATACAGTAAACCTAAAGTGAAGCATCGGAATCTAAAACTGGACTCACAGGAGAGGTTCAAATCATAGAAAGTGAGAGTGTCAGTCTTTTACTTATGTCGGCATTGTGCGTTTTGAAATTGATTCCGATGCAATTTCTGTGTTTCATCGTCAATAAGAAATTCCAAGGGATACAGCAAACCAGAAGTGAAGCGTCGGAATCTAAAACTGGACTCACAGGAGAGGTTCAAATCATAGAAAGTGAGAGTGTCAGTCTTTTACTTATGTCGGCATTGTGCGTTTTGAATTTGATTCCGATGCAATTTCTGTGTTTCATCGTCACTAAGAAGGTCCAAGGGATACAGTAAACCTGAAGTGAAGCATCGGAATCTAGAACTGGACTCACAGGAGAAGTTCAATTCATAGAAAGTGAAAGTGTCAGTCCTCTTGTACTTAAGTCGCCATTGTGCCTTTTGTATTAAATTCGGAGGCAATTTCTGTGTTTCATCGTCAATAAGAAGGTACAAGGGATACAGTAAACCTGAATTGAAACATCGGAATCCAAAACTGGACTCACAGGAGAGGTTCAAATCATAGAAAGTTAGAGTGTCAGTCCTCTTGTACTTAAGTCGGCATTGTGCCTTTTGTATTAAATTCGGATGCAAACTCTGTGTTTCATCGTCAATAAGAAGGTCCAAGGGAAACAGTAAACCTCAAGTGAAGCATCGGAATCGAAAACTGGACTCACAGGAGAGGTTCAAATCATAGAAAGTTAGAGTGTCAGTCCTCTTGTATTTAAGTCGGCATTGTGCCTTTTGATTTTAATTCCGATTCAATTTCTATGTTTCATCGTCAATAAGAAGGTCCAAGGGATACAGTAAACTTTAAGTGAAGCATCGGAATCTAAAACTGGACTCACAGGAGAGGTTCAAATCATAGAAAGTGAGAGTGTCAGTCTTTTACTTATGTCGGCATTGTGCGTTTTGAATTTGATTCCGATGCAATTTCTGTGTTTCATCGTCAATAAGAAATTCCAAGGGATACAGTAAACCAGAAGTGAAGCGTCGGAATCTAAAACTGGACTCACAGGAGATGTTCAAATCATAGAAAGTGAGAGCGTCAGTCCTCTTGTACTTAAGTCGCCATTGTGTTTTTTGTATTAAATTCGGATGCAATTTCTGTGTTTCATCGTCAATAAGAAGGTCCAAGGGATACAGTAAACCTGAAGTGAAGCATCAGAATAGAGAACTGGACTCACAGGAGAGGTTCAAATCATAGAAAGTTAGAGTGTCAGTCCTCTTGTACATAAGTCGGCATTGTACCTTTTGTATTAAATTCGGATGCAAACTCTGTGTTCCATCGTCAATTAGAAGGTCCGAGGGATACAGTAAACCTGAAGTGAAGCATCGGAATCTAAAACAGGACTCACTGGAGAGGTTCAAATCATAGAAAGTGAGGGTGTCAGTCCTCTTGTACTTCAGACGGCATTGTGCCTTTTGAATTTAATTCCGATGCAATATCTGTGTTTCATCGTCAATAACAAGGTGCAAGGTATACAGTAAACCTGAAGTGAAGCATCGGAATCTAAATCTGACCTCACATGAGAGGTTCGAATCATAGAGTGTGAGAGTGTCAGTCCTGTTTTACTTAAGTCGGCATTGTGCCATTTGTATTAAATTCGGATGCAATTTCTGTGTTTCATCGTCAATAAGAAGGTCCAAGGGATACAGTAAACCTGAAGTGAAGCATCGGAATCTAAAACTGGACTCACAGGAGAGGTTCAAATCATAGAATGTGAAAGTGTCAGTCCTCTTGTACTTAAGCCGCCATTGTGCCTTTTGTATTAAGTTCGGATGCAATTTCTGTGTTTCATCGTCAATAAGAAGGTCCAAGGGATACAGTAAACCTGAAGTGAAGCATCAGAATCTGAAACTGGTCTCTTAGGAGAGGTTCAAAGCATAGAAAGTTAGAATGTCAGTCCTCTTGTACTTAAGTCGGCATTGTGCCTTTTGAATTCAGATTCGATGCTTTTTCTGTGTTTCATTGTCAATAAGAAGGTCCAAGGTATACAGCAAACCTGAAGTGAAGCAGTGGAATCTAAAACTGGGCTCACTGGAGAGGTTCAAATCATAGAAAGTTAGAGTGTCAGTCCTCTTTTACTTAAGTCGACATTGTGCCATTTGTATTAAATTCAGATGCAATTTCTGTGTTTCATCGTCAATAAGAAGGTCCAAGGGATACAGTAAAACTTAAGTGAAGCATCGGAATCTAAAACTGGCCTCACAGGAGAGGTTCAAATCAATGAAACCGAGAGTGTCAGTAGTCTTGTACTTAATTCGCCATTGTGCCATTTGTACTAAATTCGGATGCAATTTCTGTGTTTCATCGTCAATAAGAAGGTCCTAGGGATACAGTAAACCTGAAGTGAAGCATCGGAATCCAAAACTGGACTCACAGGTGAGGCTCAAATCATAGAAATTCAGAGTGTCAGTCCTCTTGTACTTAAGACGGTATTGTGCCTTTTGTATTAAATTCGGATGATATTTCTGTGTTTCATCGTCACTTACAAGGTCCAAGGGATACAGTAAACCTGAAGTGAAGCATCGGAATCCAAAACTGGACTCACAGGAGAGGTTCAAATCATAGAAAATTAGAGTGTCAGTCCTCTGGTACTTAAGTCGGTATTGTGCCTTTTGTATTAAATTCGGATGCAAACTCTGTGTTTCATCGTCACTAAGAAGGTCCAAGGGATACAGTAAAATGAAGTGAAGCATTGGAATCTAACACTGGACTCACAGGAGAGGTTCAAATCATAGAAAGTTAGAGCGTCAGTGCTCTTGTACTTAAGTCGGCATTATGCCTTTTGAATTTAATTCCGATGCAATTTCTGTGTTTCATCGTCAATAAGAAGGTCCAAGGGATACAGTAAACCTGAAGTGAAGCATCGGAATCTAAAACAGGACTCACTGGAGAGGTTCAAATCATAGAAACTGAGGGTGTCAGTCCTCTTGTACTTAAGACGGCATTGTGCCTTTTGAATTTAATTCCGATGCAATATCTGTGTTACATCGTCAATAAGAAGGTGCAAGGTATACAGTAAACCTGAAGTGAAGCATCGGAATCTAAATCTGACCTCACATGAGAGGTTCGAATCATAGAGAGTGAGAGTGTCAGTCCTGTTGTACTTAAGTCGCCATTGTGCCATTTGTATTAAATTCGGATGCAATTTCTGTGTTTCATCGTCAATAAGAAGGTCCAAGGGATACAGTAAACCTGAAGTGAAGCATCGGAATCTAAAACTGGACTCACAGGAGAGGTTCAAATCATAGAATGTGAAAGTGTCAGTCCTCTTGTACTTAAGCCGCCATTGTGCCTTTTGTATTAAGTTCGGATGCAATATCTGTGTTTCATCTTCAATAAGAAGGTCCAAGGGATACAGTAAACCTGAAGTGAAGCATCAGAATCTAAAACTGGTCTCTTAGGAGAGGTTCTAAGCATAGAAAGTTAGAATGTCAGTCCTCTTGTACTTAAGTCGGCATTGTGCCTTTTGAATTTAAGTTCGATGCTTTTTCTGTGTTTCATTGTCAATAAGAAGGTCCAAGGGATACAGTACACCTGAAGTGAAGCATCGGAATCTAAAACTGGACTCACAGGAGAGGTTCAAATCATAGAAAGTTAGAATGTCAGTCCTCTTGTACTTAAAGCGGCATTGTGCCTTTTGTATTAAATTCGTATGCAATTTCTGTGTTTCATCGTCATTAAGAAGGTGCAAGGTATACAGCAAACCTGAAGTGAAGCAGTGGAATCTAAAACTGGTCTCACAGGAGAGGTTCAAATCATAGAAAGTTAGAGTGTCAGTCCTCTTTTACTTAAGTCGGCATTGTGCCATTTGTATTAAATTCAGATGCAATTTCTGTGTTTCATCGTCAATAAGAAGGTCCAAGGGATACAGTAAAACTTAAGTGAAGCATCGGAATCGAAAACTGGCCTCACAGGAGAGGTTCAAATCATGGAATGCGAGAGTGTCAGTCCTCTTGTACTTAAGTCGCCATTGTGCCTTTTGTACTAAATTCGGATGCAATTTCTGTGTTTCATCGTCAATAAGAAGGTCCTAGGGATACAGTAAACCTGAAGTGAAGCATCGGAATCCAAAACTGGACTCACAGGTGATGTTCAAATCATAGAAATTCAGAGTGTCAGTCCTCTTGTACTTAAGTCGGTATTGTGCCTTTTGTATTAAATTCGGATGCAAACTCTGTGTTTCATCGTCAATAGGAAGGTCCAAGGGATACAGTAAACCAGAAGTGAAGCATCGGAATCTAAAACTGGATTCACAGGAGAGGTTCAAATCATAGAAAGTTAGAGTGTCAGTCCTCTTGTACTTAAGTCGGCATTGTGCCTTTTGAATTTAATTCCGATGCAATTTCTGTGTTTCATTGTCAGTAAGAAGGTCCAAGGGATACAGTAAACCTGAAGTGAAGCATCGGAAACTAAAACTGGACTCACAGGAGAGGTTCAAATCATAGAAAGTGAGAGTGTCAGTCCTCTTGTATATAAGCCGCCATTGTGCATTTTGTATTAAATTCGGATGCAATTTCTGTGTTTCATCGTCAATTAGAAGGTCCAAGGGATACAGTAAACTTGAAGTGAAGCATCGGAATCCAAAACTGGACTCACAGGAGAGGTTCAAATCATAGAAAGTTAGAGTGTCAGTCCTCTTGTACTTAAGTCGGTATTGTGCCTTTTGTATTAAATTCGGATGCAAACTCTGTGTTTCATCGTCACTAAGAAGGTCCAAGGGATACAGTAAAATGAAGTGAAGCATTGGAATCTAAAACTGGACTCACAGGAGAGGTTCAAATCATAGAAAGTTAGAGCGTCAGTGCTCTTGTACTTAAGTCGTCACTATGCTTTTTGAATTTAATTCCGATGCATTTTCTGTGTTTCATCGTCAATAAGAAGGTCCAAGGGATACAGTAAACCTGAAGTGAAGCATCGGAATCTAAAACAGGACTCACTGGAGAGGTTCAAATCATAGAAAGTGAGGGTGTCAGTCCTCTTGTACTTAAGACGACAATGTGCCTTTTGAATTTAATTCCGATGCAATATCTGTGTTTCATCGTCAATAACAAGGTGCAAGGTATACAGTAAACCTGAAGTGAAGCATCGGAATCTAAATCTGACCTCACATGAGAGGTTCGAATCATAGAGAGTGAGAGTGTCAGTCCTGTTGTACTTAAGTCGCCATTGTGCCATTTGTATTAAATTCGGATGCAATTTCTGTGTTTCATCGTCAATAAGAAGGTCCAAGGGATACAGTAAACCTGAAGTGAAGCATCGGAATCTAAAACTGGACTCACAGGAGAGGTTCAAATCATAGAATGTGAAAGTGTCAGTCCTCTTGTACTTAAGTCGGCATTGTGCCTTTTGTATTAAATTCGGATGCAATTTCTGTGTTTCATCGTCATTAAGAAGGTGCAAGGTATACAGCAAACCTGAAGTGAAGCAGTGGAATCTAAAACTGGTCTCACGGGAGAGGTTCAAATCATAGAAAGTTAGAGTGTCAGTCCTCTTTTACTTAAGTCGGCATTGTGCCATTTGTATTAATTTCAGATGCAATTTCTGTGTTTCATCGTCAATAAGAAGGTCCAAGGGATACAGTAAAACTTAAGTGAAGCATCGGAATCTAAAACTGGACTCACAGGAGAGGTTCAAATCATGGAAAGCGAGAGTGTCAGTCCTCTTGTACTTAAGTCGCCATTGTGCCTTTTGTATTAAATTCGGATGCAATTTCTGTGTTTCATCGTCAATTAGAAGGTCCAAGGGATACAGTAAACCTGAAGTGAAGCATCGGAATCTAAAACTGGACCCACAGGAGAGGTTCAAATCATAGAAAGTGAGAGTGTCAGTATTCTTTTGCTTAAGTCGGCATTGTGCGTTTTAACTTAATTCGGATGCAATTTCTGTGTTTCATCGTCAATAAGAAGGTCCAAGGGGTACTGTAAACCTGAAGTGAAGCATCGGAATCCAAAACTAGACTCACAGGAGTGGTTCAAATCATAGAAAGTTAGAGTGTCAGTCCTCTTGTACTTAAGTCGGCATTGTGCCTTTTGTATTAAATTCGGATGCAAACTCTGTGTTTCATCGTCAATAAGAAGGTCCAAGGGATACAGTAAAACTGAAGTGAAGCATCGGAATCTAAAACTGGACTCACAGGACAGGTTCAAATCATAGAAAGTTATAGTGTCAGACCTCTTGTACTTAAGTCGGCATTGTGCCTTTTGAATTTAATTCCGATGCAATTTCTGTGTTTCGTCGTCAATACGAAGCTGCAAGGTATACAGTAAACCTTAAGTGAAGCATCGGAATCTAAAACTGGACTCACAGGTGAGGTTCAAATCATAGAAAGTGAGAGTATTAGTCCTCTTCTACTTAGGTCGGCACTGTGCCTTTTGAATTTAATTCCGATGCAATTTCTGTGTTTCATCGTCAATAAGAACGTCCAAGGGAAACAGTAAACCTGAAGTGAAGCATCGGAATCTAGAACTGGACTCACAGGAGATGTTCAAATTATAGAAAGTGAGAGTGTCAGTCCTCTTGTACTTAAGCAGCCATTGTGATTTTTGTATTAAATTCGGATTAAATTTCTGTGTTTCATCGTCAATAAGAAGGTCCAAGGGATACAGTAAACCTGAAGTGAAGCATCGGAATTTAAAACCGGTCTCACAGGAGAGGTTCAAATCATAGAAAGTGCGAGTGTCAGTCCTCTTGTACTTAAGTCGGCATTGTGCCATTTGTAATAAGTTCGGATGCGATTTCCGTGTTTTATCGTCAATAAGAAGGTCCAAGGGATACAGTAAACCTGAGGTGAAGCATCGGAATCCAAAACTGGACTCACAGGAGAAATTCAAATCATAGAAAGTTGGAGTGTCAGTCCTCTTGTACTTAAGTCGGCATTGTGCCTTTTGTATTAAATTCGGATGCAAACTCTGTGTTTCATCGGCAATAAGAAGGTCCAAGGGAAACAGAAAACCTGAAGTGAAGCATCGGAATCTAAAACTGGACTCACAGGAGAGGTTCAAATCATAGAATGTTAGAGTATCAGTCCTCTTTTACTTAAGTCGACATTGTGCCATTTGTATTAAATTCAGATGCAATTTCTGTGTTTCATCGTCAATAAGAAGCTGCAAGGTATACAGTAAACCTGGAGTGAAGCATCGGAATCTAAAACAGGACTCACAGGAGAGGTTCAAATCATAGAAAGTGAGAGTATTAGTCCTCTTCTACTTAGGACGGCACTGTGCCTTTTGAATTTAATTCCGATGCAATTTCTGTGCTCCATCGTCAATAAGAACGTCCAAGGGAAACAGTAAACCTGAAGTGAAGCATCGGAATCTAGAACTGGACTCACAGGAGATGTTCAAATCATAGAAAGTGCGAGTGTCAGTCCTCTTGTACTTAAGTCGGCATTGTGCCATTTGTATTAAATTCGGATGAGATTTCCGTGTTCTATCGTCAATAAGAAGGTACAAGGGATACAGTGAACCTGAAGTGAAGCATCGGAATGTAAATGTGACCTCACAGGAGAGGTTCGAATCATAGAAAGAGAGAGTGTCAGCCCTCTTCTACTTAAGTCGGCATTGTGCCATTTGTATTAAATTCGGATGCAATTTCTGTGTTTCATCGTCAATAAGAATGTCCAAGGGATACAGTAAACCTGAGGTGAAGCATCGGAATCTAAAACTGGACTTACAGGAGAGGTTCAATTCAATGAAAGTGAAAGTTTCAGTCCTCTTGTATTTAAGTCGCCATTGTGCCTTGTGTATTAAATTCGGATGCAATTTCTGTGTTTCATCGTCAATAAGAAGGTCCAAGGGATACAGTAAACCTGAAGTGAAGCATCGGAATCCAAAACTGGACTCACAGGAGAGGTTCAAATCATAGAAAGTTAGAGTGTCAGTCCTCTTGTACTTAAGTCGGCATTGTGCCTTTTGTATTAAATTCGGATGCAAACTCTGTGTTTCATCGTCAATACGAAGGTCCAAGGGAAACAGTAAACCTGAAGTGAAGCATCGGAATCGAAAACTGGACTCACAGGAGAGGTTCAAATCATAGAAAGTGAGAGTGTCAGTCCTCTTTTACTTATGTCGGCATTGTGCGTTTTAAATTTAATTCCGATGCAATATCTGATGATCCGTTTTGAATTTGATTCCGATGCAATTTCTGTGTTTCATCGTCAATAAGAAATATCAAGGGATACAGTAAACCAGAAGTGAAGCGTCGGAATCTAAAACTGGACTCACAGGAGATGTTCAAATCATAGAAAGTGAGAGCGTCAGTCCTCCTGTCCTTAAGTCGCCATTGTGTTTTTTGTATTAAATTCGGATGCAATTTCTGTGTTTCATCGTCAATAACAAGGTGCAAGGTATACAGTAAACCTGAAGTGAAGCATCAGAATCTAAATCTGACCTCACAGGTGAGGTTTGAATCATAAAGAGTGAGAGTGTCAATCCTCTTGTACTTAAGTCGGCATTGTGCCATTTGTATTAAATTCGGATTCAATTTCTGTGTTTCATCGCCAATAAGAGGGTCCAAGGTATACAGCAAACCTGAAGTGAAGCATCGGAATCTAAAACTGGACTCACAGGAGACGTTCAAATCATAGAATGTTAGAGTATCAGTCCTCTTCTACTTAGGTCGGCACTGTGCCCTTTGAATTTAATTCCGATGCAATTTCTGTGCTCCATCGTCAATAAGAACGTCCAAGGGAAACAGTAAACCTGAAGTGAAGCATCGGAATCTAGAACTGGACTCACAGGAGATGTTCAAATCATAGAAAGTGAGAGTGTCAGTCCTCTTGTACTTATGCCGCCATTGTGATTTTTGTACTAAATTCGGATTAAATTTCTGTGTTTCATCGCAAATAAGAATGTCCAAGGGATACAGTAAACCTGAAGTGAAGCATCGGAGTTTAAAACCGGTCTCACAGGAGAGGTTCAAATCACAGAAAGTGCGAGTGTCAGTCCTCTTGTACTTAAGTCGGCATTGTGCCATTTGTATTAAATTCGGATGAGATTTCCGTGTTCTATCGTCAATAAGAAGGTCCAAGGGATACAGTAAACCTGAAGTGAAGCATCGGAATCTAAATGTGACCTCACAGGAGAGGTTCGAATCATAGAAAGAGAGAGTCTCAGCCCTCTTCTACTTAAGTCGGCATTGTGCCATTTGTATTAAATTCGGATGCAATTTCTGTGTTTCATCGTCAATAAGAATGTCCAAGGGATACAGTAAACCTGAAGTGAAGCATCGGAATCCAAAACTGGACTCACAGGAGAGGTTCAAATCATAGAAAGTTAGAGTGTCAGTCCTCTTGTACTTAAGTCGGCATTGTGCCTTTTGTATTAAATTCGGATACAAACTCTGTGCTTCATCGTCAATACGAAGGTCCAAGGGAAACAGTAAACCTGAAGTGAAGCATCGGAATCGAAAACTGGACTCACAGGAGAGGTTCAAATAATAGAAAGTTAGAGTGTCAGTCCTCTTGTACTTAAGTCGGCATTGTGCCTTTTGAATTTAATTCCGATGCAATTTCTGTGTATCATCGTCAATAAGAAGGTCGAAGGGATACAGTAAACCTGAAGTGAAGCATCGGAGTCTAAAACTCGACCCACAGGAGAGGTTCAAATCATAGAAAGTGAGAGTGTCCGTCCTCGTTTACTTATGTCGGCATTGTGCGTTTTAAATTTAATTCCGATGCAATATCTTATGATCCGTTTTGAATTTGATTCCGATGCAATTTCTGTGTTTCATCGTCAATAAGAAATATCAAGGGATACAGTAAACCAGAAGTGAAGCGTCGAAATCTAAAACTGGACTCACAGGAGATGTTAAAATCATAGAAAGTGAGAGCGTCAGTCCTCTTGTTCTAAAGTCGCCATTGTGTTTTTTGTATTAAATTCGGATGCAATTTCTGTGTTTCATCGTCAATAAGAAGGTCCAAGGGATACAGTAAACCTGAAGTGAAGCATCGGAACCTAAAACTGGACTCACAGGAGAGGTTCAAATCATAGAAAGTGAGGGTGTCAGTCCTCTTGTACTTAAGACGGCATTGTGCGTTTGGAATTTAATTCCGATGCAATTTCTGTGTTTCATCGTCAATAACAAGGTCCAAGGTATACAGTAAACGTGAAGTGAAGCATCGGAATCTAAATCTGACCTCACAGGAGAGGTTTGAATCATAGAGAGTGAGAGTGTCAATCCTCTTGTACTTAAGTCGGCATTGTGCCATTTGTATTAAATTCGGATGCAATTTCTGTGTTTCATCGTCAATAAGAAGGTCCAAGGGATACAGTAAACCTGAAGTGAAGCATCGGAATCTAAAACTGGACTCACAGGAAAGGTTCAAATCATAGAATGTGAAAGTGTCAGTCCACTTGTACTTAAGCCGCGATTGTGCCTTTTGTATTAAGTTCGGATGCAATTTCTGTGTTTCATCGTCAATAAGAAGGTCCAAGGGATACAGTAAACCTGAAGTGAAGCACCAGAATCTAAAACTGGTCTCTTAGGAGAGGTTCAAATCATAGAAACTTAGAATGTCAGTCCTCTTGTACTTAAGTCGGCATTGTGTCTTTTGAATTTAATTTCGATGCTTTTTCTGTGTTTCATTGTCAATAAGAAGGTCCAAGGGATACAGTAAACCTGAAGTGAAGCATCGGAATCTAAAACTGGACTCACAGGAGAGGTTCAAATCATAGAAAGTTAGAATGTCAGTCCTCTTTTACTTAAGTCGGCATTGTGCCTTTTGTATTAAATTCGGATGCAATTTCTGTGTTTCATCGTCATTAAGAAGGTGCAAGGTATACAGCAAACCTGAAGTGAAGCAAGGAATCTAAAACTGGACTCACAGTAGAGGTTCAAATCATAGAAAGTTAGAGTGTCAGTCCTCTTTTACTTAAGTCGACATTGAGCCGTTTGTATTAAATTCAGATGCAATTTCTGTGTTTCATCGTCAATAAGAAGGTCCAAGGGATACAGTAAACCTGAAGTGAAGCATCGGAATCGAAAACTGGACTCACAGGAGAGGTTCAAATCATGGAAAGCGAGAGTGTCAGTCCTCTTGTACTTAAGTCGCCATTGTGCCTTTTGTACTAAATGCGGATGCAATTTCTGTGTCTCATCGTCAATAAGAGGGTCCTAGGGATACAGTAAACCTGAAGTGAAGCATCGGAATCCAAAACTGGACTCACAGGTGAGGTTCAAATCATAGAAAGTCAGAGTGTCAGTCCTCCTGTTCTTGAGTCGGTATTGTGCCTTTTGTATTAAATTCGGATGCAAACTCTGTGTTTCATCGTCAATAAGAAGGTCCAAGGGGTACAGTAAACCAGAAGTGAAGCATCGGAATCTAAAACTGGACTCACAGGAGAGGTTCAAATCATAGAAAGTGAGAGTGTCAGTCCTCTTGTACTTAAGCCGCCATTGTGATTTTTGTTTTAATTTCGGATTCAATTTCTGTGTTTCATCGTCAATAAGAAGGTCCAAGGGATACAGTAAACCTGAAGTGAAGCATCGGAGTTTAAAACCGGTCTCACAGGAGAGGTTCAAATCATAGAAAGTGCGAGTGTCAGTCCTCTTGTACTTAAGTCGGCATTGTGCCATTTGTATTAAATTCGGATGAGATTTCCTTGTTTTATCGTCAATTAGACGGTCCAAGGGATACAGTTAACCTGAAGTGAAGCATCGGAATCTAAATGTGACCTCACAGGAGAGGTTGGAATCATAGAAAGAGAGAGTGTCAGCCCTCTTGTACTTAAGTCGGCATTGTGCCATTTGCATAAAATTCGGATGCAATTTCTGTGTTTCATCGTCAATAAGAATGTCCAAGGGATACAGTAAACCTGAGGTGAAGCATCGGAATCTAAAACTGAACTCACAGGAGAGGTTCAATTCATAGAAAGTGAAAGTGTCAGTCCTCTTGTACTTAAGTCGCCATTGTGCCTTTTGTATTAAATTCGGATGCAATTTCTGTGTTTCATCGTCAATAACAAGGTCCAAGGGATACAGTAAACCTGAAGTGAACCATCTAAATCCAAAACTGGACTCACAGGAGAGGTTCAAATCATAGAAAGTTAGAGTGTCAGTCCTCTTGTACTTAAGTCGGCATTGTGCCTTCTGTATTAAATTCGGATGCAAACTCTGTGTTTCATCGTCAATACGAAGGTCCAAGGGAAACAGTAAACCTGAAGTGAAGCATCGGAATCGAAAACTGGACTCACAGGAGAGGTTCAAATCATAGAAAGTTAGAGTGTCAGTCCTCTTGTACTTAAGTCGGCATTGTGCCTTTTGAATATAATTCCGATGCAATTTCTGTGTTTCATCGTCAATAAGAAGGTCCAAGGGATACAGTAAACCTGAAGTGAAGCATCGGAATCTAAATCTGACCTCACAGGAGAGGTTTGAATCATAGAGAGTGAGAGTGTCAGTCCTCTTGTACTTAAGTCGGCATTGTGCCATTTGTATTAAATTCAGATGCAATTTCTGTGTTTCATCGTCAATAAGAAGGTCAAAGGGATACAGTGAACCTGAAGTGAAGCATCGGAATCTAAAACTGGACTCACAGGAGAGGTTCAAATCATGGAAAGCGAGAGTGTCAGTCCTCTTTTACTTAAGTCGGTATTGTGCCTTTTGTACTAAATTCGGATGCAATATCTGTGTTTCATCGTCAATAAGAGGGTCCTAGGGATATAGTAAACCTGAAGTAAAGCATCGGAATCCAAAACTGGACTCACAGGAGAGGTTCAAATCATAGAAAGTTAGAGTGTCAGTCCTCTTGTATTTAAGTCAGCATTGTACCTTTTGAATTTAATTCCGATGCAATTTCTGTGTTTCATCGTCAATAAGAAGGTCCAAGGGATACAGTAAACCTGAAGTGAAGCATCGTAATCCAAAACTGGACTCACAGGAGAGGTTCAAATCATAGAAAGTTAGAGTGTCAGTCCTCTTGTACTTAAGTCGGCATTATGCCTTTTGAATTTAATTCCGATACAATTTCTATGTTTCATCGTCAATAAGAAGGTGCAAGGGATACAGTAAACCTGAAGTGAAGCATCGGAATCTAAAACTGGACTCACAGGAGAGGTTCAAATCATAGAAAGTGAGAGTGTCAGTCCTCTTTTGCTTAAGTCGGCATTGTGCGTTTTGAATTTAATTCGGATGCAATTTCTGTGTTTCATCGACAATAAGAAGGTCCAAGGGATACAGTAAACCTGAAGTGAAGCATCGGAATTTAAAACCGGTCTCACAGGAGAGGTTCAAATCATTGAAAGTGCGAGTGTCAGTCCTCTTGTACTTATGTCGTCATTGTGCCTTTTGTATTAAATTCGGATGCAATTTCTGTGTTTCATCGTCAATAAGAAGGTCCAAGGGATACAGTAAACCTGAAGTGAAGCATCGGAAACTAAAACTGGACTCACAGGAGAGGTTCAAATCATAGAAAGTGAGAGTGTCAGTCCTCTTGTACTTAAGTCTCCATTGTGCCTTTTGTATTAAATTCGGATGCAATTTCTGTGTTTCATCGTCAATAAGAGGGTCCAAGGGATATAGTAAACCTGAAGTGAAGCATCGGAATCCAAAACTGGACTCACAGGAGAGGTTCAAATCATAGAAAGTTAGAGTGTCAGTCCTCTTGTACTTAAGTCGGAATTGTGCCTTTTGCATTAAATTTGGATGCAAACTCTGTGTTTCATTGTCACTAAGAAGGACCAAGGGATACAGTAAACCTGAAGTGAAGCATCGGAATCTAAAACTGGACTCACAGGAGAGGTTCAAATCATAGAAAGTTAGAGTGTCAGTCCTCTTGTACTTAAGTCGGCATTGTGCCTTTTGAATTTAATTCCGATGCAATTTCTTTGTTTCATCGTCAACAAGAAGCTGCAAGGTATACAGAAAACCTGAAGTGAAGCATCGGAATCAAAAACTGGACTCACAGAAGAGTTTCAAATCATAGAAAGTGAGAGTATTAGTCCTCTTCTACTTAGGTCGGCACTGTGCCTTTTGAATTTAATTCCGATGCCATTTCTGTGTTTCATCGTCAATAAGAACGTCCAAGGGAAACAGTAAACCTGAAGTGAAGCATCGGAATCTAGATCCGGACTCACAGGAGATGTTCAAATCATAGAAAGTGAGAGTGTCAGTCCTCTTGTACATAAGCCGCCATTGTGATTTTTGTATTGAATTCGGATTCAATTTCTGTGTTTCATCGTCAATAAGAAGGTCCAAGGGATACAGTATACCTGAAGTGAAGCATCGGAATGTAAACCGGTCTCACAGGAGATGTTCAAACCATAGAAAGTGCGAGTGTCAGTCCTCTTGTACTTAAGTCGGCATTGTGCCATTTGTATTAAATTCGGATGCGATTTCCGTGTTTTAGCGTCAATAAGAAGGTTTATGGGATACAGTAAACCTGAAGTGAAGCA
The DNA here is from genome assembly GCF_021461395.2 of Schistocerca americana. Classification (NCBI taxonomy): domain Eukaryota; kingdom Metazoa; phylum Arthropoda; class Insecta; order Orthoptera; family Acrididae; genus Schistocerca; species Schistocerca americana. The sequence goes on along the minus strand of NW_025725275.1, from coordinate 238,150 downwards.
TCGGAATCTAAATCTGACCTCACAGGAGAGGTTAGAATCATAGAAAGTGAGAGTGTCAGCCCTCTTGTACTTAAGTCGGCATTGTGCCATTTGTATTAAATTCGGATGCAATTTCTGTGTTTCATCGTCAATAAGAATGTCCAAGGGATACAGTAAACCTGAGGTGAAGCATCGGAATCTAAAACTGGACTCACAGGAGAGGTTCAATTCATAGAAAGTGAAAAGGTCAGTCCTCTTGTACCTAAGTCGCCATTGTGCCTTTTGTATTAAATTCGGATGCAATTTCAGTGTTTCATCGTCAATAAGAAGGTCCAAGGGATACAGTAAACCTGAAGTGAAGCACCGGAATCCAAAACTGGACTCACAGGAGAGGTTCAAATCATAGAAAGTTAGAGTGTCAGTCCCATTGTACTTAATTCGGCATTGTGCCTTTTGTATTAAATTCGGATGCAAACTCTGTGTTTCATCGTCAATAAGAAGGTCCAAGAGAAACAGTAAACCTGAAGTGAAGCATCGGAACCTAAAACTGGACTCACAGGAGAGGTTCAAATCATAGAAAGTTAGAGTGTCAGTCCTCTTGTACTAAAGTCGTCATTGTGCCCTTTGAATTTAATTCCGATGCAATTTCTGGGTTTCATCGTCAATAAGAAGATCCAAGGGATACAGTAAACCTGAAGTGAAGCATCGGAATCTAAAACTGGACTCACAGGAGAGGTTCAAATCATAGAAAGTTAGAATGTCAGTCCTCTTGTATTTAAGTCGGCATTGTGCCTTTTGTATTAAATTCGGATGCAATTTCTGTGTTTCATCGTCATTAAGAAGGTGCAAGGTATACAGCAAACCTGAAGTGAAGCATCGGAATCTAAAACTGGACTCACAGGAGAGGTTCAAATCATAGAAAGTGAGAGTGTCAGTCCTCTTTTGCTTAAGTCGGCATTGTGAGTTTTGAATTTAATTCGGATGCAATTTCTGTGTTTCATCGACAATAAGAAGGTCCAAGGGATACAGTAAACCTGAAGTGAAGCATCGGAATCCAAAGCTGGACTCACAGGAGAGGTTCAAATCATAGAAAGTTAGAGTGTCAGTCCTCTTGTACTTAAGTCGGCATTGTGCCTTTTGTATTAAATTCGGATGCAAACTCTGTGTTTCATCGTCAATAAGCAGGTCCAAGGGATACAGTAAACCTGAAGTGAAGTATCGGAATCTAAAACTGGACTCACAGGAGAGGTTCAAATCATAGAAAGTTAGAGTGTCAGTCCTCTTGTACTTAAGTCGGCATTGTGCCTTTTGAATTTAATTCCGATGCAATTTCTTTGTTTCATCGTCAACAAGAAGCTGCAAGGTATACAGTAAACCTGAAGTGAAGCATCGGAATCTAAAACTGGACTCACAGGAGAGGTTCATATCATAGAAAGTGAGAGTATTAGTCCTCTTCTACTTAGGTCGGCACTGTGCCTTTTGAATTTAATTCCGATGCAATTTCTGTGTTTAATCGTCAATAAGAACGTCCAAGGGAAACAGTAAACCTGAAGTGAAGCATCGGAATCTAGAACCGGACTCACAGGAGATGTTCAAATCAAAGAAAGTGAGAGTGTCAGTCCTCTTGTACTTAAGCCGCCATTGTGATTTTTGTATTAAATTCGGATTCAATTTCTGTGTGTCATCGTCAATAAGAAGGTCCAAGGGATACAGTAAACCTGAAGTGAAGCATCGGAATTTAAAACCGGTCTCACAGGAGATGTTCAAACCATAGAAAGTGCGAGTGTCAGTCCTCTTGTACTTAAGTCGGCATTGTGCCATTTGTATTAAATTCGGATGCGATTTCCGTGTTTTATCGTCAATAAGAAGGTTTATGGGATACAGTAAACCTGAAGTGAAGCATCGGAATCTAAATCTGACCTCACAGGAGAGGTTCGAATCATAGAAAGTGAGAGTGTCAGCCCTCTTGTACTTAAGTCGGCATTGTGCCATTTGTATTAAATTCGGATGCAATTTCTGTGTTTCATCGTCAATAAGAATGTCCAAGGGAAACAGTAAACCTGAGGTGAAGCATCGGAATCTAAAACTGGACTCACAGGAGAGGTTCAATTCATAGAAAGTGAAAGTGTCAGTCCTCTTGTACCTAAGTCGCCATTGTGCCTTTTGTATTAAATTCGGATGCAATTTCAGTGTTTCATCGTCAATAAGAAGGTCCAAGGGATACAGTAAACCTGAAGTGAAGCATCGGAATCCAAAACTGGACTCACAGGAGAGGTTCAAATCATAGACAGTTAGAGTGTCAGTCCTCTTGTACTTAAGTCGGCATTGTGCCTTTTGTATTAAATTCGGATGCAAACTCTGTGTTTCATCGTCAATAAGAAGGTCCAAGGGAAACAGTAAACCTGAAGTGAAGCATCGGAACCTAAAACTGGACTCACAGGAGAGGTTTAAATCATAGAAAGTTAGAGTGTCAGTCCTCTTGTACTTAAGTCGGCATTGTGCCTTTTGAATTTAATTCCGATGCAATTTCTGGGTTTCATCGTCAATAAGAAGATCCAAGGGATACAGTAAACCTGAAGTGAAGCATCGGAATCTAAAACTGGACTCACAGGAGAGGTTCAAATCATAGAATGTTAGAATGTCAGTCCTCTTGTATTTAAGTCGGCATTGTGCCTTTTGTATTAAATTCGGATGCAATTTCTGTGTTTCATCGTCATTAAGAAGGTGAAAGGTATACAGCAAACCTGAAGTGAAGCATCGGAATCTAAAACTGGACTCACAGGAGAGGTTCAAATCATAGAAAGTGAGAGTGTCAGTCCTCTTTTTCTTAAGTCGGCATTGTGTGTTTTGAATTTAATTCGGATGCAATTTCTGTGTTTCATCGACAATAAGAAGGTCTAAGGGATACAGTAAACCTGAAGTGAAGCATCGGAATCCAAAACTGGACTCACAGGAGAGGTTCAAATCATAGAAAGCTAGAGTGTCAGTCCTCTTGTACTTAAGTCGGCATTGTGCCTTTTGTATTAAATTCGGATGCAAACTCTGTGTTTCATCGTCAATAAGAAGGTCCAAGGGATACAGTAAACCTGAAGTGAAGCATCGGAATCTAAAACTGGACTCACAGGAGAGGTTCAAATCATAGAAAGTTAGAGTGTCAGTCCTGTTGTACTTAAGTCGGCATTTTGCCTTTTGAATTTAATTCCGATGCAATTTCTGTGTTTCATCGTCAATAAGAAGCTGCAAGGTATACAGTAAACCTGAAGTGTAGCATCGGAATCTAAAACTGGACTCACAGGAGAGGTTCAAATCATAGAAAGTGAGAGTATTAGTCCTCTTCTACTTAGGTCGGCACTGTGCCTTTTGAATTTAATTCCGATGCAATTTCTGTGTTTCATCGTCAATAAGAACGTCCAAGGGAAACAGTAAACCTGAAGTGAAGCATCGGAATCAAGAACTGGACTCACAGGAGATGTTCAAATCATAGAAAGTGAGAGTGTCAGTCCTCTTGTACTTAAGCCGCCATTGTGATTTTTGTATTAAATTCGGATTCAATTTCTGTGTTTCATCGTCAATAAGAAGGTCCAAGGGATACAGTAAACCTGAAGTGAAGCATCGGAATTTAAAACCGGTCTCACAGGAGAGGTTCAAATCATAGAATGTGCGAGTGTCAGTCCTCTTGTACTTAAGTCGGCATTGTGCCATTTGTATTAAATTCGGATGCCATTTCCGTGTTTTATCGTCAATAAGAAGGTCCAAGGAATACAGTAAACCTGAAGTGAAGCATCGGCATCTAAATCTGACCTCACAGGAGAGGTTCGAATCATAGAAAGTGAGAGTGTCAGCCCTCTTGTACTTAAGTCGGCATTGTGCCATTTGTATTAAATTCGGATGCAATTTCTGTGTTTCATCGTCAATAAGAATGTCCAAGGGGTACAGTAAAACTTAGGTGAAGCATCGGAATCTAAAACTGGACTCACAGGAGAGGTTCAATTCATAGAAAGTGAAAGTGTCAGTCCTCTTGTACTTATGTCGCCATTGTGCCTTTTATATTAAATTCGGATGCAATTTCTGTGTTTCATCGTCAATAAGAAGGTCCAAGGGATACAGTAAACCTGAAGTGAAGCATCGGAAACTAAAACTGGACTCACAGGAGAGGTTCAAATCATAGAAAGTGAGAGTGTCAGTCCTCTTGTACTTAAGTCTCCATTGTGCCATTTGTATTAAATTCGGATGCAATTTCTGTGTTTCATCGTCAATAAGAAGGTCCAAGGGATATAGTAAACCTGAAGTGAAGCATCGGAATCCAAAACTGGACTCACAGGAGAGCTTCAAATCATAGAAAGTGAGAGTGTCAGTCCTCTTTTGCTTAAGTCGGCATTGTGCGTTTTGAATTTAATTCGGCTGCAATTTCTGTGTTTCGTCGTCAATAAGAAGGTCCAAGGGATACAGTAAACCTGAAGTGAAGCATCGGAATCCAAAAACTGGACTCACAGGAGAGTTTCAAATCAAAGAAAGTTAGAGTGTCAGTCCTCTTGTACTTAAGTCGGCATTGTGCCTTTTGAATTTAATTCCGATGCAATTTCTGTGTTTCATCGTCAACAAGAAGCTGCAAGGTATACAGTAAACCTGAAGTGAAGCATCGGAATCTAAAACTGGACTCACAGGAGAGGTTCAAATCATAGAAAGTGAGAGTATTAGTCCTCTTCTACTTAGGTCGGCACTGTGCCTTTTGAATTTAATTCCGATGCAATTTCTGTGTTTCATCGTCAATAAGAACGTCCAAGGGAAACAGTAAACCTGAAGTGAAGCATCGGAATCTAGAACCGGACTCACAGGAGATGTTCAAATCATAGAAAGTGAGAGTGTCAGTCCTCTTGTACTTAAGCCGCCAATGTGATTTTTGTATAAAATTCGGATTCAATTTCTGTGTTTCATCGTCAATAAGTAGGTCCAAGGGATACAGTAAACCTGAAGTGAAGCATCGGAATTTAAAACCGGTCTCACAGGAGATGTTCAAACCATAGAAAGTGCGAGTGTCAGTCCTCTTGTACTTAAGTCGGCATTGTGCCATTTGTATTAAATTCGGATGCAATTTCTGTGTTTCATCGTCAATAAGAAGGTCCAAGGGATACAGTAAACCTGAAGTGAAGCATCGGAATCTAAATCTGACCTCACAGGGGAGGTTCGAATCATAGAAAGTGAGAGTGTCAGCCCTCTTGTACTTAAGTTGGCATTGTGCCATTTGTATTAAATTCGGATGCAATTTCTGTGTTTCATCGTCAATAAGAATGTCCAAGGGATACAGTAAACCTGAGGTGAAGCATCGGAATCTAAAACTGGACTCACAAAATAGGTTCAATTCATAGAAAGTGAAAGTGTCAGTCCTCTTGTACCTAAGTCGCCATAGTGCCTTTTGTATTAAATTCGGATGCAATTTCAGTGTTTCATCGTCAATAAGAAGGTCCAAGGGATACAGTAAACCTAAAGTGAAGCATCGGAATCCAAAACTGGACTCACAGGAGAGGTTCAAATCATAGACAGTTAGAGTGTCAGTCCTCTTGTACTTAAGTCGGCATTGTGCCTTTTGTATTAAATTCGGATGCAAACTCTGTGTTTCATCGTCAATAAGAAGGTCCAAGGGAAACAGTAAACCTGAAGTGAAGCATCGGAACCTAAAACTGGACTCACAGGAGAGGTTCAAATCATAGAAAGTTAGAGTGTCAGTCCTCTTGTACTTAAGTCGGCATTGTGCCTTTTGAATTTAATTCCGATGCAATTTCTGGGTTTCATCGTCAATAAGAAGATCCAAGGGATACAGTAAACCTGAAGTGAAGCATCTGAATCTAAAACTGGACTCACAGGAGAGGTTCAAATCATAGAAAGTTAGAATGTCAGTCCTCTTGTATTTAAGTCGGCATTGTGCCTTTTGTATTAAATTCGGATGCAATTTCTGTGTTTCATCGTCATTATGAAGGTCCAAGGGATACAGTAAACCTGAAGTGAAGCATCGGAATCCAAAACTGGACTCACAGGAGAGGTTCAAATCATAGAAAGTTAGAGTGTCAGTCCTCTTGTACTTAAGTCGGCATTGTGCCTTTTGTATTAAATTCGGATGCAAACTCTGTGTTTCATCGTCAATAAGAAGGTCCAAGGGATACAGTAAACCTGAAGTGAAGCATCGGAATCTAAAACTGGACTCACAGGAGAGGTTCAAATCATAGAAAGTTAGAGTGTCAGTCCTGTTGTACTTAAGTCGGCATTTTGCCTTTTGAATTTAATTCCGATGCAATTTCTGTGTTTCATCGTCAATAAGAAGCTGCAAGGTATACAGTAAACCTGAAGTGTAGCATCGGAATCTAAAACTGGACTCACAGGAGAGGTTCAAATCATAGAAAGTGAGAGTATTAGTCCTCTTCTACTTAGGTCGGCACTGTGCCTTTTGAATTTAATTCCGATGCAATTTCTGTGTTTCATCGTCAATAAGAACGTCCAAGGGAAACAGTAAACCTGAAGTGAAGCATCGGAATCAAGAACTGGACTCACAGGAGATGTTCAAATCATAGAAAGTGAGAGTGTCAGTCCTCTTGTACTTAAGCCGCCATTGTGATTTTTGTATTAAATTCGGATTCAATTTCTGTGTTTCATCGTCAATAAGAAGGTCCAAGGGATACAGTAAACCTGAAGTGAAGCATCGGAATTTAAAACCGGTCTCACAGGAGAGGTTCAAATCATAGAAAGTGCGAGTGTCAGTCCTCTTGTACTTAAGTCGGCATTGTGCCATTTGTATTAAATTCGGATGCGATTTCCGTGTTTTATCGTCAATAAGAAGGTCCAAGGAATACAGTAAACCTGAAGTGAAGCATCGGAATCTAAATCTGACCTCACAGGAGAGGTTCGAATCATAGAAAGTGAGAGTGTCAGCCCTCTTGTACTTAAGTCGGCATTGTGCCATTTGTATTAAATTCGGATGCAATTTCTGTGTTTCATCGTCAATAAGAATGTCCAAGGGGTACAGTAAACCTGAGGTGAAGCATCGGAATCGAAAACTGGACTCACAGGAGAGGTTCAATTCATAGAAAGTGAAAGTGTCAGTCCTCTTGTACTTATGTCGCCATTGTGCCTTTTATATTAAATTCGGATGCAATTTCTGTGTTTCATCGTCAATAAGTAGGTCCAAGGGATACAGTAAACCTGAAGTGAAGCATCGGAATTTAAAACCGGTCTCACAGGAGATGTTCAAACCATAGAAAGTGCGAGTGTCAGTCCTCTTGTACTTAAGTCGGCATTGTGCCATTTGTATTAAATTCGGATGCAATTTCTGTGTTTCATCGTCAATAAGAAGGTCCAAGGGATACAGTAAACCTGAAGTGAAGCATCGGAATCTAAATCTGACCTCACAGGGGAGGTTCGAATCATAGAAAGTGAGAGTGTCAGCCCTCTTGTACTTAAGTTGGCATTGTGCCATTTGTATTAAATTCGGATGCAATTTCTGTGTTTCATCGTCAATAAGAATGTCCAAGGGATACAGTAAACCTGAGGTGAAGCATCGGAATCTAAAACTGGACTCACAGGATAGGTTCAATTCATAGAAAGTGAAAGTGTCAGTCCTCTTGTACCTAAGTCGCCATAGTGCCTTTTGTATTAAATTCGGATGCAATTTCAGTGTTTCATCGTCAATAAGAAGGTCCAAGGGATACAGTAAACCTAAAGTGAAGCATCGGAATCCAAAACTGGACTCACAGGAGAGGTTCAAATCATAGACAGTTAGAGTGTCAGTCCTCTTGTACTTAAGTCGGCATTGTGCCTTTTGTATTAAATTCGGATGCAAACTCTGTGTTTCATCGTCAATAAGAAGGTCCAAGGGAAACAGTAAACCTGAAGTGAAGCATCGGAACCTAAAACTGGACTCACAGGAGAGGTTCAAATCATAGAAAGTTAGAGTGTCAGTCCTCTTGTACTTAAGTCGGCATTGTGCCTTTTGAATTTAATTCCGATGCAATTTCTGGGTTTCATCGTCAATAAGAAGATCCAAGGGATACAGTAAACCTGAAGTGAAGCATCTGAATCTAAAACTGGACTCACAGGAGAGGTTCAAATCATAGAAAGTTAGAATGTCAGTCCTCTTGTATTTAAGTCGGCATTGTGCCTTTTGTATTAAATTCGGATGCAATTTCTGTGTTTCATCGTCATTATGAAGGTCCAAGGGATACAGTAAACCTGAAGTGAAGCATCGGAATCCAAAACTGGACTCACAGGAGAGGTTCAAATCATAGAAAGTTAGAGTGTCAGTCCTCTTGTACTTAAGTCGGCATTGTGCCTTTTGTATTAAATTCGGATGCAAACTCTGTGTTTCATCGTCAATAAGAAGGTCCAAGGGATACAGTAAACCTGAAGTGAAGCATCGGAATCTAAAACTGGACTCACAGGAGAGGTTCAAATCATAGAAAGTTAGAGTGTCAGTCCTGTTGTACTTAAGTCGGCATTTTGCCTTTTGAATTTAATTCCGATGCAATTTCTGTGTTTCATCGTCAATAAGAAGCTGCAAGGTATACAGTAAACCTGAAGTGTAGCATCGGAATCTAAAACTGGACTCACAGGAGAGGTTCAAATCATAGAAAGTGAGAGTATTAGTCCTCTTCTACTTAGGTCGGCACTGTGCCTTTTGAATTTAATTCCGATGCAATTTCTGTGTTTCATCGTCAATAAGAACGTCCAAGGGAAACAGTAAACCTGAAGTGAAGCATCGGAATCAAGAACTGGACTCACAGGAGATGTTCAAATCATAGAAAGTGAGAGTGTCAGTCCTCTTGTACTTAAGCCGCCATTGTGATTTTTGTATTAAATTCGGATTCAATTTCTGTGTTTCATCGTCAATAAGAAGGTCCAAGGGATACAGTAAACCTGAAGTGAAGCATCGGAATTTAAAACCGGTCTCACAGGAGAGGTTCAAATCATAGAAAGTGCGAGTGTCAGTCCTCTTGTACTTAAGTCGGCATTGTGCCATTTGTATTAAATTCGGATGCGATTTCCGTGTTTTATCGTCAATAAGAAGGTCCAAGGAATACAGTAAACCTGAAGTGAAGCATCGGAATCTAAATCTGACCTCACAGGAGAGGTTCGAATCATAGAAAGTGAGAGTGTCAGCCCTCTTGTACTTAAGTCGGCATTGTGCCATTTGTATTAAATTCGGATGCAATTTCTGTGTTTCATCGTCAATAAGAATGTCCAAGGGGTACAGTAAACCTGAGGTGAAGCATCGGAATCGAAAACTGGACTCACAGGAGAGGTTCAATTCATAGAAAGTGAAAGTGTCAGTCCTCTTGTACTTATGTCGCCATTGTGCCTTTTATATTAAATTCGGATGCAATTTCTGTGTTTCATCGTCAATAAGAAGGTCCAAGGGATACAGTAAACCTGAAGTGAAGCATCGGAAACTAAAACTGGACTCACAGGAGAGGTTCAAATCATAGAAAGTGAGAGTGTCAGTCCTCTTGTACTTAAGTCTCCATTGTGCCTTTTGTATTAAATTCGGATGCAATTTCTGTGTTTCATCGTCAATAAGAAGGTCCAAGGGATATAGTAAACCTGAAGTGAAGCATCGGAATCCAAAACTGGACTCACAGGAGAGCTTCAAATCATAGAAAGTGAGAGTGTCAGTCCTCTTTTGCTTAAGTCGGCATTGTGCGTTTTGAATTTAATTCGGATGCAATTTCTGTGTTTCATCGTCAATAAGAAGGTCCAAGGGATACAGTAAACCTGAAGTGAAGCATCGGAATCCAAAACTGGACTCACAGGAGAGTTTCAAATCATAGAAAGTTAGAGTGTCAGTCCTCTTGTACTTAAGTCGGCATTGTGCCTTTTGAATTTAATTCCGATGCAATTTCTGGGTTTCATCGTCAATAAGAAGATCCAAGGGATACAGTAAACCTGAAGTGAAGCATCGGAATCTAAAACTGGACTCACAGGAGAGGTTCAAATCATAGAAAGTTAGAGTGTCAGTCCTCTTGTACTTAAGTCGGCATTGTGCCTTTTGTATTAAATTCGGATGCAAACTCTGTGTTTCATCGTCAATAAGAAGGTCCAAGGGATACAGTAAACCTGAAGTGAAGCATCGGAATCTAAAACTGGACTCACAGGAGGGGTTCAAATCATAGAAAGTTAGAGTGTCAGTCCTCTTGTACTTAAGTCGGCATTTTGCCTTTTGAATTTAATTCCGATGCAATTTCTGTGTTTCATCGTCAATAAGAACGTCCAAGGGAAACAGTAAACCTGAAGTGAAGCATCGGAATCAAGAACTGGACTCACAGGAGATGTTCAAATCATAGAAAGTGAGAGTGTCACTCCTCTTGTACTTAAGCCGCCATTGTGATTTTTGTATTAAAGTCAAATTCAATTTCTGTGTTTCATCGTCAATAAGAAGGTCCAAGGGATACAGTAAACCTGAAGTGAAGCATCGGAATTTAAAACCGGTCTCACAGGAGAGGTTCTAATCATAGAAAGTGCGAGTGTCAGTCCTCTTGTACTTAAGTCGGCATTGTGCCATTTGTATTAAATTCGTATGCGATTTCCGTGTTTTATCGTCAATAAGAAGGTCCAAGGAATACAGTAAACCTGAAGTGAAGCATCGGAATCTAAATCTGACCACACAGGAGAGGTTCGAATCATAGAAAGTGAGAGTGTCGGCCCTCTTGTACTTAAGTCGGCATTGTGCCATTTGTATTAAATTCGGATGCAATTTCTGTGTTTCATCGTCAATAAGAATGTCCAAGGGGTACAGTAAACCTGAGGTGAAGCATCGGAATCTAAAATTGGACACACAGGAGAGGTTCAATTCATAGAAAATGAAAGTGTCAGTCCTCTTGTACTTATGTCGCCATTTTGCCTTTTATATTAAATTCGGATGCAATTTCTGTGTTTCATCGTCAATAAGAAGGTCCAAGGGATACAGTAAACCTGAAGTGAAGCATCGGAAACTAAAACTGGACTCACAGGAGAGGTTCAAATCATAGAAAGTGAGAGTGTCAGTCCTCTTGTACTTAAGTCTCCATTGTGCCTTTTGTATTAAATTCGGATGCAATTTCTGTGTTTCATCGTCAATAAGAAGGTCCAAGGGATATAGTAAACCTGAAGTGAAGCATCGGAATCCAAAACTGGACTCACAGGAGATTTTCAAATCATAGAAAGTTAGAGTGTCAGTCCTCTTGTACTTAAGTCGGAATTGTGCCTTTTGTATTAAATTTGGATGCAAACTCTGTGTTTCATCGTCACTGAGAAGGTCCAAGGGATACAGTAAACCTGAAGTGAAGCATCGGAATCTAAAACTGGACTCACAGGAGATGTTCAAATCATAGAAAGTTAGAGTATCAGTGCTCTTGTACTTAAGTCGGCATTATGCCTTTTGAATTTAATTCCGATGCAATTTCTGTGTTTCATCGTCAATAAGAAGGTCCAAGGGATACAGTAAACCTGAAGTGAAGCATCGGAATCAAAAACTGGACTCACAGGAGAGCTTCAAATCATAGAAAGTGAGAGTGTCAGTCCTCTTTTGCTTAAGTCGGCATTGTGCGTTTTGAATTTAATTCGGATGCAATTTCTGTGTTTCATCGTCAATAAGAAGGTCCAAGGGATACAGTAAACCTGAAGTGAAGCATCGGAATCCAAAACTGGACTCACAGGAGAGTTTCAAATCATAGAAAGTTAGAGTTTCAGTCCTCTTGTACTTAAGTCGGCATTGTGCCTTTTGAATTTAATTCCGATGCAATTTCTGTGTTTCATCGTCAACAAGAAGCTGCAAGGTATACAGTAAACCTGAAATGAAGCATCTGAATCTAAAACTGGACTCACAGGTGAGGTTCAAATCATAGAAAGTGAGAGTATTAGTCCTCTTCTACTTAGGTCGGCACTGTGCCTTTTGAATTTAATTCCGATGCAATTTCTGTGTTTCATCGTCAATAAGAACGTCCAAGGGAAACAGTAAACCTGAAGTGAAGCATCGGAATCTAGAACCGGACTCACAGGAGATGTTCAAATCATAGAAAGTGAGAGTGTCAGTCCTCTTGTACTTAAGCCGCCATTGTGATTTTTGTATTAAATTCGGATTCAATTTCTGTGTTTCATCGTCAATAAGAAGGTCCAAGGGATACAGTAAACCTGAAGTGAAGAATCGGAATTTAAAACCGGTCTCACAGGAGATGTTCAAACCATAGAAAGTGCGAGTGTCAGCCCTCTTGTACTTAAGTCGGCATTGTGCCATTTGTATTAAATTCGGATGCAATTTCTGTGTTTCATCGTCAATAAGAATGTCCAAGGGATACAGTAAACCTGAGGTGAAGCATCGGAATCTAAAACTGGACTCACAGGAGAGGTTCAATTCATAGAAAGTGATAGTGTCAGTCCTCTTGTACTTAAGTCGATATTGTGCCTTTTGTATTAAATTCGGATGAAATTTCAGTGTTTCATCGTCAATAAGAAGGTCCAAGGGGTACAGTAAACCTGAAGTGAAGCATCGGAAACCAAAACTGGACTCACAGGAGAGGTTCAAATCATAGAAAGTTAGAGTGTCAGTCCTCTTGTACTTAAGTCGGCATTGTGCCTTTTGTATTAAATTCGGAGGCAAACTCTGTGTTTCATCGTCAATAAGAAGGTCCAAGGGAAACAGTAAACCTGAAGTGAAGCATCGGAACCTAAAACTGGACTCACAGGAGAGGTTCAAATCATAGAAAGTTAGAGTGTCAGTCCTCTTGTACTTAAGTCGGCATTGTGCCTTTTGAATTTAATTCCGATGCAATTTCTGGGTTTCATCGTCAATAAGAAGATCCAAGGGATACAGTAAACCTGAAGTGAAGCATCGGAATCTAAAACTGGACTCACAGGAGAGGTTCAAATCATAGAAAGTGAGAGTGTCTGTCCTCTTTTACTTATGTCGGCATTGTGCGTTTTGAATTTGATTCCGATGCAATTTATGTGTTTCATCGTCAACAAGAAATTCCAAGGGATACAGTAAACCAGAAGTGAAGCGCCGGAATCTAAAACTGGGCTCACAGGAGATGTTCAAATCATACAAAGTGAGAGTGTCAGTCCTCTTGTACTTAAGCCGCCATTGTGATTTTTGTATTAAATTCGGATTGAATTTCTGTGTCTCATCGTCAATAAGAAGGTCCAAGGGTTACAGTAAACCTGAAGTGAAGCATCGGAATTTAAAACCGGTCTCACAGGGGAGGTTCAAATCATAGACAGTGCGAGTGTCAGTCCTCTTGTACTTAAGTCGGCATTGTGCCATTTGTATTAAATTCGGATGCGATTTCCGTGTTTCATCGTCATAAGAATGTCCAAGGGATACAGTAAACCTGAGGTGAAGCATCGGAATCTAAAACTGGACTCAGAGGAGAGGTTCAATTCATAGAAAGTGAAAGTGTCAGTCCACTTGTACTTAAGTCGCCATTGTGCCTTTTGTATTAAATTCGGATGCAAAATCTGTGTTTCATCGTCAATAAGAAGGTCCAAGGGAAACAGTAAACCTGCAGTGAAGCATCGGAATCTAAAACTGGACTCGCAGGAGAGGTTCAAATCATAAAAAGTTCGAGTGTCAGTCCTCTTGTACTTAAGTCGGCATTGTGCCTTTTGAATTTAATTCCGATGCAATTTCTGGGTTTCATCGTCAATAAGAAGATCCAAGGGATACAGTAAACCTGAAGTGAGGCATCGGAATCTAAAACTGGACTCACAGGAGAGGTTCAAATCATAGAAAGTGAGAGTGTCAGTCCTCTTTACTTATGTCAGCATTGTGCGTTTTGAATTTGATTCCGATGCAATTTATGTGTTTCATCGGCAACAAGAAATTCCAAGGGATACAGTAAACCAGAAGTGAAGCGTCGGAATCTAAAACTGGACTCACAGGAGATGTTCAAATCATAGAAAGTGAGAGCTTCAGTCCTCTTGTACTTAAGTCGACATTGTACCTTTTGTATTAAATTCGGATGCAAACTCTGTGTTCCATCGTCAATTAGAAGGTCCAAGGGACACAGTAAACCTGAAGTGAAACATCGGAATCTAAAACTGGACTCACAGGAGAGGTTCAAATCATAGAAAGTGAGGGTGTCAGTCCTCTTGTACTTAAGACGGCATTGTGCCTTTTGAATTTAATTCCGATGCAATTTCTGTGTTTCATCGTCAATAATAAGGTGCAAGGTATACAGTAAACCTGTAGTGAAGCATCGGAATATAAATCTGACCTCACAGGAGAGGTTCGAATCATAGAGAGTTAGAGTGTCAGTCCTCTTGTACTTAAGTCGGCATTGTGCCATTTGCATTACATTCGGATGCAATTTCTGTGTTTCATCGTCAATAAGAAGGTCCAAGGGATACAGTAAACCTGAAGTGAAGCATCAGAATCTGAAACTGGTCTCTTAGGAGAGGTTCAAATCATAGAAAGTTAGAATGTCAGTCCTCTTGTACTTAAGTCGGCATCGTCACTTTTGAATTTAATTCCGATGCTTTTTCTGTGTTTCATTGTTAATAAGAAGGTCCAAGGGATACAGTAAACCTGAAGTGAAGCAACGGAATCTAAAACTGGACTCACAGGAGAGGTTCAAATCATAGAAAGTTAGAATGTCAGTCCTCTTGTACTTAAGTCGGCATTGTGCCTTTTGTATTAAATTCGGATGCAATTTCTGTGTTTCATCGTCATTGAGAAGGTGCAAGGTATACAGCAAACCTGAAGTGAAGCATCGGAATCTAAAACTGGACTCACAGGAGAGGTTCAAATCATAGAAAGTTAGAGTGTCAGTCCTCTTTTACTTAAGTCGACATTGTGCCATTTGTATTAAATTCAGATGCAATTTCTGTGTTTCATCGTCAATAAGAAGGTCCAAGGGATACAGTAAACCTGAAGTGAAGCATCGGAATCTAAAACTGGACTCACATGAGAGGTTCAAATCATGGAAAGCGAGAGTGTCAGTCCTCTTGTACTTAAGTCGCCATTGTGCCTTTTGTACTAAATTCGGATGCAATTTCTGTGTTTCATCGTCAATAAGAAGGTCCTAGGGATACAGTAAACCTGAAGTGAAGCATCGGAATCCAAAACTGGACTCACAGGTGAGGTTCAAAGCATAGAAAGTCAGAGTGTCAGTCCTCTTGTACTTAAGTCGGTATTGTGCGTTTTGAATTTAATTCGGATGCAATTTCTGTGTTTCATCGTCAATAAGAAGGTCCAAGGGATACAGTAAACCTGAAGTGAAGCATCGGAATCCAAAACTGGACTCACAGGAGAGGTTCAAATCATAGAAAGTTAGAGTGTCAGTCCTCTTGTACTTAAGTCGGCATTGTGCCTTTTGAATTTAATTCCGATGCAATTTCTGTGTTTCATCGTCAACAAGAAGCTGCAAGGTATTCAGTAAACCTGAAGTGAAGCATCGGAATCTAAAACTGGACTCACAGGAGAGGTTCAAATCATAGAAAGTGAGAGTATTAGTCCTCTTCTACTTAGGTCGGCACTGTGCCTTTTGAATTTAATTCCAATGCAATTTCTGTGTTTCATCTTCAATAAGAACGTCCAAGGGAAACAGTAAACCTGAAGTGAAGCATCGGAATTTAAAACCGGTCACACAGGAGAGGTTCAAATCATAGAAAGTGCGAGTGTCAGTCCTCTTGTACTTAAGTCGGCATTGTGCCATTTGTATTAAATTCGGTTGCGATTTCCGTGTTTTATCGTCAATAAGAAGGTCCAAGGGATACAGTAAACCTGAAGTGAAGCATCGGAATCTAAATCTGACCTCACAGGAGAGGTTGGAATCATAGAAAGTGAGAGTGTCAGCCCTCTTGTACTTAAGTCGGCATTGTGCCATTTGTATTAAAATCGGATGCAATTTCTGTGTTTCATCGTCAATAAGAATGTCCAAGGGATACAGTAAACCTGAGGTGAACCATCGGAATCTAAAACTGGACTCAGAGGAGAGGTTCAATTCATAGAAATTGAAAGTGTCAGTCCTCTTGTACTTAAGTTGCCATTGTGCCTTTTGTATTAAATTCGGATGCAATTTCTGTGTTTCATCGTCAATAAGAAGGTCCAAGGGATACAGTTAACCTGAAGTGAAGCATCGGAATTCAAAACTGGACTCACAGGAGAGGTTCAAATCACAGAAAGTTAGAGTGTCAGTCCTCTTGTACTTAAGTCGGCATTGTGCCTTTTGAATTAAATTCGGATGCAAACTCTGTGTTTCATCGTCAATAAGAAGGTCCAAGGGAAACAGTAAACCTGAAGTGAAGCATCGGAATCTAAAACTGGACTCACAGGAGAAGTTCAAATCATAGAAAGTTAGAGTGTCAGTCCTCTTGTACTTAAGTCGGCATTATGCCTTTTGAATTTAATTCCGATGCAATTTCTGTGTTTCATCGTCAATAAGAAGGTCCAAGGGATACAGTAAACCTGAAGTGAAGCATCGGAATCTAAAACTGGTTTCACAGGAGAGGTTCAAATCATAGAAAGTGAGAGTGTCAGTCCTCTTTTGCTTAAGTCGGCATTGTGCGTTTTGAATTTAATTCGGATGCAATTTCTGTGTTTCATCGTCAATAAGAAGGTCCAAGGGATACAGTAAACCTGAAGTGAAGCATCGGAATCCAAAACTGGACTCACAGGAGAGGTTCAAATCATAGAAAGTTAGAGTGTCAGTCCTCTTGTACTTAAGTCGGCATTGTGCCTTTTGAATTTAATTCCGATGCAATTTCTGTGTTTCATCGTCAACAAGAAGCTGCAAGGTATACAGTAAACCTGAAGAGAAGCATCGGAATCTAAAACTGGACTCACAGGAGAGGTTCAAATCATAGAAAGTGAGAGTATTAGTCCTCTTCTACTTAGGTCGGCACTGTGCTTTTGAATTTAATTCCGATGCAATTTCTGTGTTTCATCGCAAATAAGAACGTCCAAGGGAAACAGTAAACCTGAAGTGAAGCATCGGAATCTAGAACTGGACTCACAGGAGATGTTCAAGTCATAGAAAGTGAGAGTGTCAGTCCTCTTGTACTTAAACCGCCATTGTGATTTTTGTATTAAATTCGGATTCAATTTCTGTGTTTCATCGTCAATAAGAAGGTCCAAGGGATACAGTAAACCTGAAGTGAAGCATCGAAATTTAAAACCGGTCTAACAGGAGAGGTTCAAATCATAGAAAGTGCGAGTGTCAGTCCTCTTGTACTTAAGTCGGCATTGTGCCATTTGTATTAAATTCGGTTGCGATTTCCGTGTTTTATCGTCAATAAGAAGGTCCAAGGGATACAGTAAACCTGAAGTGAAGCATCGGAATCTAAATCTGACCTCACAGGAGAGGTTCGAATCATAGAAAGTGAGAGTGTCAGCCCTCTTGTACTTAAGTCGGCATTGTGCCATTTGTATTAAATTCGGATGCAAACTCTGTGTTTCACCGTCCATAAGAAGGTCCAAGGGATACAGTAAACCTGAAGTGAAGAATCGCAATCTAAAACTGGACTCACAGGAGAGGTTCAAATCATAGAAAGTTAGAGTGTCTGTGCTCTTGTACTTAAGTCGGCATTATGCCTTTTGAATTTAATTCCGATGCAATTTCTGTGTTTCATCTTCAATAAGAAGGTCCAAGGGATACAGTAAACCTGACGTGAAGCATCGGAATCTAAAACAAGACTCACAGGAGAGGTTCAAATCATAGAAAGTGAGAGTGTCAGTCCTCTTTTGCTTAAGCCGGCATTGTGCGTTTTGAATTTAATTCGGATGCAATTTCTGTGTTTCATCGTCAATAAGAAGGTCCAAAGGATACAGTAAACCTGAAGTGAAGCATCGGAATCCAAAACTGGACTCACAGGAGTGATTCAAATCATAGAAAGTTAGAGTGTCAGTCCTGTTGTACTAAAGTCGGCATTGTGACTTTTGTATTAAATTCGGATGCAAACTCTGTGTTTCATCGTCAATAAGAAGGTCCAAGGGATACAGTAAACCTGGAGTGAAGCATTGGAATCTAAAACTGGACTCACAGGAGAGGTTCAAATCACAGAAAGTGAGAGTGTCAGTCCTCTTGTACTTATGTCGCCATTGTGCCTTTTGTATTAAATTCGGATGCAATTTCTGTGTTTCATCGTCAATAAGAAGGTCCAAGGGATACAGTAAACCTGAAGTGAAGCATCGGAATCTAAAACTGGACTCACAGGAGAGGTTCTAATCATAGAAAGTTAGAGTGTCAGTCCTCTTTTACTTATGTCGGCATTGTGCGTTTTGAATTTGATTCCGATGCAATTTCTGTGTTTCATCGTCAATAAGAAATTCCAAGGGATACAGTAAACCAGACGTGAAGTGTCGGAATCTAAAACTGGACTCACAGGAGAGGTTCAAATCATAGAAAGTGAAAGTGTCAGTCCTCTTGTACTTAAGCCGCCATTGTGCTTTTGTATTAAGTTCGGATGCAATTTCTGTGTTTCATCGTCAATAAGAAGGTCCAAGGGATACAGTAAACCTGAAGTGAAGCATCGGAATCTAAAACTGGACTCACAGGAGAGGTTCTAATCATAGAAAGTTAGAGTGTCAGTCCTCTTTTACTTATGTCGGCATTGTGATTTTTGAATTTAATTCCGATGCAATTTCTGTGTTTCATCGTCAATAAGAAGGTGCAAGGTATACAGCAAACCTGAAGTGAAGCATCGGAATCTAAAACTGGACTCACAGGAGAGGTTCAAATAATAGAAAGCAAGAGTGTCAGTCCTCTTGTACTTAAGTCGCCATTGTGCCTTTTGTACTAATTCGGATGCAATTTCTGTGTTTCATCGTCAATAAGAAGGTCCAAGGGATACAGTCAACCTGAAATGAAGCATCGGAATCCAAAACTGGACTCACAGGTGAGGTTCAAATCATAGAAAGTGAGAGTGTCAGCCCTCTTGTACTTAAGTCGGCATTGTGCCATTTGTATTAAATTCGGATGCAAACTCTGTGTTTCACCGTCCATAAGAAGGTCCAAGGGATACAGTAAACCTGAAGTGAAGAATCGCAATCTAAAACTGGACTCACAGGAGAGGTTCAAATCATAGAAAGTTAGAGTGTCTGTGCTCTTGTACTTAAGTCGGCATTATGCCTTTTGAATTTAATTCCGATGCAATTTCTGTGTTTCATCTTCAATAAGAAGGTCCAAGGGATACAGTAAACCTGACGTGAAGCATCGGAATCTAAAACAAGACTCACAGGAGAGGTTCAAATCATAGAAAGTGAGAGTGTCAGTCCTCTTTTGCTTAAGCCGGCATTGTGCGTTTTGAATTTAATTCGGATGCAATTTCTGTGTTTCATCGTCAATAAGAAGGTCCAAAGGATACAGTAAACCTGAAGTGAAGCATCGGAATCCAAAACTGGACTCACAGGAGTGATTCAAATCATAGAAAGTTAGAGTGTCAGTCCTGTTGTACTAAAGTCGGCATTGTGACTTTTGTATTAAATTCGGATGCAAACTCTGTGTTTCATCGTCAATAAGAAGGTCCAAGGGATACAGTAAACCTGGAGTGAAGCATTGGAATCTAAAACTGGACTCACAGGAGAGGTTCAAATCACAGAAAGTGAGAGTGTCAGTCCTCTTGTACTTAAGTCGCCATTGTGCCTTTTGTATTAAATTCGGATGCAATTTCTGTGTTTCATCGTCAATAAGAAGGTCCAAGGGATACAGTAAACCTGAAGTGAAGCATCGGAATCTAAAACTGGACTCACAGGAGAGGTTCTAATCATAGAAAGTTAGAGTGTCAGTCCTCTTTTACTTATGTCGGCATTGTGCGTTTTGAATTTGATTCCGATGCAATTTCTGTGTTTCATCGTCAATAAGAAATTCCAAGGGATACAGTAAACCAGACGTGAAGTGTCGGAATCTAAAACTGGACTCACAGGAGAGGTTCAAATCATAGAAAGTGAAAGTGTCAGTCCTCTTGTACTTAAGCCGCCATTGTGCTTTTGTATTAAGTTCGGATGCAATTTCTGTGTTTCATCGTCAATAAGAAGGTCCAAGGGATACAGTAAACCTGAAGTGAAGCATCGGAATCTAAAACTGGACTCACAGGAGAGGTTCTAATCATAGAAAGTTAGAGTGTCAGTCCTCTTTTACTTATGTCGGCATTGTGATTTTTGAATTTAATTCCGATGCAATTTCTGTGTTTCATCGTCAATAAGAAGGTGCAAGGTATACAGCAAACCTGAAGTGAAGCATCGGAATCTAAAACTGGACTCACAGGAGAGGTTCAAATAATAGAAAGCAAGAGTGTCAGTCCTCTTGCACTTAAGTCGCCATTGTGCCTTTTGTACTAATTCGGATGCAATTTCTGTGTTTCATCGTCAATAAGAAGGTCCAAGGGATACAGTCAACCTGAAATGAAGCATCGGAATCCAAAACTGGACTCACAGGTGAGGTTCAAATCATAGAAAGTTAGAGTGCCAGTCCTCTTGTACTTAAGTCGATATTGTGCCTTTTGTATTACATTCGGATGCAAACTCTGTGTTTCATCGTCAATACGAAGGTCCAAGGGATACAGTAAACCTGAAGTGAAGCATCGGAATCTAAAACTGGACTCCCAAGAGAGGTTCAAATCATAGAAAGTTAGAGTGTCAGTCCTCTTGTACTTAAGTCGGCATTGTGCCTTTTGTATTAAATTCGGATGCAAACTCTGTGTTTCATCGTCAATAAGAAGGTCCAAGGGATACAGTAAACCTGGAGTGAAGCATTGGAATCTAAAACTGGACTCACAGGAGAGGTTCAAATCACAGAAAGTGAGAGTGTCAGTCCTCTTGTACTTAAGTCGCCATTGTGCCTTTTGTATTAAATTCGGATGCAATTTCTGTGTTTCATCGTCAATAAGAAGGTCCAAGGGATACAGTAAACCTGAAGTGAAGCATCGGAATCTAAAACTGGACTCACAGGAGAGGTTCTAATCATAGAAAGTTAGAGTGTCAGTCCTCTTTTACTTATGTCGGCATTGTGCGTTTTGAATTTGATTCCGATGCAATTTCTGTGTTTCATCGTCAATAAGAAATTCCAAGGGATACAGTAAACCAGACGTGAAGTGTCGGAATCTAAAACTGGACTCACAGGAGAGGTTCAAATCATAGAAAGTGAAAGTGTCAGTCCTCTTGTACTTAAGCCGCCATTGTGCTTTTGTATTAAGTTCGGATGCAATTTCTGTGTTTCATCGTCAATAAGAAGGTCCAAGGGATACAGTAAACCTGAAGTGAAGCATCGGAATCTAAAACTGGACTCACAGGAGAGGTTCTAATCATAGAAAGTTAGAGTGTCAGTCCTCTTTTACTTATGTCGGCATTGTGATTTTTGAATTTAATTCCGATGCAATTTCTGTGTTTCATCGTCAATAAGAAGGTGCAAGGTATACAGCAAACCTGAAGTGAAGCATCGGAATCTAAAACTGGACTCACAGGAGAGGTTCAAATAATAGAAAGCAAGAGTGTCAGTCCTCTTGTACTTAAGTCGCCATTGTGCCTTTTGTACTAATTCGGATGCAATTTCTGTGTTTCATCGTCAATAAGAAGGTCCAAGGGATACAGTCAACCTGAAATGAAGCATCGGAATCCAAAACTGGACTCACAGGTGAGGTTCAAATCATAGAAAGTTAGAGTGCCAGTCCTCTTGTACTTAAGTCGATATTGTGCCTTTTGTATTACATTCGGATGCAAACTCTGTGTTTCATCGTCAATACGAAGGTCCAAGGGATACAGTAAACCTGAAGTGAAGCATCGGAATCTAAAACTGGACTCCCAAGAGAGGTTCAAATCATAGAAAGTTAGAGTGTCAGTCCTCTTGTACTTAAGTCGGCATTGTGCCTTTTGTATTAAATTCGGATGCAATTTCTGTGTTTCATCGTCAATAAGAAGGTGCAAGGTATACAGCAAACCTGAAGTGAAGCATCGGAATCTAAAACTGGACTCACAGGAGAGGTTCAAATAATAGAAAGCAAGAGTGTCAGTCCTCTTTTACTTGAGTCGCCATTGTGCCTTTTGTACTAATTCGGATGCAATTTCTGTGTTTCATCGTCAATAAGAAGGTCCAAGGGATACAGTCAACCTGAAGTGAAGCATCGGAATCCAAAACTGGACTCACAGGTGAGGTTCAAATCATAGAAAGTTAGAGTGTCAGTCCTCTTGTACTTAAGTCGGCATTGTGCTTTTGAATTAAATTCCGATGCAATTACTGTGTTTCATCGTCAATAAGAAGGTCCAAGGGATACAGTAAACCTGAAGTGAAGCATCGGAATCTAAAACTGGTCTCACAGGAGAGGTTCAAATCATAGAAAGTGAGAGTGTCACTCCTCTTGTACTTAAGTCGGCATTGTGCCTTTTGTATTAAATTCGGATGCAATTTCTGTGTTTCATCGTCAATAAGAAGGTACAAGGGATACAGTTAACCTGAAGTGAAGCATCGGAATCCAAAACTGGACTCAAAGGAGAGGTTCAAATCATAGAAAGTTAGAGCGTCAGTCCTCTTGTTCTTAAGTCGGTATTGTGCCTTTTGTATTAAATTCGGATGCAAACTCTGTGTTTCATCGTCAATAAGTAGGTCCAAGGGATACAGTAAACCTGAAGTGAAGCATCGGAATCTAAAACTGGACTCACAGGAGAGGTTCAAAGCATTGAAAGTGAGAATGTCAGTCCTCATTTGCTTAAGTCGGCATTGTGCGTTTTGAATTTAATTCGGATGCAATTTCTGTGTTTCATCGTCAATAAGAAGGTCCAAGGGTTACAGTAAAGCTGAAGTGAAGCATCGGAATCCAAAACTGGACTCACAGGAGAGGTTCAAATCATAGAAAGTTAGAGTGTCAGTCCTCTTGTACTTAAGTCGGCATTATGCCTTTTGAATTTAATTCCGATGCAATTTCTGTGTTTCATCGTCAATAAGAAGGTCCAAGTGATACAGTAAACCTGAAGTGAAGCATCGGAATCTAAAACTGGACTCACAGGAGAGGTTCAAATCATAGAAAGTTAGAGTGTCAGTCCTCTTGTACTTAAGTCGGCATTATGCCTTTTGAATTTAATTCCGATGCAATTTCTGTGTTTCATCGTCAAGAAGAAGGTCAAAGGGATACAGTAAACCTGAAGTGAAGCATCGGAATCTAAAACTGGACTCACAGGAGAGGTTCATATCATGGAAAGTTAGAATGTCAGTCCTCTTGTACTTAAGTCGGCATTGTGCCTTTTGTATTAAATTCGGATGCAATTTCTGTGTTTCATCGTCAATAAGAAGGTCCAAGGGATACAGTCAACCTGAAGTGAAGCATCGAAATCCAAAACTGGACTCACAGGAGAGGTTCAAATCATAGAAAGTTAGAGTGTGTTTCCTCTTGTTCTTAAGTCGGTATTGTGCCTTTTGTATTAAATTCGGATGCAAACTCTGTGTTTCATCGTCAATAAGAAGGTCCAAGGGATACAGTATACCTGAAGTGAAGCATCGGAATCTAAAACTGGACTCACAGGAGAGGTTCAAATCATAGAAAGTGAGAGTGTCAGTCCTCTTTTACTTATGTCGGCATTGTGCGTTTTGAATTTGATTCCGATGCAATTTCTGTGTTTCATCGTCAATAAGAAATTCCAAGGGATACAGTAAACCAGACGTGAAGTGTCGGAATCTAAAACTGGACTCACAGGAGAGGTTCAAATAATAGAAAGCAAGAGTGTCAGTCCTCTTGTACTTGAGTCGCCATTGTGCCTTTTGTACTAATTCGGATGCAATTTCTGTGTTTCATCGTCAATAAGAAGGTCCGAGGGACACAGTCAACCTGAAGTGAAGCATCGGAATCCAAAACTGGACTCACAGGTGAGGTTCAAATCATAGAAAGTTAGAGTGTCAGTCCTCTTGTACTTAAGTCGGCATTGTGCTTTTGAATTTAATTCCGATGCAATTACTGTGTTTCATCGTCAATAAGAAGGTCCAAGGGATACAGTAAACCTGAAGTGAAGCATCGGGATCTAAAACTGGTCTCACAGGAGAGGTTCAAATCATAGAAAGTGAGAGTGTCACTCCTCTTGTACTTAAGTCGGCATTGTGCCTTTTGTATTAAATTCGGATGCAATTTCTGTGTTTCATCGTCAATAAGAAGGTACAAGGGATACAGTTAACCTGAAGTGAAGCATCGGAATCCAAAACTGGACTCAAAGGAGAGGTTCAAATCATAGAAAGTTAGAGCGTCAGTCCTCTTGTTCTTAAGTCGGTATTGTGCCTTTTGTATTAAATTCGGATGCAAACTCTGTGTTTCATCGTCAATAAGTAGGTCCAAGGGATACAGTAAACCTGAAGTGAAGCATCGGAATCTAAAACTGGACTCACAGGAGAGGTTCAAAGCATTGAAAGTGAGAATGTCAGTCCTCATTTGCTTAAGTCGGCATTGTGCGTTTTGAATTTAATTCGGATGCAATTTCTGTGTTTCATCGTCAATAAGAATGTCCAAGGGTTACAGTAAAGCTGAAGTGAAGCATCGGAATCCAAAACTGGACTCACAGGAGAGGTTCAAATCATAGAAAGTTAGAGTGTCAGTCCTCTTGTACTTAAGTCGGCATTATGCCTTTTGAATTTAATTCCGATGCAATTTCTGTGTTTCATCGTCAAGAAGAAGGTCAAAGGGATACAGTAAACCTGAAGTGAAGCATCGGAATCTAAAACTGGACTCACAGGAGAGGTTCATATCATGGAAAGTTAGAATGTCAGTCCTCTTGTACTTAAGTCGGCATTGTGCCTTTTGTATTAAATTCGGATGCAATTTCTGTGTTTCATCGTCAATAAGAAGGTCCAAGGGATACAGTCAACCTGAAGTGAAGCATCGAAATCCAAAACTGGACTCACAGGAGAGGTTCAAATCATAGAAAGTTAGAGTGTGTTTCCTCTTGTTCTTAAGTCGGTATTGTGCCTTTTGTATTAAATTCGGATGCAAACTCTGTGTTTCATCGTCAATAAGAAGGTCCAAGGGATACAGTATACCTGAAGTGAAGCATCGGAATCTAAAACTGGACTCACAGGAGAGGTTCAAATCATAGAAAGTGAGAGTGTCAGTCCTCTTTTACTTATGTCGGCATTGTGCGTTTTGAATTTGATTCCGATGCAATTTCTGTGTTTCATCGTCAATAAGAAATTCCAAGGGATACAGTAAACCAGACGTGAAGCGTCGGAATCTAAAACTGGACTCACAGGAGAGGTTCAAATCATAGAAAGTGAAAGTGTCAGTCCTCTTGTACTTAAGCCGCCAGTGTGCCATTTGTATTAAGTTCGGATGCAATTTCTGTGTTTCATCGTCAATAAGAAGGTCCAAGGGATACAGTAAACCTGAAGTGAAGCATCGGAATCTAAAACTGGACTCACAGGAGAGGTTTAAATCATGGAAAGTTAGAATGTCAGTCCTCTTGTACTTAAGTCGGCATTGTGCCTTTTGTATTAAATTCGGATGCAATTTCTGTGTTTCATCGTCAATAAGAAGGTGCAAGGTATACAGCAAACCTGAAGTGAAGCATCGGAATCTAAAACTGGACTCACAGGAGAGGTTCAAATAATAGAAAGTTAGAGTGTCAGTCCTCTTTTACTTAAGTCGACATTGTGCCATTTGTATTAAATTCAGATGCAATTTCTGTGTTTCATCGTCAATAAGAAGGTCCAAGGGATACCGAAAACCTGAAGTGAAGCATCGGTATCTAAAACTGGACTCACAGGAGAGGTTCAAATCATAGAAAGCAAGAGTGTCAGTCCTCTTGTACTTAAGTCGCCATTGTGCCTTTTGTACTACATTCGGATGCAATTTCTGTGTTTCATCGTCAATAAGAAGGTCCAAGGGATACAGTCAACCTGAAGTGAAGCATCGGAATCCAAAACTTGACTCACAGGTGAGGTTCAAATGATAGAAAGTTAGAGTGTCAGTCCTCTTCTACCTAAGTCGGTATTGTGCCTTTTGTATTAAATTCGGATGCAAACTCTGTGTTTCATCGTCGATAAGAAGGTCCAAGGAATACAGTAAACCTGAAGTGACGCATTGGAATCTAAAACTGGACTCCCAGGAGAGGTTCAAATCATAGAGAGTTAGAGTGTCAGTCCTCTTGTACTTAAGTCGGCATTGTGCCTTTTGAATTTAATTCCGATGCAATTACTGTGTTTCATCGTCAATAAGAAGGTCCAAGGGATACAGTAAACCTGAAGTGAAGCATCGGAATCTAAAACTGGACTCACAGGAGAGGTTCAAATCATAGAAAGTGAGAATGTCAGTCCTCATTTGCTTAAGTCGGCATTGTGTGTTTTGAATTTAATTCGGATGCAATTTCTGTGTTTCATATTCAATAAGAAGGACCAAGGGTTACAGTAAACCTGAAGTGAAGCATCGGAATCCAAAACTGGACTCACAGGAGAGGTTCAAATCATAGAAAGTTGGAGTGTCAGTCCTCTTGTACTTAAGTCGGCATTGTGCCTTTTGTATTAAATTCGGATGCAAACTCTGTGTTTCATCGTCAATAAGAAGGTCCAAGGGATACAGTCAACCTGAAGTGAAGCATCGGAATCCAAAACTTGACTCACAGGTGAGGTTCAAATGATAGAAAGTTAGAGTGTCAGTCCTCTTCTACCTAAGTCGGTATTGTGCCTTTTGTATTAAATTCGGATGCAAACTCTGTGTTTCATCGTCGATAAGAAGGTCCAAGGGATACAGTAAACCTGAAGTGAAGCATTGGAATCTAAAACTGGACTCCCAGGAGAGGTTCAAATCATAGAGAGTTAGAGTGTCAGTACTCTTGTACTAAAGTCGGCATTGTGCCTTTTGAATTTAATTCCGATGCAATTACTGTGTTTCATCGTCAATAAGAAGGTCCAAGGGATACAGTAAACCTGAAGTGAAGCATCGGAATCTAAAACTGGTCTCACAGGAGAGGTTCAAATCATAGAAAGTTAGAGTGTGTTTCCTCTTGTTCTTAAGTCGGTATTGTGCCTTTTGTATTAAATTCGGATGCAAACTCTGTGTTTCATCGTCAATAAGAAGGTCCAAGGGATACAGTATACCTGAAGTGAAGCATCGGAATCTAAAACTGGACTCACAGGAGAGGTTCAAATCATAGAAAGTTAGAGTGTCAGTCCTCTTGTACTTAAGTCGGCATTATGCCTTTTGAATTTAATTCCGATGCAATTTCTGTGTTTCATCGTCATGAAGAAGGTCCAAGGGATACAGTAAACCTGAAGTGAAGCATCGGAATCTAAAACTGGACTCACAGGAGAGGTTCATATCATGGAAAGTTAGAATGTCAGTCCTCTTGTACTTAAGTCGGCATTGTGCCTTTTGTATTAAATTCGGATGCAATTTCTGTGTTTCATCGTCAATAAGAAGGTCCAAGGGATACAGTCAACCTGAAGTGAAGCATCGAAATCCAAAACTGGACTCACAGGAGATGTTCAAATCATAGAAAGTTAGAGTGTGTTTCCTCTTGTTCTTAAGTCGGTATTGTGCCTTTTGTATTAAATTCGGATGCAAACTCTGTGTTTCATCGTCAATAAGAAGGTCCAAGGGATACAGTATACCTGAAGTGAAGCATCGGAATCTAAATCTGGACTCACAGGAGAGGTTCAAATCATAGAAAGTGAGAGTGTCAGTCCTCTTTTACTTATGTCGGCATTGTGCGTTTTGAATTTGATTCCGATGCAATTTCTGTGTTTCATCGTCAATAAGAAATTCCAAGGGATACAGTAAACCAGACGTGAAGCGTCGGAATCTAAAACTGGACTCACAGGAGAGGTTCAAATCATAGAAAGTGAAAGTGTCAGTCCTCTTGTACTTAAGCCGCCAGTGTGCCATTTGTGTTAAGTTCGGATGCAATTTCTGTGTTTCATCGTCAATAAGAAGGTCCAAGGGATACAGTAAACCTGAAGTGAAGCATCGGAATCTAAAACTGGACTCACAGGAGAGGTTTAAATCATGGAAAGTTAGAATGTCAGTCCTCTTGTACTTAAGTCGGCATTGTGCCTTTTGTATTAAATTCGGATGCAATTTCTGTGTTTCATCGTCAATAAGAAGGTGCAAGGTACACAGCAAACCTGAAGTGAAGCATCGGAATCTAAAACTGGACTCACAGGAGAGGTTCAAATAATAGAAAGTTAGAGTGTCAGTCCTCTTTTACTTAAGTCGACATTGTGCCATTTGTATTAAATTCAGATGCAATTTCTGTGTTTCATCGTCAATAAGAAGGTCCAAGGGATACAGAAAACCTGAAGTGAAGCATCGGTATCTAAAAATGGACTCACAGGAGAGGTTCAAATCATAGAAAGCAAGAGTGTCAGTCCTCTTGTACTTAAGTCGCCATTGTGCCCTTTGTACTACATTCGGATGCAATTTCTGTGTTTCATCGTCAATAAGAAGGTCCAAGGGATACAGTCAACCTGAAGTGAAGCATCGGAATCCAAAACTTGACTCACAGGTGAGGTTCAAATCATAGAAAGTTAGAGTGTCAGTCCTCTTGTACTTAAGTCGATATTGTGCCTTTTGTATTAAATTCGGATGCAAACTCTGTGTTTCATCGTCAATACGAAGGTCCAAGGGATACAGTAAACCTGAAGTGAAGCATCGGAATCTAAAACTGGACTCCCAAGAGAGGTTCAAATCATAGAAAGTTAGAGTGTCAGTCCTCTTGTACTTAAGTCGGCATTGTGCCTTTTGAATTTAATTCCGATGCAATTACTGTGTTTCATCGTCAATAAGAAGGTCCAAGGGATACAGTAAACCTGAAGTGAAGCATCGGAATCTAAAACTGGTCTCACAGGAGAGGTTCAAATCATAGAAAGTGAGAGTGTCACTCCTCTTGTACTTAAGTCGGCATTGTGCCTTTTGTATTAAATTCGGATGCAATTTCTGTGTTTCATCGTCAATAAGAAGGTAAAAGGGATACAGTTAACCTGAAGTGAAGCATTGGAATCCAAAACTGGACTCAAAGGAGAGGTTCAAATCATAGAAAGTTAGAGCGTCAGTCCTCTTGTTCTTAAGTCGGTATTGTGCCTTTTGTATTAAATTCGGATGCAAACTCTGTGTTTCATCGTCAATAAGTAGGTCCAAGGGATACAGTAAACCTGAAGTGAAGCATCGGAATCTAAAACTGGACTCACAGGAGAGGTTCAAAGCATAGAAAGTGAGAATGTCAGTCCTCATTTGCTTAAGTCGGCATTGTGCGTTTTGAATTTAATTCGGATGCAATTTCTGTGTTTCATCGTCAATAAGAAGGTCCAAGGGTTACAGTAAAGCTGAAGTGAAGCATCGGAATCCAAAACTGGACTCACAGGAGAGGTTCAAATCATAGAAAGTTAGAGTGTCAGTCCTCTTGTACTTAAGTCGGCATTATGCCTTTTGAATTTAATTCCGATGCAATTTCTGTGTTTCATCGTCAATAAGAAGGTCCAAGGGATACAGTAAACCTGAAGTGAAGCATTGGAATCTAAAACTGGACTCACAGGAGAGGTTCAAATCATAGAAAGTTAGAGTGTCAGTCCTCTTGTACTTAAGTCGGCATTATGCCTTTTGAATTTAATTACGATGCAATTTCTGTGTTTCATCGTCAAGAAGAAGGTCCAAGGGATACAGTAAACCTGAAGTGAAGCATCGGAATCTAAAACTGGACTCACAGGAGAGGTTCATATCATGGAAAGTTAGAATGTCAGTCCTCTTGTACTTAAGTCGGCATTGTGCCTTTTGTATTAAATTCGGATGCAATTTCTATGTTTCATCGTCAATAAGAAGGTCCAAGGGATACAGTCAACCTGAAGTGAAGCATCGAAATCCAAAACTGGACTCACAGGAGAGGTTCAAATCATAGAAAGATAGAGTGTGTTTCCTCTTGTTCTTAAGTCGGTATTGTGCCTTTTGTATTAAATTCGGATGCAAACTCTGTGTTTCATCGTCAATAAGAAGGTCCAAGGGATACAGTATACCTGAAGTGAAGCATCGGAATCTAAAACTGGACTCACAGGAGAGGTTCAAATCATAGAAAGTGAGAGTGTCAGTCCTCTTTTACTTATGTCGGCATTGTGCGTTTTGAATTTGATTCCGATGCAATTTCTGTGTTTCATCGTCAATAAGAAATTCCAAGGGATACAGTAAACCAGACGTGAAGCGTCGGAATCTAAAACTGGACTCACAGGAGAGGTTCAAATCATAGAAAGTGAAAGTGTCAGTCCTCTTGTACTTAAGCCGCCAGTGTGCCATTTGTATTAAGTTCGGATGCAATTTCTGTGTTTCATCGTCAATAAGAAGGTCCAAGGGATACAGTAAACCTGAAGTGAAGCATCGGAATCTAAAACTGGACTCACAGGAGAGGTTTAAATCATGGAAAGTTAGAATGTCAGTCCTCTTGTACGTAAGTCGGCATTGTGCCTTTTGTATTAAATTCGGATGCAATTTCTGTGTTTCATCGTCAATAAGAAGGTGCAAGGTATACAGCAAACCTGAAGTGAAGCATCGGAATCTAAAACTGGACTCACAGGAGAGGTTCAAATAATAGAAAGTTAGAGTGTCAGTCCTCTTTTACTTAAGTCGACATTGTGCCATTTGTATTAAATTCAGATGCAATTTCTGTGTTTCATCGTCAATAAGAAGGTCCAAGGGATACAGAAAACCTGAAGTGAAGCATCGGTATCTAAAACTGGACTCACAGGAGAGGTTCAAATCATAGAAAGCAAGAGTGTCAGTCCTCTTGTACTTAAGTCGCCATTGCGCCTTTTGTACTACATTCGGATGCAATTTCTGTGTTTCATCGTCAATAAGAAGGTCCAAGGGATACAGTCAACCTGAAGTGAAGCATCGGAATCCAAAACTTGACTCACAGGTGAGGTTCAAATGATAGAAAGTTAGAGTGTCAGTCCTCTTCTACCTAAGTCGGTATTGTGCCTTTTGTATTAAATTCGGATGCAAACTCTGTGTTTCATCGTCGATAAGAAGGTCCAAGGGATACAGTAAACCTGAAGTGACGCATTTGAATCTAAAACTGGACTCCCAGGAGAGGTTCAAATCATAGAGAGTTAGAGTGTCAGTCCTCTTGTACTTAAGTCGGCATTGTGCCTTTTGAATTTAATTCCGATGCAATTACTGTGTTTCATCGTCAATAAGAAGGTCCAAGGGATACAGTAAACCTGAAGTGAAGCATCGGAATCTAAAACTGGTCTCACAGGAGAGGTTCACATCATAGAAAGTGAGAGTGTCAGTCCTCTTGTATTTAAGTCGCCATTGTGCCTTTTGTATTAAATTCGGGCCCGCATCTCGTGGTCGTGCGGTAGCGTTCTCGCTTCCCACGCCCGGGTTCCCGGGTTCGATTCCCGGCGGGGTCAGGGATTTTCTCTACCTCGTGATGGCTGGGTGTTGTGTGCTGTCCTTAGGTTAGTTAGGTTTAAGTAGTTCTAAGTTCTAGGGGACTTATGACCACAGCAGTTGAGTCCCATAGTGCTCAGAGCCATTTGATTTTTTATTAAATTCGGATGCAATTTCTGTGTTTCATCGTCAATAAGAAGGTCCAAGGGATACAGTAAACCTGAAGTGAAGCATCGGAATCCAAAACTGGACTCACAGGAGAGGTTCAAATCATAGAAAGTTAGAGTGTCAGTCCTCTTGTCCTTAAGTCGGTATTGTGCCTTTTGTATTAAATTCGGGTGCAAAATCTGTGTTTCATCGTCAATAAGAAGGTCCAAGGGATACAGTATACATGAAGTGAAGCATCGGAATCTAAAACTGGACTCACAGGAGAGGTTCAAATCATAGAAAGTTAGAGTGTCAGTCCTCTTGTACTTAAGTCGGCATTATGCCTTTTGAATTTAATTCCGATGCACTTTCTGTGTTTCATCGTCAATAAGAAGGTCCAAGGGATACAGTAAACCTGAAGTGAAGCATCGGAATCTAAAACTGGACTCACAGGAGAGGTTCAAATCATAGAAAGTGAGAATGTCAGTCCTCATTTGCTTAAGTCGGCATTGTGTGTTTTGAATTTAATTCGGATGCAATTTCTGTGTTTCATATTCAATAAGAAGGACCAAGGGTTACAGTAAACCTGAAGTGAAGCATCGGAATCCAAAACTGGACTCACAGGAGAGGTTCAAATCATAGAAAGTTGGAGTGTCAGTCCTCTTGTACTTAAGTCGGCATTGTGCCTTTTGTATTAAATTCGGATGCAAACTCTGTGTTTCATCGTCAATAAGAAGGTCCAAGGGATACAGTCAACCTGAAGTGAAGCATCGGAATCCAAAACTTGACTCACAGGTGAGGTTCAAATGATAGAAAGTTAGAGTGTCAGTCCTCTTCTACCTAAGTCGGTATTGTGCCTTTTGTATTAAATTCGGATGCAAACTCTGTGTTTCATCGTCGATAAGAAGGTCCAAGGGATACAGTAAACCTGAAGTGAAGCATTGGAATCTAAAACTGGACTCCCAGGAGAGGTTCAAATCATAGAGAGTTAGAGTGTCAGTACTCTTGTACTAAAGTCGGCATTGTGCCTTTTGAATTTAATTCCGATGCAATTACTGTGTTTCATCGTCAATAAGAAGGTCCAAGGGATACAGTAAACCTGAAGTGAAGCATCGGAATCTAATACTGGTCTCACAGGAGAGGTTCAAATCATAGAAAGTTAGAGTGTGTTTCCTCTTGTTCTTAAGTCGGTATTGTGCCTTTTGTATTAAATTCGGATGCAAACTCTGTGTTTCATCGTCAATAAGAAGGTCCAAGGGATACAGTATACCTGAAGTGAAGCATCGGAATCTAAAACTGGACTCACAGGAGAGGTTCAAATCATAGAAAGTTAGAGTGTCAGTCCTCTTGTACTTAAGTCGGCATTATGCCTTTTGAATTTAATTCCGATGCAATTTCTGTGTTTCATCGTCAAGAAGAAGGTCCAAGGGATACAGTAAACCTGAAGTGAAGCATCGGAATCTAAAACTGGACTCACAGGAGAGGTTCATATCATGGAAAGTTAGAATGTCAGTCCTCTTGTACTTAAGTCGGCATTGTGCCTTTTGTATTAAATTCGGATGCAATTTCTGTGTTTCATCGTCAATAAGAAGGTCCAAGGGATACAGTCAACCTGAAGTGAAGCATCGAAATCCAAAACTGGACTCACAGGAGAGGTTCAAATCATAGAAAGTTAGAGTGTCTTTCCTCTTGTTCTTAAGTCGGTATTGTGCCTTTTGTATTAAATTCGGATGCAAACTCTGTGTTTCATCGTCAATAAGAAGGTCCAAGGGATACAGTATACCTGAAGTGAAGCATCGGAATCTAAAACTGGACTCACAGGAGAGGTTCAAATCATAGAAAGTGAGAGTGTCAGTCCTCTTTTACTTATGTCGGCATTGTGCGTTTTGAATTTGATTCCGATGCAATTTCTGTGTTTCATCGTCAATAAGAAATTCCAAGGGATACAGTAAACCAGACGTGAAGCGTCGGAATCTAAAACTGGACTCACAGGAGAGGTTCAAATCATAGAAAGTGAAAGTGTCAGTCCGCTTGTACATAAGCCGCCAGTGTGCCATTTGTATTAAGTTCGGATGCAATTTCTGTGTTTCATCGTCAATAAGAAGGTCCAAGGGATACAGTAAACCTGAAGTGAAGCATCGGAATCTAAAACTGGACTCACAGGAGAGGTTTAAATCATGGAAAGTTAGAATGTCAGTCCTCTTGTACTTAAGTCGGCATTGTGCCTTTTGTATTAAATTCGGATGCAATTTCTGTGTTTCATCGTCAATAAGAAGGTGCAAGGTATACAGCAAACCTGAAGTGAAGCATCGGAATCTAAAACTGGACTCACAGGAGAGGTTCAAATAATAGAAAGTTAGAGTGTCAGTCCTCTTTTACTTAAGTCGACATTGTGCCATTTGTATTAAATTCAGATGCAATTTCTGTGTTTCATCGTCAATAAGAAGGTCCAAGGGATACAGAAAACCTGAAGTGAAGCATCGGTATCTAAAACTGGACTCACAGGAGAGGTTCAAATCATAGAAAGCAAGAGTGTCAGTCCTCTTGTACTTAAGTCGCCATTGTGCCTTTTGTACTACATTCGGATGCAATTTCTGTGTTTCATCGTCAATAAGAAGGTCCAAGGGATACAGTCAACCTGAAGTGAAGCATCGGAATCCAAAACTTGACTCACAGGTGAGGTTCAAATGATAGAAAGTTAGAGTGTCAGTCCTCTTCTACCTAAGTCGGTATTGTGCCTTTTGTATTAAATTCGGATGCAAACTCTGTGTTTCATCGTCGATAAGAAGGTCCAGGGGATACAGTAAACCTGAAGTGACGCATTGGAATCTAAAACTGGACTCCCAGGAGAGGTTCAAATCATAGAGAGTTAGAGTGTCAGTCCTCTTGTACTTAAGTCGGCATTGTGCCTTTTGAATTTAATTCCGATGCAATTACTGTGTTTCATCGTCAATAAGAAGGTCCAAGGGATACAGTAAACCTGAAGTGAAGCATCGGAATCTAAAACTGGTCTCACAGGAGAGGTTCAAATCATAGAAAGTGAGAGTGTCAGTCCTCTTGTATTTAAGTCGCCATTGTGCCTTTTGTATTAAATTCGGATGCAATTTCTGTGTTTCATCGTCAATAAGAAGGTCCAAGGGATACAGTAAACCTGAAGTGAAGCATCGGAATCCAAAACTGGACTCACAGAAGAGGTTCAAATCATAGAAAGTTAGAGTATCAGTCCTCTTGTCCTTAAGTCGGTATTGTGCCTTTTGTATTAAATTCGGGTGCAAAATCTGTGTTTCATCGTCAATAAGAAGGTCCAAGGGATACAGTATACATGAAGTGAAGCATCGGAATCTAAAACTGGACTCACAGGAGAGGTTCAAATCATAGAAAGTTAGAGTGTCAGTCCTCTTGTACTTAAGTCGGCATTATGCCTTTTGAATTTAATTCCGATGCAATTTCTGTGTTTCATCGTCAATAAGAAGGTCCAAGGGATACAGTAAACCTGAAGTGAAGCATCGGAATCTAAAACTGGACTCACAGGAGAGGTTCAAATCATAGAAAGTGAGAATGTCAGTCCTCATTTGCTTAAGTCGGCATTGTGTGTTTTGAATTTAATTCGGATGCAATTTCTGTGTTTCATATTCAATAAGAAGGACCAAGGGTTACAGTAAACCTGAAGTGAAGCATCGGAATCCAAAACTGGACTCACAGGAGAGGTTCAAATCATAGAAAGTTGGAGTGTCAGTCCTCTTGTACTTAAGTCGGCATTGTGCCTTTTGTATTAAATTCGGATGCAAACTCTGTGTTTCATCGTCAATAAGAAGGTCCAAGGGATACAGTCAACCTGAAGTGAAGCATCGGAATCCAAAACTTGACTCACAGGTGAGGTTCAAATGATAGAAAGTTAGAGTGTCAGTCCTCTTCTACCTAAGTCGGTATTGTGCCTTTTGTATTAAATTCGGATGCAAACTCTGTGTTTCATCGTCGATAAGAAGGTCCAAGGGATACAGTAAACCTGAAGTGAAGCATTGGAATCTAAAACTGGACTCCCAGGAGAGGTTCAAATCATAGAGAGTTAGAGTGTCAGTACTCTTGTACTAAAGTCGGCATTGTGACTTTTGAATTTAATTCCGATGCAATTACTGTGTTTCATCGTCAATAAGAAGGTCCAAGGGATACAGTAAACCTGAAGTGAAGCATCGGAATCTAAAACTGGTCTCACAGGAGAGGTTCAAATCATGGAAAGTTAGAATGTCAGTCCTCTTGTACTTAAGTCCGCATTGTGCCTTTTGTATTAAATTCGGATGCAATTTCTGTGTTTCATCGTCAATAAGAAGGTGCAAGGTATACAGCAAACCTGAAGTGAAGCATCGGAATCTAAAACTGGACTCACAGGAGAGGTTCAAATAATAGAAAGCAAGAGTGTCAGTCCTCTTGTACTTAAGTCGCCATTGTGCCTTTTGTACTAATTCGGATGCAATTTCTGTGTTTCATCGTCAATAAGAAGGTCCAAGGGATACAGTAAACCTGAAGTGAAGCATCGGAATCTAAAACTGGACTCACAGGAGAGGTTCAAATCATAGAAAGTTAGAGTGTCAGTCCTCTTGTACTTAAATCGGCATTATGCCTTTTGAATTTAATTCCGATGCAATTTCTGTGTTTCATCGTCAATAAGAAGGTCCAAGGGATACAGTAAACCTGAAGTGAAGCATCGGAATCTAAAACTGGACTCACAGGAGAGGTTCATATCATGGAAAGTTAGAATGTCAGTCCTCTTGTACTTAAGTCGGCATTGTGCCTTTTGTATTAAATTCGGATGCAATTTCTGTGTTTCATCGTCAATAAGAAGGTCCAAGGGATACAGTCAACCTGACGTGAAGCATCGAAATCCAAAACTGGACTCACAGGAGAGGTTCAAATCATAGAAAGTTAGAGTGTGTTTCCTCTTGTTCTTAAGTCGGTATTGTGCCTTTTGTATTAAATTCGGATGCAAACTCTGTGTTTCATCGTCAATAAGAAGGTCCAAGGGATACAGTATACCTGAAGTGAAGCATCGGAATCTAAAACTGGACTCACAGGAGAGGTTCAAATCATAGAAAGTGAGAGTGTCAGTCCTCTTCTACTTATGTCGGCATTGTGCGTTTTGAATTTGATTCCGATGCAATTTCTGTGTTTCATCGTCAATAAGAAATTCCAAGGGATACAGTAAACCAGACGTGAAGCGTCGGAATCTAAAACTGGACTCACAGGAGAGGTTCAAATCATAGAAAGTGAAAGTGTCAGTCCTCTTGTACTTAAGCCGCCAGTGTGCCATTTGTATTAAGTTCGGATGCAATTTCTGTGTTTCATCGTCAATAAGAAGGTCCAAGGGATACAGTAAACCTGAAGTGAAGCATCGGAATCTAAAACTGGACTCACAGGAGAGGTTTAAATCATGGAAAGTTAGAATGTCAGTCCTCTTGTACTTAAGTCGGCATTGTGCCTTTTGTATTAAATTCGGATGCAATTTCTGTGTTTCATCGTCAATAAGAAGGTGCAAGGTATACAGCAAACCTGAAGTGAAGCATCGGAATCTAAAACTGGACTCGCAGGAGAGGTTCAAATAATAGAAAGTTAGAGTGTCAGTCCTCTTTTACTTAAGTCGACATTGTGCCATTTGTATTAAATTCAGATGCAATTTCTGTGTTTCATCGTCAATAAGAAGGTCCAAGCGATACAGAAAACCTGAAGTGAAGCATCGGTATCTAAAACTGGACTCACAGGAGAGGTTCAAATCATAGAAAGTGAGAGTGTCAGTCCTCTTTTACTTATGTCGGCATTGTGCCTTTTGTACTACATTCGGATGCAATTTCTGTGTTTCATCGTCAATAAGAAGGTCCAAGGGATACAGTCAACCTGAAGTGAAGCATCGGAATCCAAAACTTGACTCACAGGTGAGGTTCAAATGATAGAAAGTTAGAGTGTCAGTCCTCTTCTACCTAAGTCGGTATTGTGCCTTTTGTATTAAATTCGGATGCAAACTCTGTGTTTCATCGTCGATAAGAAGGTCCAAGGGATACAGTAAACCTGAAGTGACGCATTGGAATCTAAAACTGGACTCCCAGGAGAGGTTCAAATCATAGAGAGTTAGAGTGTCAGTCCTCTTGTACTTAAGTCGGCATTGTGCCTTTTGAATTTAATTCCGATGCAATTACTGTGTTTCATCGTCAATAAGAAGGTCCAAGGGATACAGTAAACCTGAAGTGAAGCATCGGAATCTAAAACTGGTCTCACAGGAGAGGTTCAAATCATAGAAAGTGAGAGTGTCAGTCCTCTTGTATTTAAGTCGCCATTGTGCCTTTTGTATTAAATTCGGATGCAATTTCTGTGTTTCATCGTCAATAAGAAGGTCCAAGGGATACAGTAAACCTGAAGTGAAGCATCGGAATCCAAAACTGGACTCACAGGAGAGGTTCAAATCATAGAAAGTTAGAGTGTCAGTCCTCTTGTCCTTAAGTCGGTATTGTGCCTTTTGTATTAAATTCGGGTGCAAAATCTGTGTTTCATCGTCAATAAGAAGGTCCAAGGGATACAGTATACATGAAGTGAAGCATCGGAATCTAAAACTGGACTCACAGGAGAGGTTCAAGTCAAAGAAAGTTAGAGTGTCAGTCCTCTTGTACTTAAGTCGGCATTATGCCTTTTGAATTTAATTCCGATGCAATTTCTGTGTTTCATCGTCAATAAGAAGGTCCAAGGGATACAGTAAACCTGAAGTGAGGCATCGGAATCTAAAACTGGACTCACAGGAGAGGTTCAAATCATAGAAAGTGAGAATGTGAGTCCTCATTTGCTTAAGTCGGCATTGTGTGTTTTGAATTTAATTCGGATGCAATTTCTGTGTTTCATATTCAATAAGAAGGACCAAGGGTTACAGTAAACCTGAAGTGAAGCATCGGAATCCAAAACTGGACTCACAGGAGAGGTTCAAATCATAGAAAGTTGGAGTGTCAGTCCTCTTGTACTTAAGTCGGCATTGTGCCTTTTGTATTAAATTCGGATGCAAACTCTGTGTTTCATCGTCAATAAGAAGGTCCAAGGGATACAGTCAACCTGAAGTGAAGCATCGGAATCCAAAACTTGACTCACAGGTGAGGTTCAAATGATAGAAAGTTAGAGTGTCAGTCCTCTTCTACCTAAGTCGGTATTGTGCCTTTTGTATTAAATTCGGATGCAAACTCTGTGTTTCACCGTCGATAAGAAGGTCCAAGGGATACAGTAAACCTGAAGTGAAGCATTGGAATCTAAAACTGGACTCCCAGGAGAGGTTCAAATCATAGAGAGTTAGAGTGTCAGTACTCTTGTACTAAAGTCGGCATTGTGCCTTTTGAATTTAATTCCGATGCAATTACTGTGTTTCATCGTCAATAAGAAGGTCCAAGGGATACAGTAAACCTGAAGTGAAGCATCGGAATCTAAAACTGGTCTCACAGGAGAGGTTCAAATCATAGAAAGTGAGAGTGTCAGTCCTCTTGTACTTAAGCCGCCATTGTGCTTTTGTATTAAGTTCGGATGCAATTTCTGTGTTTCATCGTCAATAAGAAGGTCCAAGGGATACAGTAAACCTGAAGTGAAGCATCGGAATCTAAAACTGGACTCACAGGAGAGGTTCAAATCATGGAAAGTTAGAATGTCAGTCCTCTTGTACTTAAGTCGGCATTGTGCCTTTTGTATTAAATTCGGATGCAATTTCTGTGTTTCATCGTGAATAAGAAGGTGCAAGGTATACAGCAAACCTGAAGTGAAGCATCGGAATCTAAAACTGGACTCACAGGAGAGGTTCAAATAATAGAAAGCAAGAGTGTCAGTCCTCTTGTACTTAAGTCGCCATTGTGCCTTTTGTACTAATTCGGATGCAATTTCTGTGTTTCATCGTCAATAAGAAGGTCCAAGGGATACAGTAAACCTGAAGTGAAGCATCGGAATCTAAAACTGGACTCACAGGAGAGGTTCAAATCATAGAAAGTTAGAGTGTCAGTCCTCTTGTACTTAAGTCGGCATTATGCCTTTTGAATTTAATTCCGATGCAATTTCTGTGTTTCATCGTCAATAAGAAGGTCCAAGGGATACAGTAAACCTGAAGTGAAGCATCGGAATCTAAAACTGGACTCACAGGAGAGGTTCATATCATGGAAAGTTAGAATGTCAGTCCTCTTGTACTTAAGTCGGCATTGTGCCTTTTGTATTAAATTCGGATGCAATTTCTGTGTTTCATCGTCAATAAGAAGGTCCAAGGGATACAGTCAACCTGACGTGAAGCATCGAAATCCAAAACTGGACTCACAGGAGAGGTTCAAATCATAGAAAGTTAGAGTGTGTTTCCTCTTGTTCTTAAGTCGGTATTGTGCCTTTTGTATTAAATTCGGAAGCAAACTCTGTGTTTCATCGTCAATAAGAAGGTCCAAGGGATACAGTATACCTGAAGTGAAGCATCGGAATCTAAAACTGGACTCACAGGAGAGGTTCAAATCATAGAAAGTGAGAGTGTCAGTCCTGTTTTACTTATGTCGGCATTGTGCGTTTTGAATTTGATTCCGATGCAATTTCTGTGTTTCATCGTCAATAAGAAATTCCAAGGGATACAGTAAACCAGACGTGAAGCGTCGGAATCTAAAACTGGACTCACAGGAGAGGTTCAAATCATAGAAAGTGAAAGTGTCGGTCCTCTTGTACTTAAGCCGCCAGTGTGCCATTTGTATTAAGTTCGGATGCAATTTCTGTGTTTCATCGTCAATAAGAAGGTCCAAGGGATACAGTAAACCTGAAGTGAAGCATCGGAATCTAAAACTGGACTCACAGGAGAGGTTTAAATCATGGAAAGTTAGAATGTCAGTCCTCTTGTACTTAAGTCGGCATTGTGCCTTTTGTATTAAATTCGGATGCAATTTCTGTGTTTCATCGTCAATAAGAAGGTGCAAGGTATACAGCAAACCTGAAGTGAAGCATCGGAATCTAAAACTGGACTCACAGGAGAGGTTCAAATAATAGAAAGTTAGAGTGTCAGTCCTCTTTTACTTAAGTCGACATTGTGCCATTTGTATTAAATTCAGATGCAATTTCTGTGTTTCATCGTCAATAAGAAGGTCCAAGGGATACAGAAAACCTGAAGTGAAGCATCGGAATCTAAAACTGGACTCACAGGAGAGGTTCAAATCATAGAAAGCAAGAGTGTCAGTCCTCTTGTACTTTAGTCGCCATTGTGCCTTTTGTACTACATTCGGATGCAATTTCTGTGTTTCATCGTCAATAAGAAGGTCCAAGGGATACAGTCAACCTGAAGTGAAGCATCGGAATCCAAAACTTGACTCACAGGTGAGGTTCAAATGATAGAAAGTTAGAGTGTCAGTCCTCTTCTACCTAAGTCGGTATTGTGCCTTTTGTATTAAATTCGGATGCAAACTCTGTGTTTCATCGTCGATAAGAAGGTCCAAGGGATACAGTAAACCTGAAGTGACGCATTGGAATCTAAAACTGGACTCCCAGGAGAGGTTCAAATCATAGAGAGTTAGAGTGTCAGTCCTCTTGTACTTAAGTCGGCATTGTGCCTTTTGAATTTAATTCCGATGCAATTACTGTGTTTCATCGTCAATAAGAAGGTCCAAGGGATACAGTAAACCTGAAGTGAAGCATCGGAATCTAAAACTGGTCTCACAGGAGAGGTTCAAATCATAGAAAGTGAGAGTGTCAGTCCTCTTGTATTTAAGTCGCCATTGTGCCTTTTCTATTAAATTCGGATGCAATTTCTGTGTTTCATCGTCAATAAGAAGGTCCAAGGGATACAGTAAACCTGAAGTGAAGCATCGGAATCTAAAACTGGACTCACAGGAGAGGTTCAAATCATAGAAAGTGAGAATGTCAGTCCTCATTTGCTTAAGTCGGCATTGTGTGTTTTGAATTTAATTCGGATGCAATTTCTGTGTTTCATATTCAATAAGAAGGACCAAGGGTTACAGTAAAGCTGAAGTGAAGCATCGGAATCCAAAACTGGACTCACAGGAGAGGTTCAAATCATAGAAAGTTGGAGTGTCAGTCCTCTTGTACTTAAGTCGGCATTGTGCCTTCTGTATTAAATTCGGATGCAAACTCTGTGTTTCATCGTCAATAAGAAGGTCCAAGGGATACAGTAAACCTGAAGTGAAGCATCGGAATCTAAAACTGGACTCACAGGAGAGGTTCAAATCATAGAAAGTTAGAGTGTCAGTCCTCTTGTACTTAAGTCGGCATTGTGCCTTTTGAATTTAATTCCGATGCAATTTCTGTGTTTCATCGTCAATAAGAAGGTCCACGGGATACAGTAAACCTGAAGTGAAGCATCGGAATCTATAACTGGACTCACAGGAGAGGTTGAAATCATAGAAAGTGAGAGTGTCAGTCCTCTTTTACTTATGTCGGCATTGTGCGTTTTGAATTTGATTCCGATGCAATCTCTGTGTTTCATCGTAAATAAGAAAATTCAAGGGATACAGTAAACCAGAAGTGAAGCGTCGGAATCTAAAACTGGACTCACAGGAGAAGTTCAAATCATAGAAAGTGAGAGTGTCAGTCTTCTTGTACTTAAGTCGCCATTGTGATTTTTGTATTAGATTCGGATGCAATTTCTGTGTTTCATCGTCAATAAGACGGTCCAAGGGATACAATAAACCTGAAGTGAAGCATCGGAATCTAAAACTGGAATCACAGGAGAGGTTCAAATCATAGAAAGTTATAGTGTCAGTCCTCTTGTACTTAAGTCGGCATTGTACCCTTTGTACTAAATTCGGATGCAAACTCTGTGTTTCATCGTCAATTAGAAGGTCCGAGGGATACAGTAAACCTGAGGTGAAGCATCGGAATCTAAAACTGGATTCACAGGAGAGGTTCAAATCATAGAAAGTGAGGGTGTCAGTCCTCTTGTACTTAAGACGGCATTGTGCCTTTGGAATATAATTCCGATGCAATTTCTGTGTTTCATCGTCAGTAACAAGGTGCAAGATATACAGTAAACCTGAAGTGAAGCATCGGAATCAAAATCTGACCTCACAGGAGAGGTTCGAATCAAAGAGAGGGAGAGTGTCAGTCCTCTTGTACTTAAGTCGGCATTGTGCCATTTGTATTAAATTCGGATGCAATTTCTGTGTTTCATCGTCAATTAGAAGGTCCAAGGGATACAGTAAACCTGAAGTGAAGCATCGGAATCTAAAACTGGACTCACAGGAGAGGTTCAAATCATAGAAAGTGAGAGTGTCAGTCCTCTTTTGCTTAAGTCGGCATTGTGCGTTTTGAATTTAATTCCGATGCAATTTCTGTGTTACATCGTCAATACGAAGGTCCAAGGGATACAGTAAACCTGAAGTGAAGCATCGGAATCTAAAACTGGACTCACAGGAGAGGTTCAAATCATAGAAAGTGAAAGTGTCAGTCCTCTTGTATTTAAGCCGCCATTGTGCCTTTTGTATTAAGTTCGGATGCAATTTCTGTGTTTCATCGACAATAAGAAGGTCCAAGGGATACAGTCAACCTGAAGTGAAGCATCGGAATCCAAAACTGGACTCACAGGTGAGGTTCAAATCATAGAAAGTTAGAGTGTCAGTCCTCTTGTACTTAAGTCGGTATTGTGCCTTTTGTATTAAATTCGGATGCAAACTCTGTGTTTCATCGTCAATAAGAAGGTCCAAGGGATACAGTAAGCCTGAAGTGAAGCATCGGAATCTAAAACTGGACTCCCAGGAAAAGTTCAAATCATAGAAAGTTAGAGTGTCAGTCCTCTTTTACTTAACTCGACATTGTGCCATTTGTATTAAATTCAGATGCAATTTCTGTTTTTCATCGTCAATAAGAAGGTTCAAGGGATACAGAAATCCTGAAGTGAAGCATCGGAATCTAAAACTGAACTCACAGGAGAGGTTCAAATCATAGAAAGCAAGAGTGTCAGTCCTCTTGTACTTAAGTCGCCATTGTGCCTTTTGTACTACATTCGGATGCAATTTCTGTGTTTCATCGTCAATAAGAAGGTCCAAGGGATACAGTCAACCTGAAGTGAAGCATCGGAATCCAAAACTTGACTCACAGGTGAGGTTCAAATCATAGAAAATTAGAGTGTCAGTCCTCTTCTACCTAAGTCGGTATTGAGCCTTTTGTATTAAATTCGGATGCAAACTCTGTGTTTCATCGTCAATAAGAAGGTCCAAGGGATACAGTAAACCTGAAGTGAAGCATTGGAATCTAAAACTGGACTCCCAGGAGAGGTTCAAATCATAGAGAGTTAGAGTGTCAGTCCTCTTGTACTTAAGTCGGCATTGTGCCTTTTGAATTTAATTCCGATGCAATTACTGTGTTTCATCGTCAATAAGAGGGTCCAAGGGATACAGTAAACCAGAAGTGAAGCGTCGGAATCTAAAACTGGACTCACAGGAGATGTTCAAATCATAGAAAGTGAGAGTGTCAGTCTTCTTGTACTTAAGTCGCCATTGTGATTTTTGTATTAAATTCGGATGCAATTTCTGTGTTTCATCGTCAATAAGACGGTCCAAGGGATACAGTAAACCTGAAGTGAAGCATCGGAATCTAAAACTGGAATCACAGAAGAGGTTCAAATTATAGAAAGTTATAGTGTCAGTCCTCTTGCACTTAAGTCGGCATTGTACCATTCGTACTAAATTCGGATGCAAACTCTGTGTTTCATCGTCAATTAGAAGGTCCGAGGGATACAGTAAACCTGAGGTGAAGCATCGGTATCTAAAACTGGACTCACAGGAGAGGTTCAAATCATAGAAAGTGAGGGTGTCAGTCCTCTTGTACTTAAGACGGCATTGTGCCTTTTGAATATAATTCCGATGCAATTTCTGTGTTTCATCGTCAATAACAAGGTGCAAGGTATACAGTAAACCTGAAGTGAAACATCGGAATCAAAATCTGACCTCACAGGAGAGGTTCGAATCAAAGAGAGTGAGAGTGTCAGTCCTCTTGTACTTAAGTCGGCATTGTGCCATTTGTATTAAATTCGGGTGCAATTTCTGTGTTTCATCGTCAATTAGAAGGTCCAAGGGATACAGTAAACCCGAAGTGAAGCATCGGAATCTAAAATTGGACTCACAGGAGAGGTTCAAATCATAGAAAGTTAGAGTGTCAGTCCTCTGGCACTTAAGTCGTCATTGTACCTTTTGAATTTAATTCCGATGCAAT
The DNA here is from genome assembly GCF_021461395.2 of Schistocerca americana. NCBI lineage: Eukaryota > Metazoa > Arthropoda > Insecta > Orthoptera > Acrididae > Schistocerca > Schistocerca americana. The sequence continues at coordinate 193,540 of NW_025725275.1, read as the reverse complement.
TTCTGTGTTCCATCGTCAATAAGAAGGTTCAAGGGATACAGTAAACCTGAAGTGAAGCATCGGAATCTAAAACTGGACTCACAGGAGAGGTTCAAATCATAGAAAGTGAGAGGGTCAGTCCTCTTTTGCTTAAGTCGGCATTGTGCGTTTTGAATTTAATTCCGATGCAATTTCTGTGTTTCATCGTCAATAAGAAGGTCCAAGGGATACAGTAAACCTGAAGTGAAGCATCGGAATCTAAAACTGGCCTCACAGGAGATGTTCAAATCATAGAAAGTGAGAGTGTCAGTACTCTTGTACTTAGGTCGCCATTGTGATTTTTGTATTAAATTCGGATGCAATTACTGTGTTTCATCGTCAATAAGAAGGTCCAAGGGATACAGTAAACCTGAAGTGAAGCATCGGAATCTAAAACTGGACTCACAGGAGAGGTTCAAATCATAGAAAGTTAGAGTGTCAGTTCTCTGGCACTTAAGTCGTCATTGTACATTTTGTATTAAATTCGGATGCAAACTCTGTGTTTCATCGTCAATTAGAAGGTCCAAGGGATACAGTAAACCTGAAGTGAAGCATCTGAATCTAAAACTGGAATCACAGGAGAGGTTCAAATCATAGAATGTGAGAGTGTCAGTCCTCTTGTCCTTAAGGCGGCATTGTGCCTTTTGAATTTAATTCCGATGCATTTTCTGTGTTTCATTGTCAATAAGAAGGTGCAAGGTTTACAGTAAACCTGAAGTGAAGCATCGGAATCTAAATCTGACCTCACAGGAGAGGTTCGAATCATAGACAGTGAGAGTGTCAGTCCTCTTGTACTTAAGGCGGCATTGTGCCATTTGTATTAAATTGGGATGCAATTTCTGTGTTTCATCGTCAATAAGAAGGTCCAAGGGATACAGTAAACCTGAAGTGAAGCATCGGAATCTAAAACTGGACTCACAGGAGAGGTTCAAATCATAGAAAGTGAAAGTGTCAGTCCTCTTGTATTTAAGCCGCCATTGTGCCTTTTGTATTAAGTTCGGATGCAATTTCTGTGTTTCATCGTCAATAGGAAGGTCCATGGGATACAGTAAACCTGAAGTGAAGCATCGGAATCTGAAACTGGACCCACAGGAGAGGTTCAAATTATAGAAAGTTAGAGTGTCAGTCCACTTGTACTTAAGTCGGCATTGTGCCCTTTGTATTTAATTCGAATGCAAACTCTGTGTTTCACCGTCAATAAGAAGGTCCAAGGTATACAGTAAACCTTAAGTGAAGCATCAGAATCTAAAACTGGTCTCTTAGGAGAGGTTCAAATCATAGAAAGTTAGAATGTCAGTCCTCTTGTGCTTAAGTCGGCATTGTGCCTTTTGAATTTAATTCCGATGCTTTTTCTGTGTTTCATTGTCAATAAGAAGGTCCAAGGGATACAGTAAACCTGAAGTGAAGCATCGGAATCTAAAACTGGACTCGCAGGAGAGGTTCAAATCATAGAAAGTTAGAATGACAGTCCTCTTGTACTTAAGTCGGCATTGTGCCTTTTGAATTAAATTCGGATGCAATTTCTGTGTTTCATCGTCAATAAGAAGGTGCAAGGTATACAGCAAACCTGAAGTGAAGCATCGGAATCTGAAACTGGACCCACAGGAGAGGTTCAAATCATAGAAAGCGAGAGTGTCAGTCTTCTTGTACTTAAGTCGGCATTGTGCCATTTGTATTAAATTCGGATGCAATTTCTGTGTTTCATCGTCAATAAGAAGGTCCAAGGGATACAGTAAACCTGAAGTGAAGCATCGGAATCTAAAACTGCACTCACAGGAGAGGTTCAAATCATAGAAAGTGAAAGTGTCAGTCCTCTTGTACTTAAGCCGCCATTGTGCCTTTTGTATTAAGTTCGGATGCAATCTCTGTGTTTCATCGTCAATAAGAAGGTCCAAGAGATACAGTAAACCTGAAGTGAAGCATCGGAATCTAAAACTGGACTCACAGGAGAGGTTCAAATCATAGAAAGTGTAAGTGTCAGTCCTCTTTTGCTTAAGTCGGAATTGTGCCTTTTGAATTTAATTCCGATGCATTTTCTGTGTTTCATCGTCAATAAGAAGGTGCAAGGTATACAGTAAACCTGAAGTGAAGCATCGGAATCTAAAACTGGACTCACAGGAGAGGTTCAAATCATAGAAAGTGAAAGTGTCAGTCCTCTTGTACTTAAGTCGCCATTGTGATTTTTGTATGAAATTCGGATGCAATTTCTGTGTTTCATCGTCAATAAGAAGGTCCATGGGATACAGTAAACCCGAAGTGAAGCATCGGAATCTAAAACTGGACTCACAGGAGAGGTTCAACTCATAGAAAGTTGGAGTGTCAGTCCTCTTGCACTTATGTCGGCATTGTTCCTTTTGTATTAAATTCGGATGCAAACTCAGTGTTTTATCGTCAATTAGAAGGACCAAGGGATACAGTAAACCTGAAGTGAAGCATCGGAATCTAAAACTGGAATCACAGGAGAGGTTCAAATCATAGAAAGTGAGAGTGTCAGTCCTCGTGTACTTAAGACGGCATTGTGCCTTTTGAATTTAATTCCGATGCATTTTCTGTGTTTCATCGTCAATAAGGAGGTGCAAGGTTTACAGTAAACCTGAAGTGAAGCATCGGAATCTAAATCTGACCTCACAGGAGAGGTTCGAATCATAGAGAGTGAGAGTGTCAGTCCTCTTGTACTTAAGTCGCCATTGTGCCATTTGTATTAAATACGGATGCAATTTCTGTGTTTCATCGTCAATTAGAAGGTCCAAGGGATACAGTAAACCTGAAGTGAAGCATCGGAATCTAAAACTGGTCTCACTTGAGTAGTTCAAATCATTGAAAGTTAGAGTGTCAGTCCTCTTGTACTTAAGTCGGCATTGTGCCTTTTGAATTTAATTCCGATGCAAACTCTGTGTTTCATCGTCAATAAGAAGGTCCAAGGGATACAGTAAACCTGAAGTGAAGCATCGGAATCTAAAACTGGACTCACAGGAGAGGTTCAAATCATAGAAAGTGAAAGTGTCAGTCCTCTTGTACTTAAGCCGCCATTGTGCGTTTTGTATTAAGTTTGGATGCAATTTCTGTGTTTCATCGTCAATAAGAAGGTCCAATGGATACAGTAAACCTGAAGTGAAGCATCGGAATCTAAAACTGGACTCACAGGAGAGGTTCAAATCATAGAAAGTGTAAGTGTCAGTCCTCTTTTGCTTAAGTCGGCATTGTGCCTTTTGAATGTAATTCCGATGCAATTTCTGTGTTTCATCGTCAATAAGAAGGTCCAAGGGATACAGTAAACCTGAAGTGAAGCATCGGAATCTAAAACTGGACTCACAGGAGATGTTCAAATCATAGAAAGTGAAAGTGTCAGTCCTCTTGTACTTAAGTCGCCATTGTGATTTTTGTATGAAATTCTAATGCAATTTCTGTGTTTCATCGTCAATAAGAAGGTCCATGGGATACAGTAAACCCGAAGTGAAGCATTGGAATCTAAAACTGGACTCACAGGAGAGGTCAAACTCATAGAAAGTTAGAGTGTCAGTCCTCTTGTACTTAAGTCGGCATTGTTCCTTTTGTATTAAATTCGGATGCAAACTCAGTGTTTTATCGTCAATTGGAAGGACCAAGGGATACAGTAAACCTGAAGTGAAGCATCGGAATCTAAAACTGGAATCACAGGAGAGGGTCAAATCATAGAAAGTGAGAGTGTCAGTCCTCTTGTACTTAAGACGGCATTGTGCCTTTTGAATTTAATTCCGATGCATTTTCTGTGTTTCATCGTCAATAAGAAGGTGCAAGGTTTACAGTAAACCTGAAGTGAAGCATCGGAATCTAAATCTGACCTCACAGGAGTGGTTCGAAACATAGAGAGTGAGAGTGTCAGTCCTCTTGTACTTAAGTCGCCATTGTGCCATTTGTATTAAATTCGGATGCAATTTCTGTGTTTCATCGTCAATAAGAAGGTCCAAGGGATACAGTAAACCTGAAGTGAAGCATCGGAATCTAAAACTGGACTCACAGGAGAGGTTCAAATCATAGAAAGTGAAAGTGTCAGTCCTCTTGTACTTAAGCCGCCATTGTGCCTTTTGTATAAAGTTCGGATGCAATTTCTGTGTTTCATCGTCAATAAGAAGGTCCAAGGGATACAGTAAACCTAAAGTGAAGCATCGGAACCTAAAACTGGACTCACAGGAGAGGTTCAAATCATAGAAAATTAGAGTGTCAGTCCTCTTGTACTTAAGTCGGCATTGTGCCTTTTGTATTAAATTCGGATGCAAACTCTGTGTTTCATCGTCAATAAGAAGGTCCAAGGGATACAGTAATCCTGAAGTGAAGCATCGGAATCTAAAATGGACTCACAGGAGAGGTTCAAATCACAGAAAGTGAGAGTGTCAGTCCTCTTGTACTTAAGTCGCCATTGTGCCTTTTGTATTAAATTCGGATGCAATTTCTGTGTTTCATCGTCAATAAGAAGGTCCAAGGGATACAGTAAACCTGAAGTGAAGCATCGGAATCTAAAACTGGACTCACAGGAGAGGTTCTAATCATAGAAAGTGAGAGTGTCAGTCCTCTTTTACTTATGTCGGCATAGTGTGTTTTGAATTTGATTCCGATGCAATTTCTGTGTTTCATCGTCAATAAGAAATTCCAAGGGATACAGTAAACCAGACGTGAAGCGTCGGAATCTAAAACTGGACTCACAGGAGAGGTTCAAATCATAGAAAGTGAAAGTGTCAGTCCTCTTGTACTTAAGCCGCCATTGTGCCTTTTGTATTAAGTTCAGATGCAATTTCTGTGTTTCATCGTCAATAAGAAAGTCCAAGGGATACAGTAAACCTGAAGTGAAGCATCGGAATCTAAAACTGGACTCACAGGAGAGGTTCAAATCATGGAAAGTTAGAATGTCAGTCCTCTTGTACTTAAGTCGGCATTGTGCCTTTTGTATTAAATTCGGATGCAATTTCTGTGTTTCATCGTCAATAAGAAGGTGCAAGGTATACAGCAAACCTGAAGCGAAGCATCGGAATCAAAAACTGGACTCGCAGGAGAGGTTCAAATAATAGATAGCAAGAGTGTCAGTCCTCTTGTACTTAAGTCGCCATTGTGCCTTTTGTACTAAATACGGATGCAATTTCTGTGTTTCATCGTCAATAAGAAGGTCCAAGGGATACAGTCAACCTGAAGTGAAGCATCGGAATCCAAAACTGGACTCACAGGTGAGGTTCATATCATAGAAAGTTAGAGTGTCAGTCCTCTTGTACTTAAGTCGGTATTGTGCCTTTTGTATTAAATTCGGATGCAAACTCTGTGTTTCATCGTCAATACGAAGGTCCAAGGGATACAGTAAACCTGAAGTGAAGCATCGGAATCTAAAACTGAACTCCCAGGAGAGGTTCAAATCATAGAAAGTTAGAGTGTCAGTCCTCTTGTACTTAAGTCTCCATTGTGCCTTTTGAATTTAATTCCGATGCAATTACAGTGTTTCATCGTCAATAAGAAGGTCCAAGGGATACAGTAAACCTGAAGTGAAGCATCGGAATCTAAAACTGGACTCACACGAGAGGTTCAAATCATAGAAAGTGAGAGTGTCAGTCCTCTTGTACATAAGTCGGCATTGTGCCTTTTGTATTAAATTCGGATGCAATTTCTGTGTTTCATCGTCAATAAGAAGGTACAAGGGATACAGTAAACCTGAAGTGAAGCATCGGAATCCAAAACTGGACTCAAAGGAGAGGTTCAAATCATAGAAAGTTAGAGTGTCAGTCCTCTTGTTCTTAAGTCGGTATTGTGCCTTTTGTATTAAATTCGGATGCAAATTCTGTGTTTCATCGTCAATAAGAAGGTCCAAGGGATACAGTAAACCTGAAGTGAAGCATCGGAATCTAAAACTGGACTCACAGGAGAGGTTCAAATCATAAAAAGTTAGAGTGTCAGTCCTCTTGTACTTGAGTCGGCATTATGCCTTTTGAATTTAATTCCGATGCAATTTCTGTGTTTCATCGTCAATTAGAAGGTCCAAGGGATACAGTAAACCTGAAGTGAAGCATCGGAATCTAAAACTGGACTCACAGGAGAGGTTCAAGTCATAGAAAGTGAGAATGTCAGTCCTCATTTGCTTAATTCGGCATTGTGCGTTTTGAATTTAATTCGGATGCAATTTCTGTGTTTCATCGTCAATAAGAGGGTCCAAGGGTTACAGTAAAGCTGAAGTGAAGCATCGGAATCCAAAACTGGACTCACAGGAGAGGTTCAAATCATAGAAAGTTAGAGTTTCAGTCCTCTTGTACTTAAGTCGGCATTATGCCTTTTGAATTTAATTCCGATGCAATTTCTGTGTTTCATCGTCAATAAGAAGGTCCAAGGGATACAGTAAACCTGAAGTGAAGCATCGGAATCTAAAACTGGACTCACAGGAGAGGTTCAAATCATAGAAAGTTAGAGTGTCAGTCCTCTTGTACTTAAGTCGGCATTGTGCCTTTTGTATTAAATTCGGATGCAAACTCTGTGTTTCATCGTCAATAAGAAGGTCCAAGGGATACAGTAAACCTGAAGTGAAGCATCGGAATCTAAAACTGGACTCACAGGAGAGGTTCAAATCACAGAAAGTGAGAGTGTCAGTCCTCTTGTACTTAAGTCGCCATTGTGCCATTTGTATTAAATTCGGATGCAATTTCTGTGTTTCATCGTCAATAAGAAGGTCCAAGGGATACAGTAAACCTGAAGTGAAGCATCGGAATGTAAAACTGGACTCACAGGAGAGGTTCTAATCATAGAAAGTGAGAGTGTCAGTCCTCTTTTACTTATGTCGGCATAGTGAGTTTTGAATTTGATTCCGATGCAATTTCTGTGTTTCATCGTCAATAAGAAATTCCAAGGGATACAGTAAACCAGACGTGAAGCGTCGGAATCTAAAACTGGACTCACAGGAGAGGTTCAAATCATAGAAAGTGAAAGTGTCAGTCCTCTTGTACTTAAGCCGCCATTGTGCCTTTTGTACTAAGTTCAGATGCAATTTCTGTGTTTCATCGTCAATAAGAAGGTCCAAGGGATACAGTAAACCTGAAGTGAAGCATCGGAATCTAAAACTGGACTCACAGGAGAGGTTCAAATCATGGAAAGTTAGAATGTCAGTCCTCTTGTACTTAAGTCGGCATTGTGCCTTTTGTATTAAATTCGGATGCAATTTCTGTGTTTCATCGTCAATAAGAAGGTGCAAGGTATACAGCAAACCTGAAGCGAAGCATCGGAATCTAAAACTGGACTCGCAGGAGAGGTTCAAATAATAGAAAGCAAGAGTGTCAGTCCTCTTGTACTTAAGTCGCCATTGTGCCTTTTGTACTAAATACGGATGCAATTTCTGTGTTTCATCGTCAATAAGAAGGTCCAAGGGATACAGTCAACCTGAAGTGAAGCATCGGAATCCAAAACTGGACTCACAGGTGAGGTTCAAATCATAGAAAGTTAGAGTGTCAGTCCTCTTGTACTTAAGTCGGTATTGTGCCTTTTGTATTAAATTCGGATGCAAACTCTGTGTTTCATCGTCAATACGAAGGTCCAAGGGATACAGTAAACCTAAAGTGAAGCATCGGAATCTAAAACTGGACTCCCAGGAGAGGTTCAAATCATAGAAAGTTAGAGTGTCAGTCCTCTTGTACTTAAGTCGGCATTGTGCCTTTTGAATTTAATTCCGATGCAATTACAGTGTTTCATCGTCAATAAGAAGGTCCAAGGGATACAGTAAACCTGAAGTGAAGCATCGGAATCTAAAACTGGACTCACAGGAGAGGTTCAAATCATAGAAAGTGAGAGTGTCAGTCCTCTTGTACTTAAGTCGGCATTGTGCCTTTTGTATTAAATTCGGATGCAATTTCTGTGTTTCATCGTCAATAAGAAGGTACAAGGGATACAGTAAACCTGAAGTGAAGCATCGGAATCCAAAACTGGACTCAAAGGAGAGGTTCAAATCATAGAAAGTTAGAGTGTCAGTCCTCTTGTTCTTAAGTCGGTATTGTGCCTTTTGTATTAAATTCGGATGCAAATTCTGTGTTTCATCGTCAATAAGAAGGTCCAAGGGATACAGTAAACCTGAAGTGAAGCATCGGAATCTAAAACTGGACTCACAGGAGAGGTTCAAATCATAAAAAGTTAGAGTGTCAGTCCTCTTGTACTTGAGTCGGCATTATGCCTTTTGAATTTAATTCCGATGCAATTTCTGTGTTTCATCGTCAATTAGAAGGTCCAAGGGATACAGTAAACCTGAAGTGAAGCATCGGAATCTAAAACTGGACTCACAGGAGAGGTTCAAGTCATAGAAAGTGAGAATGTCAGTCCTCATTTGCTTAATACGGCATTGTGCGTTTTGAATTTAATTCGGATGCAATTTCTGTGTTTCATCGTCAATAAGAGGGTCCAAGGGTTACAGTAAAGCTGAAGTGAAGCATCGGAATCCAAAACTGGACTCACAGGAGAGGTTCAAATCATAGAAAGTTAGAGTTTCAGTCCTCTTGTACTTAAGTCGGCATTATGCCTTTTGAATTTAATTCCGATGCAATTTCTGTGTTTCATCGTCAATAAGAAGGTCCAAGGGATACAGTAAACCTGAAGTGAAGCATCGGAATCTAAAACTGGACTCACAGGAGAGGTTCAAATCATAGAAAGTTAGAGTGTCAGTCCTCTTGTACTTAAGTCGGCATTGTGCCTTTTGTATTAAATTCGGATGCAAACTCTGTGTTTCATCGTCAATAAGAAGGTCCAAGGGATACAGTAAACCTGAAGTGAAGCATCGGAATCTAAAACTGGACTCACAGGAGAGGTTCAAATCACAGAAAGTGAGAGTGTCAGTCCTCTTGTACTTAAGTCGCCATTGTGCCATTTGTATTAAATTCGGATGCAATTTCTGTGTTTCATCGTCAATAAGAAGGTCCAAGGGATACAGTAAACCTGAAGTGAAGCATCGGAATGTAAAACTGGACTCACAGGAGAGGTTCTAATCATAGAAAGTGAGAGTGTCAGTCCTCTTTTACTTATGTCGGCATAGTGAGTTTTGAATTTGATTCCGATGCAATTTCTGTGTTTCATCGTCAATAAGAAATTCCAAGGGATACAGTAAACCAGACGTGAAGCGTCGGAATCTAAAACTGGACTCACAGGAGAGGTTCAAATCATAGAAAGTGAAAGTGTCAGTCCTCTTGTACTTAAGCCGCCATTGTGCCTTTTGTACTAAGTTCAGATGCAATTTCTGTGTTTCATCGTCAATAAGAAGGTCCAAGGGATACAGTAAACCTGAAGTGAAGCATCGGAATCTAAAACTGGACTCACAGGAGAGGTTCAAATCATGGAAAGTTAGAATGTCAGTCCTCTTGTACTTAAGTCGGCATTGTGCCTTTTGTATTAAATTCGGATGCAATTTCTGTGTTTCATCGTCAATAAGAAGGTGCAAGGTATACAGCAAACCTGAAGCGAAGCATCGGAATCTAAAACTGGACACGCAGGAGAGGTTCAAATAATAGAAAGCAAGAGTGTCAGTCCTCTTGTACTTAAGTCGCCATTGTGCCTTTTGTACTAAATACGGATGCAATTTCTGTGTTTCATCGTCAATAAGAAGGTCCAAGGGATACAGTCAACCTGAAGTGAAGCATCGGAATCCAAAACTGGACTCACAGGTGAGGTTCAAATCATAGAAAGTTAGAGTGTCAGTCCTCTTGTACTTAAGTCGGTATTGTGCCTTTTGTATTAAATTCGGATGCAAACTCTGTGTTTCATCGTCAATACGAAGGTCCAAGGGATACAGTAAACCTAAAGTGAAGCATCGGAATCTAAAACTGGACTCCCAGGAGAGGTTCAAATCATAGAAAGTTAGAGTGTCAGTCCTCTTGTACTTAAGTCGGCATTGTGCCTTTTGAATTTAATTCCGATGCAATTACAGTGTTTCATCGTCAATAAGAAGGTCCAAGGGATACAGTAAACCTGAAGTGAAGCATCGGAATCTAAAACTGGACTCACAGGAGAGGTTCAAATCATAGAAAGTGAGAGTGTCAGTCCTCTTGTACTTAAGTCGGCATTGTGCCTTTTGTATTAAATTCGGATGCAATTTCTGTGTTTCATCGTCAATAAGAAGGTACAAGGGATACAGTAAACCTGAAGTGAAGCATCGGAATCCAAAACTGGACTCAAAGGAGAGGTTCAAATCATAGAAAGTTAGAGTGTCAGTCCTCTTGTTCTTAAGTCGGTATTGTGCCTTTTGTATTAAATTCGGATTCAAATTCTGTGTTTCATCGTCAATAAGAAGGTCCAAGGGATACAGTAAACCTGAAGTGAAGCATCGGAATCTAAAACTGGACTCACAGGAGAGGTTCAAATCATAGAAAGTTAGAGTGTCAGTCCTCTTGTACTTGAGTCGGCATTATGCCTTTTGAATTTAATTCCGATGCAATTTCTGTGTTTCATCGTCAATAAGAAGGTCCAAGGGATACAGTAAACCTGAAGTGAAGCATCGGAATCTAAAACTGGACTCACAGGAGAGGTTCAAATCATAGAAAGTTAGAATGTCAGTCCTCATTTGCTTAATTCGGCATTGTGCGTTTTGAATTTAATTCGGATGCAATTTCTGTGTTTCATCGTCAATAAGAAGGTCCAAGGGTTACAGTAAAGCTGAAGTGAAGCATCGGAATCCAAAACTGGACTCACAGGAGAGGTTCAAATCATAGAAAGTTTTAGTGTCAGTCCTCTTGTACTTAAGTCGGCATTATGCCTTTTGAATTTAATTCCGATGCAATTTCTGTGTTTCATCGTCAATAAGAAGGTCCAAGGGATACAGTAAACCTGAAGTGAAGCATCGGAATCTAAAACTGGACTCACAGGAGAGGTTCAAATCATAGGAAGTTAGAGTGTCAGTCCTCTTGTACTTAAGTCGGCATTGTGCCTTTTGTATTAAATTCGGATGCAAACTCTGTGTTTCATCGTCAATAAGAAGGTCCAAGGGATACAGTAAACCTGAAGTGAAGCATCGGAATCTAAAACTGGACTCACAGGAGAGGTTCTAATCATAGAAAGTGAGAGTGTCAGTCCTCTTTTACTTATGTCGGCATAGAGAGTTTTGAATTTGATTCCGATGCAATTTCTGTGTTTCGTCGTTAATAAGAAGGTGCAAGGTATACAGCAAACCTGAAGCGAAGCATCGGAATCTAAAACTGGACTCGCAGGAGAGGTTCAAATAATAGAAAGCAAGAGTGTCAGTCCTCTTGTACTTAAGTCGCCATTGTGCCTTTTGTACTAAATACGGATGCAATTTCTGTGTTTCATCGTCAATATGAAGGTCCAAGGGATACAGTCAACCTGAAGTGAAGCATCGGAATCCAAAACTGGACTCACAGGTGAGGTTCAAATCATAGAAAGTTAGAGTGTCAGTCCTCTTGTACTTAAGTCGGTATTGTGCCTTTTGTATTAAATTCGGATGCAAACTCTGTGTTTCATCGTCAATACGAAGGTCCAAGGGATACAGTAAACCTGAAGTGAAGCATCGGAATCTAAAACTGGACTCCCAGGAGAGGTTCAAATCATAGAAAGTTAGAGTGTCAGTCCTCTTGTACTTAAGTCGGCATTGTGCCTTTTGAATTTAATTCCGATGCAATTACAGTGTTTCATCGTCAATAAGAATGTCCAAGGGATACAGTAAACCTGAAGTGAAGCATCGGAATCTAAAACTGGACTCACAGGAGAGGTTCAAATCATAGAAAGTGAGAGTGTCAGTCCTCTTGTACTTAAGTCGGCATTGTGCCTTTTGTATTAAATTCGGATGCAATTTCTGTGTTTCATCGTCAATAAGAAGGTACAAGGGATACAGTAAACCTGAAGTGAAGCATCGGGGTCCAAAACTGGACTCAAAGGAGAGGTTCAAATCATAGAAAGCTAGAGTGTCAGTCCTCTTGTTCTTAAGTCGGTATTGTGCCTTTTGTATTAAATTCGGATGCAAATTCTGTGTTTCATCGTCAATAAGAAGGTCCAAGGGATACAGTAAACCTGAAGTGAAGCATCGGAATCTAAAACTGGACTCACAGGAGAGGTTCAAATCATAGAAAGTTAGAGTGTCAGTCCTCTTGTACTTGAGTCGGCATTATGCCTTTTGAATTTAATTCCGATGCAATTTCTGTGTTTCATCGTCAATAAGAAGGTCCAAGGGATACAGTAAACCTGAAGTGAAGCATCGGAATCTAAAACTGGACTCACAGGAGAGGTTCAAATCATAGAAAGTGAGAATGTCAGTCCTCATTTGCTTAATTCGGCATTGTGCGTTTTGAATTTAATTCGGATGCAATTTCTGTGTTTCATCGTCAATAAGAAGGTCCAAGGGTTACAGTAAAGCTGAAGTGAAACATCGGAATCCAAAACTGGACTCACAGGAGAGGTTCAAATCATAGAAAGTTAGAGTGTCAGTCCTCTTGTACTTAAGTCGGCATTATGCCTTTTGAATTTAATTCCGATGCAATTTCTGTGTTTCATCGTCAATAAGAAGGTCCAAGGGATACAGTCAACCTGAAGTGAAGCATCGGAATCCAAAACTGGACTCACAGGTGAGATTCAAATCATAGAAAGTTAGAGTGTCAGTCCTCTTGTACTTAAGTCGGTATTGTGCCTTTTGTATTAAATTGGGATGCAAACTCTGTGTTTCATCGTCAATAAGAAGGTCCAAGGGATACAGTAAGGCTGAAGTGAAGCATCGGAATCTAAAACTGGACTCCCAGGAGAGGTTCAAATCATAGAAAGTTAGAGTGTTAGTCCTCTTAAACTTAAGTCGGCATTGTGCCTTTTGAATTGAATTCCGATGCAATTACTGTGTTTCATCGTCAATAAGAAGGTCCAAGGGATACAGTAAACCTGAAGTGAAACATCGGAATCTAAAACTGGTCTCACAGGAGAGGTTCAAATCATAGAAAGTGAGAGTGTCAGTCCTCCTGTACTTAAGTCGCCATTGTGCCTTTTGTATTAAATTCGGAAGCAATTTCTGAGTTTCAACGTCAATAAGAAGGTCCAAGGGATACAGTAAACCTGAAGTGAAGCATCGGAATCCAAAACTGGACTCACAGGAGAGGTTCAAATCATAGAAAGTTAGAGTGTGTTTCCTCTTGTTCTTAAGTCGGTATTGTGCCTTTTGTATTAAATTCGGATGCAAACTCTGTGTTTCATCGTCAATAAGAAGGTCCAAGGGATACAGTAAACCTGAAGTGAAGCATCGGAATCTAAAACTGGACTCACAGGAGAGGTTCAAATCATAGAAAGTGAGAGTGTCAGTCCTCTTTTACTTATGTCGGCATTGTGCGTTTTGAATTTGATTCCGATGCAATTTCTGTGTTTCATCGTCAATAAGAAATTCCAAGGGATACAGTAAACCAGACGTGAAGCGTCGGAATCTAAAACTGGACTCACAGGAGAGGTTCAAATCATAGAAAGTGAAAGTGTCAGTCCTCTTGTACTTAAGCCGCCAGTGTGCCATTTGTATTAAGTTCGGATGCAATTTCTGTGTTTCATCGTCAATAAGAAGGTCCAAGGGATACAGTAAACCTGAAGTGAAGCATCGGAATCTAAAACTGGACTCCCAGGAGAGGTTCAAATCATAGAAAGTTAGAGTGTCAGTCCTCTTGTACTTAAGTCGGCATTGTGCCTTTTGAATTTAATTCCGATGCAATTACAGTGTTTCATCGTCAATAAGAATGTCCAAGGGATACAGTAAACCTGAAGTGAAGCATCGGAATCTAAAACTGGACTCACAGGAGAGGTTCAAATCATAGAAAGTGAGAGTGTCAGTCCTCTTGTACTTAAGTCGGCATTGTGCCTTTTGTATTAAATTCGGATGCAATTTCTGTGTTTCATCGTCAATAAGAAGGTACAAGGGATACAGTAAACCTGAAGTGAAGCATCGGGGTCCAAAACTGGACTCAAAGGAGAGGTTCAAATCATAGAAAGCTAGAGTGTCAGTCCTCTTGTTCTTAAGTCGGTATTGTGCCTTTTGTATTAAATTCGGATGCAAATTCTGTGTTTCATCGTCAATAAGAAGGTCCAAGGGATACAGTAAACCTGAAGTGAAGCATCGGAATCTAAAACTGGACTCACAGGAGAGGTTCAAATCATAGAAAGTTAGAGTGTCAGTCCTCTTGTACTTGAGTCGGCATTATGCCTTTTGAATTTAATTCCGATGCAATTTCTGTGTTTCATCGTCAATAAGAAGGTCCAAGGGATACAGTAAACCTGAAGTGAAGCATCGGAATCTAAAACTGGACTCACAGGAGAGGTTCAAATCATAGAAAGTGAGAATGTCAGTCCTCATTTGCTTAATTCGGCATTGTGCGTTTTGAATTTAATTCGGATGCAATTTCTGTGTTTCATCGTCAATAAGAAGGTCCAAGGGTTACAGTAAAGCTGAAGTGAAACATCGGAATCCAAAACTGGACTCACAGGAGAGGTTCAAATCATAGAAAGTTAGAGTGTCAGTCCTCTTGTACTTAAGTCGGCATTATGCCTTTTGAATTTAATTCCGATGCAATTTCTGTGTTTCATCGTCAATAAGAAGGTCCAAGGGATACAGTCAACCTGAAGTGAAGCATCGGAATCCAAAACTGGACTCACAGGTGAGATTCAAATCATAGAAAGTTAGAGTGTCAGTCCTCTTGTACTTAAGTCGGTATTGTGCCTTTTGTATTAAATTCGGATGCAAACTCTGTGTTTCATCGTCAATAAGAAGGTCCAAGGGATACAGTAAGGCTGAAGTGAAGCATCGGAATCTAAAACTGGACTCCCAGGAGAGGTTCAAATCATAGAAAGTTAGAGTGTTAGTCCTCTTAAACTTAAGTCGGCATTGTGCCTTTTGAATTGAATTCCGATGCAATTACTGTGTTTCATCGTCAATAAGAAGGTCCAAGGGATACAGTAAACCTGAAGTGAAACATCGGAATCTAAAACTGGTCTCACAGGAGAGGTTCAAATCATAGAAAGTGAGAGTGTCAGTCCTCCTGTACTTAAGTCGCCATTGTGCCTTTTGTATTAAATTCGGAAGCAATTTCTGAGTTTCAACGTCAATAAGAAGGTCCAAGGGATACAGTAAACCTGAAGTGAAGCATCGGAATCCAAAACTGGACTCACAGGAGAGGTTCAAATCATAGAAAGTTAGAGTGTGTTTCCTCTTGTTCTTAAGTCGGTATTGTGCCTTTTGTATTAAATTCGGATGCAAACTCTGTGTTTCATCGTCAATAAGAAGGTCCAAGGGATACAGTAAACCTGAAGTGAAGCATCGGAATCTAAAACTGGACTCACAGGAGAGGTTCAAATCATAGAAAGTGAGAGTGTCAGTCCTCTTTTACTTATGTCGGCATTGTGCGTTTTGAATTTGATTCCGATGCAATTTCTGTGTTTCATCGTCAATAAGAAATTCCAAGGGATACAGTAAACCAGACGTGAAGCGTCGGAATCTAAAACTGGACTCACAGGAGAGGTTCAAATCATAGAAAGTGAAAGTGTCAGTCCTCTTGTACTTAAGCCGCCAGTGTGCCATTTGTATTAAGTTCGGATGCAATTTCTGTGTTTCATCGTCAATAAGAAGGTCCAAGGGATACAGTAAACCTGAAGTGAAGCATCGGAATCTAAAACTGGACTCACAGGAGAGGTTCAAATCATGGAAAGTTAGAATGTCAGTCCTCTTGTACTTAAGTCGGCATTGTGCCTTTTGTATTAAATTCGGATGCAATTTCTGTGTTTCATCGTCAATAAGAAGGTGCAAGGTATACAGCAAACCTGAAGTGAAGCATCGGAATCTAAAACTGGACTCACAGGAGAGGTTCAAATAATAGAAAGTTAGAGTGTCAGTCCTCTTTTACTTAAGTCGACATTGTGTCATTTGTATTAAATTCAGATGCAATTTCTGTGTTTCATCGTCAATAAGAAGGTCCAAGGGATACAGTAAACCTGAAGTGAAGCATCGGAATCTAAAACTGGACTCGCAGGAGAGGTTCAAATCATAGAAAGTTAGAGTGTCAGTCCTCTTGTACTTGAGTCGGCATTATGCCTTTTGAATTTAATTCCGATGCAATTTCTGTGTTTCATCGTCAATAAGAAGGTCCAAGGGATACAGTAAACCTGAAGTGAAGCATCGGAATCTAAAACTGGACTCACAGGAGAGGTTCAAATCATAGAAAGTGAGAATGTCAGTCCTCATTTGCTTAAGTCGGCATTGTGCGTTTTGAATTTAATTCGGATGCAATTTCTGTGTTTCATCGTCAATAAGAAGGTCCAAGGGTTACAGTAAAGCTGAAGTGAAGCATCGGAATCCAAAACTGGACTCACAGGAGAGGTTCAAATCATAGAAAGTTAGAGTGTCAGTCCTCTTGTACTTAAGTCGGCATTATGCCTTTTGAATTTAATTCCGATGCAATTTCTGTGTTTCATCGTCAATAAGAAGGTCCAAGGGATACAGTAAACCTGAAGTGAAGCATCGGAATCTAAAACTGGACTCACAGGATCGGTTCATATCATGGAAAGTTAGAATGTCAGTCCTCTTGTACTTAAGTCGGCATTGTGCCTTTTGTATTAAATTCGGATGCAATTTCTGTGTTTCATCGTCAATAAGAAGGTGCAAGGTATACAGAAAACCTGAAGTGAAGCATCGGAATCTAAAACTAGACTCACAGGAGAGGTTCAAATAATAGAAAGTTAGAGTGTCAGTCCTCTTTTACTTAAGTCGACATTGTGCCATTTGTATTAAATTCAGATGCAATTTCTGTGTTTCATCGTCAATAAGAAGGTCCAAGGGATACAGAAAACCTGAAGTGAAGCATCGGAATCTAAAACTGGACTCACAGGAGAGGTTCAAATCATAGAAAGCAAGAGTGTCAGTCCTCTTGTACTTATGTCGCCATTGAGCCTTTTGTACTAAATTCGGATGCAATTTCTGTGTTTCATCGTCAATAAGAAGGTCCAAGGGATACAGTCAACCTGAAGTGAAGCATCGGAATCCAAAACTGGACTCACAGGTGAGGTTCAAATCATAGAAAGTTAGAGTGTCAGTCCTCTTGTACTTAAGTCGGTATTGTGCCTTTTGTATTAAATTCGGATGCAAACTCTGTGTTTCATCGTCAATAAGAAGGTCCAAGGGATACAGTAAGCCTGAAGTAAAGCATCGGAATCTAAAACTGGACTCCCAGGAGAGGTTCAAATCATAGAAAGTTAGAGTATCAGTCCTCTTGTACTTAAGTCGGCATTGTGCCTTTTGAATTTAATTCCGATGCAATTACTGTGTTTCATCGTCAATAAGAAGGTCCAAGGGATACAGTAAACCTGAAGTGAAACATCGGAATCTAAAACTGGTCTCACAGGAGAGGTTCAAATCATAGAAAGTGAGAGTGTCAGTCGTCTTGTACTTAAGTCGCCATTGTGCCTTTTGTATTAAATTCGGATGCAAATTCTGTGTTTCAACGTCAATAAGAAGGTCCAAGGGATACAGTAAACCTGAAGTGAAGCATCGGAATCCAAAACTGGACTCACAGGAGGGGTTCAAATCATAGAAAGTTAGAGTGTGTTTCCTCTTGTTCTTAAGTCGGTATTGTGCCTTTTGTACTAAATTCGGATGCAAACTCTGTGTTTCATCGTCAATAAGAAGGTCCAAGGGATACAGTAAACCTGAAGTGAAGCATCGGAATCTAAAACTGGACTCACAGGAGATGTTCAAATCATAGAAAGTGAGAGTGTCAGTCCTCTTATACTTATGTCGGCATTGTGCGTTTTGAATTTGATTCCGATGCAATTTCTGTGTTTCATCGTCAATAAGAAATTCCAAGGGATACAGTAAACCAGACGTGAAGCGTCGGAATCTAAAACTGGACTCACAGGAGAGGTTCAAATCATAGAAAGTGAAAGTGTCAGTCCTCTTTTACTTAAGCCGCCAGTGTGCCATTTGTATTTAGTTCGGATGCAATTTCTGTGTTTCATCGTCAATAAGAAGGTCCAAGGGATACAGTAAACCTGAAGTGAAGCATCGGAATCTAAAACTGGACTCACAGGAGAGGTTCAAATCATGGAAAGTTAGAATGTCAGTCCTCTTGTACTTTAGTCGACATTGTGCTTTTGGATTAAATTCGGATGCAATTTCTGTGTTTCATCGTCAATAAGAAGGTGCAAGGTATACAGCAAACCTGAAGTGAAGCATTGGAATCTAAAACTGGACTCACAGGAGAGGTTCAAATAATAGAAAGTTAGAGTGTCAGTCCTCTTTTACTTAAGTCGACATTGAGCCATTTGTATTAAATTCAGATGCAATTTCTGTGTTTCATCGTCAATAAGAAGGTCCAAGGGATACAGTAAACCTGAAGTGAAGCATCGGAATCTAAAACTGGACTCACAGGAGAGGTTCAAATCATAGAAAGTTAGAGTGTCAGTCCTCTTGTACTTGAGTCGGCATTATGCCTTTTGAATTTAATTCCGATGCAATTTCTGTGTTTCATCGTCAATAAGAAGGTCCAAGGGATACAGTAAACCTGAAGTGAAGCATCGGAATCTAAAACTGGACTCACAGGAGAGGTTCAAATCATAGAAAGTGAGAATGTCAGTCCTCATTTGCTTAAGTCGGCATTGTGCGTTTTGAATTTAATTCGGATGCAATTTCTGTGTTTCATCGTCAATAAGAAGGTGCAAGGGTTACAGTAAAGCTGAAGTGAAGCATCGGAATCCAAAACTGGACTCACAGGAGAGGTTCAAATCATAGAAAGTTAGAGTGTCAGTCCTCTTGTACTTAAGTCGGCATTATGCCTTTTGAATTTAATTCCGATGCAATTTCTGTGTTTCATCGTCAATAAGAAGGTCCAAGGGATGCAGTAAACCTGAAGTGAAGCATCGGAATCTGAAACTGGACTCACAGGAGAGGTTCATATGATGGAAAGTTAGAATGTCAGTCCTCTTGTACTTAAGTCGGCATTGTGCCTTTTGTATTAAATTCGGATGCAATTTCTGTGTTTCATCGTCAATAAGAAGGTGCAAGGTATACAGAAAACCTGAAGTGAAGCATCGGAATCTAAAACTGGACTCACAGGAGAGGTTCAAATAATAGAAAGTTAGAGTGTCAGTCCTCTTGTACTTAAGTCGGCATTGTGCCTTTTGAATTTAATTCCGATAATTACTGTGTTTCATCGTCAATAAGAAGGTCCAAGGGATACAGTAAACCTGAAGTGAAACATCGGAATCTAAAACTGGTCTCACAGGAGAGGTTCAAATCATAGAAAGTGAGAGTGTCAGTCCTCTTGTACTTAAGTCGCCATTGTGCCTTTTGTATTAAATTCGGATGCAATTTCTGTGTTTCAACGTCAATAAGAAGGTCCAAGGGATACAGTAAACCTGAAGTGAAGCATCGGAATCCAAAACTGGACTCACAGGAGAGGTTCAAATCATAGAAAGTTAGAGTGTGTTTCCTCTTGTTCTTAAGTCGGTATTGTGCCTTTTGTATTAAATTCGGATGCAAACTCTGTGTTTCATCGTCAATAAGAACTTCCAAGGGATACAGTAAACCTAAAGTGAAGCATCGGAATCTAAAACTGGACTCACAGGAGAGGTTCAAATCATAGAAAGTGAGAGTGTCAGTCCACTTTTACTTATGTCGGCATTGTGCGTTTTTAATTTGATTCCGATGCAATTTCTGTGTTTCATCGTCAATAAGAAATTCCAAGGGATACAGTAAACCAGACGTGAAGCGTCGGAATCTAAAACTGGACTCACAGGAGAGGTTCAAATCATAGAAAGTGAAAGTGTCAGTCCTCTTGTACTTAAGCCGCCAGTGTGCCATTTGTATTAAGTTCGGATGCAATTTCTGTGTTTCATCGTCAATAAGAAGGTCCAAGGGATACAGTCAACCTGAAGTGAAGCATCGGAATCCAAAACTGGACTCACAGGTGAGGTTCATATCATAGAAAGTTAGAGTGTCAGTCCTCTTGTACTTAAGTCGGTATTGTGCCTTTTGTATTAAATTCGGATGCAAACTCTGTGTTTCATCGTCAATACGAAGGTCCAAGGGATACAGTAAACCTGAAGTGAAGCATCGGAATCTAAAACTGAACTCCCAGGAGAGGTTCAAATCATAGAAAGTTAGAGTGTCAGTCCTCTTGTACTTAAGTCTCCATTGTGCCTTTTGAATTTAATTCCGATGCAATTACAGTGTTTCATCGTCAATAAGAAGGTCCAAGGGATACAGTAAACCTGAAGTGAAGCATCGGAATCTAAAACTGGACTCACAGGAGAGGTTCAAATCATAGAAAGTGAGAGTGTCAGTCCTCTTGTACTTAAGTCGGCATTGTGCCTTTTGTATTAAATTCGGATGCAATTTCTGTGTTTCATCGTCAATAAGAAGGTACAAGGGATACAGTAAACCTGAAGTGAAGCATCGGAATCCAAAACTGGACTCAAAGGAGAGGTTCAAATCATAGAAAGTTAGAGTGTCAGTCCTCTTGTTCTTAAGTCGGTATTGTGCCTTTTGTATTAAATTCGGATGCAAATTCTGTGTTTCATCGTCAATAAGAAGGTCCAAGGGATACAGTAAACCTGAAGTGAAGCATCGGAATCTAAAACTGGACTCACAGGAGAGGTTCAAATCATAAAAAGTTAGAGTGTCAGTCCTCTTGTACTTGAGTCGGCATTATGCCTTTTGAATTTAATTCCGATGCAATTTCTGTGTTTCATCGTCAATTAGAAGGTCCAAGGGATACAGTAAACCTGAAGTGAAGCATCGGAATCTAAAACTGGACTCACAGGAGAGGTTCAAGTCATAGAAAGTGAGAATGTCAGTCCTCATTTGCTTAATTCGGCATTGTGCGTTTTGAATTTAATTCGGATGCAATTTCTGTGTTTCATCGTCAATAAGAGGGTCCAAGGGTTACAGTAAAGCTGAAGTGAAGCATCGGAATCCAAAACTGGACTCACAGGAGAGGTTCAAATCATAGAAAGTTAGAGTTTCAGTCCTCTTGTACTTAAGTCGGCATTATGCCTTTTGAATTTAATTCCGATGCAATTTCTGTGTTTCATCGTCAATAAGAAGGTCCAAGGGATACAGTAAACCTGAAGTGAAGCATCGGAATCTAAAACTGGACTCACAGGAGAGGTTCAAATCATAGAAAGTTAGAGTGTCAGTCCTCTTGTACTTAAGTCGGCATTGTGCCTTTTGTATTAAATTCGGATGCAAACTCTGTGTTTCATCGTCAATAAGAAGGTCCAAGGGATACAGTAAACCTGAAGTGAAGCATCGGAATCTAAAACTGGACTCACAGGAGAGGTTCAAATCACAGAAAGTGAGAGTGTCAGTCCTCTTGTACTTAAGTCGCCATTGTGCCATTTGTATTAAATTCGGATGCAATTTCTGTGTTTCATCGTCAATAAGAAGGTCCAAGGGATACAGTAAACCTGAAGTGAAGCATCGGAATGTAAAACTGGACTCACAGGAGAGGTTCTAATCATAGAAAGTGAGAGTGTCAGTCCTCTTTTACTTATGTCGGCATAGTGAGTTTTGAATTTGATTCCGATGCAATTTCTGTGTTTCATCGTCAATAAGAGATTCCAAGGGATACAGTAAACCAGACGTGAAGCGTCGGAATCTAAAACTGGACTCACAGGAGAGGTTCAAATCATAGAAAGTGAAAGTGTCAGTCCTCTTGTACTTAAGCCGCCATTGTGCCTTTTGTACTAAGTTCAGATGCAATTTCTGTGTTTCATCGTCAATAAGAAGGTCCAAGGGATACAGTAAACCTGAAGTGAAGCATCGGAATCTAAAACTGGACTCACAGGAGAGGTTCAAATCATGGAAAGTTAGAATGTCAGTCCTCTTGTACTTAAGTCGGCATTGTGCCTTTTGTATTAAATTCGGATGCAATTTCTGTGTTTCATCGTCAATAAGAAGGTGCAAGGTATACAGCAAACCTGAAGCGAAGCATCGGAATCTAAAACTGGACTCGCAGGAGAGGTTCAAATAATAGAAAGCAAGAGTGTCAGTCCTCTTGTACTTAAGTCGCCATTGTGCCTTTTGTACTAAATACGGATGCAATTTCTGTGTTTCATCGTCAATAAGAAGGTCCAAGGGATACAGTCAACCTGAAGTGAAGCATCGGAATCCAAAACTGGACTCACAGGTGAGGTTCAAATCATAGAAAGTTAGAGTGTCAGTCCTCTTGTACTTAAGTCGGTATTGTGCCTTTTGTATTAAATTCGGATGCAAACTCTGTGTTTCATCGTCAATACGAAGGTCCAAGGGATACAGTAAACCTAAAGTGAAGCATCGGAATCTAAAACTGGACTCCCAGGAGAGGTTCAAATCATAGAAAGTTAGAGTGTCAGTCCTCTTGTACTTAAGTCGGCATTGTGCCTTTTGAATTTAATTCCGATGCAATTACAGTGTTTCATCGTCAATAAGAAGGTCCAAGGGATACAGTAATTCTGAAGTGAAGCATCGGAATCTAAAACTGGACTCACAGGAGAGGTTCAAATCATAGAAAGTGAGAGTGTCAGTCCTCTTGTACTTAAGTCGGCATTGTGCCTTTTGTATTAAATTCGGATGCAATTTCTGTGTTTCATCGTCAATAAGAAGGTACAAGGGATACAGTAAACCTGAAGTGAAGCATCGGAATCCAAAACTGGACTCAAAGGAGAGGTTCAAATCATAGAAAGTTAGAGTGTCAGTCCTCTTGTTCTTAAGTCGGTATTGTGCCTTTTGTATTAAATTCGGATGCAAATTCTGTGTTTCATCGTCAATAAGAAGGTCCAAGGGATACAGTAAACCT
The DNA here is from genome assembly GCF_021461395.2 of Schistocerca americana. Taxonomy (NCBI): domain Eukaryota; kingdom Metazoa; phylum Arthropoda; class Insecta; order Orthoptera; family Acrididae; genus Schistocerca; species Schistocerca americana. Next base: position 170,753 of record NW_025725275.1, on the reverse strand, counting down.
GAAGTGAAGCATCGGAATCTAAAACTGGACTCACAGGAGAGGTTCAAATCATAGAAAGTTAGAGTGTCAGTCCTCTTGTACTTGAGTCGGCATTATGCCTTTTGAATTTAATTCCGATGCAATTTCTGTGTTTCATCGTCAATAAGAAGGTCCAAGGGATACAGTAAACCTGAAGTGAAGCATCGGAATCTAAAACTGGACTCACAGGAGAGGTTCAAATCATAGAAAGTTAGAATGTCAGTCCTCATTTGCTTAATTCGGCATTGTGCGTTTTGAATTTAATTCGGATGCAATTTCTGTGTTTCATCGTCAATAAGAAGGTCCAAGGGTTACAGTAAAGCTGAAGTGAAGCATCGGAATCCATAACTGGACTCACAGGAGAGGTTCAAATCATAGAAAGTTTTAGTGTCAGTCCTCTTGTACTTAAGTCGGCATTATGCCTTTTGAATTTAATTCCGATGCAATTTCTGTGTTTCATCGTCAATAAGAAGGTCCAAGGGATACAGTAAACCTGAAGTGAAGCATCGGAATCTAAAACTGGACTCACAGGAGAGGTTCAAATCATAGGAAGTTAGAGTGTCAGTCCTCTTGTACTTAAGTCGGCATTGTGCCTTTTGTATTAAATTCGGATGCAAACTCTGTGTTTCATCGTCAATAAGAAGGTCCAAGGGATACAGTAAACCTGAAGTGAAGCATCGGAATCTAAAACTGGACTCACAGGAGAGGTTCTAATCATAGAAAGTGAGAGTGTCAGTCCTCTTTTACTTATGTCGGCATAGAGAGTTTTGAATTTGATTCCGATGCAATTTCTGTGTTTCATCGTCAATAAGAAATTCCAAGGGATACAGTAAACCAGACGTGAAGCGTCGGAATCTAAAACTGGACTCACAGGAGAGGTTCAAATCATAGAAAGTGAAAGTGTCAGTCCTCTTGTACTTAAGCCGCCATTGTGCCTTTTGTATTAAGTTCAGATGCAATTTCTGTGTTTCATCGTCAATAAGAAGGTCCAAGGGATACAGTAAACCTGAAGTGAAGCATCGGAATCTAAAACTGGACTCACAGGAGAGGTTCTAATCATGGAAAGTTAGAATGTCAGTCCTCTTGTACTTAAGTCGGCATTGTGCCTTTTGTATTAAATTCGAATGCAATTTCTGTGTTTCGTCGTTAATAAGAAGGTGCAAGGTATACAGCAAACCTGAAGCGAAGCATCGGAATCTAAAACTGGACTCGCAGGAGAGGTTCAAATAATAGAAAGCAAGAGTGTCAGTCCTCTTGTACTTAAGTCGCCATTGTGCCTTTTGTACTAAATACGGATGCAATTTCTGTGTTTCATCGTCAATAAGAAGGTCCAAGGGATACAGTCAACCTGAAGTGAAGCATCGGAATCCAAAACTGGACTCACAGGTGAGGTTCAAATCATAGAAAGTTAGAGTGTGTGTCCTCTTGTACTTAAGTCGGTATTGTGCCTTTTGTATTAAATTCGGATGCAAACTCTGTGTTTCATCGTCAATACGAAGGTCCAAGGGATACAGTAAACCTGAAGTGAAGCATCGGAATCTAAAACTGGACTCACAGGAGAGGTTCAAATCATAGAAAGTGAGAGTGTCAGTCCTCTTGTACTTAAGTCGGCATTGTGCCTTTTGTATTAAATTCGGATGCAATTTCTGTGTTTCATCGTCAATAAGAAGGTACAAGGGATACAGTAAACCTGAAGTGAAGCATCGGGGTCCAAAACTGGACTCAAAGGAGAGGTTCAAATCATAGAAAGTTAGAGTGTCAGTCCTCTTGTTCTTAAGTCGGTATTGTGCCTTTTGTATTAAATTCGGATGCAAATTCTGTGTTTCATCGTCAATAAGAAGGTCCAAGGGATACAGTAAACCTGAAGTGAAGCATCGGAATCTAAAACTGGACTCACAGGAGAGGTTCAAATCATAGAAAGTTAGAGTGTCAGTCCTCTTGTACTTGAGTCGGCATTATGCCTTTTGAATTTAATTCCGATGCAATTTCTGTGTTTCATCGTCAATAAGAAGGTCCAAGGGATACAGTAAACCTGAAGTGAAGCATCGGAATCTAAAACTGGACTCACAGGAGAGGTTCAAATCATAGAAAGTGAGAATGTCAGTCCTCATTTGCTTAATTCGGCATTGTGCGTTTTGAATTTAATTCGGATGCAATTTCTGTGTTTCATCGTCAATAAGAAGGTCCAAGGGTTACAGTAAAGCTGAAGTGAAACATCGGAATCCAAAACTGGACTCACAGGAGAGGTTCAAATCATAGAAAGTTAGAGTGTCAGTCCTCTTGTACTTAAGTCGGCATTATGCCTTTTGAATTTAATTCCGATGCAATTTCTGTGTTTCATCGTCAATAAGAAGGTCCAAGGGATACAGTTAACCTGAAGTGAAGCATCGGAATCCAAAACTGGACTCACAGGTGAGATTCAAATCATAGAAAGTTAGAGTGTCAGTCCTCTTGTACTTAAGTCGGTATTGTGCCTTTTGTATTAAATTCGGATGCAAACTCTGTGTTTCATCGTCAATTAGAAGGTCCAAGGGATACAGTAAGGCTGAAGTGAAGCATCGGAATCTAAAACTGGACTCCCAGGAGAGGTTCAAATCATAGAAAGTTAGAGTGTTAGTCCTCTTAAACTTAAGTCGGCATTGTGCCTTTTGAATTGAATTCCGATGCAATTACTGTGTTTCATCGTCAATAAGAAGGTCCAAGGGATACAGTAAACATGAAGTGAAACATCGGAATCTAAAACTGGTCTCACAGGAGAGGTTCAAATCATAGAAAGTGAGAGTGTCAGTCCTCCTGTACTTAAGTCGCCATTGTGCCTTTTGTATTAAATTCGGATGCAATTTCTGAGTTTCAACGTCAATAAGAAGGTCCAAGGGATACAGTAAACCTGAAGTGAAGCATCGGAATCCAAAACTGGACTCACAGGAGAGGTTCAAATCATAGAAAGTTAGAGTGTGTTTCCTCTTGTTCTTAAGTCGGTATTGTGCCTTTTGTATTAAATTCGGATGCAAACTCTGTGTTTCATCGTCAATAAGAAGGTCCAAGGGATACAGTAAACCTGAAGTGAAGCATCGGAATCTAAAACTGGACTCACAGGAGAGGTTCAAATCATAGAAAGTGAGAGTGTCAGTCCTCTTTTACTTATGTCGGCATTGTGCGTTTTGAATTTGATTCCGATGCAATTTCTGTGTTTCATCGTCAATAAGAAATTCCAAGGGATACAGTAAACCAGACGTGAAGCGTCGGAATCTAAAACTGGACTCACAGGAGAGGTTCAAATCATAGAAAGTGAAAGTGTCAGTCCTCTTGTACTTAAGCCGCCAGTGTGCCATTTGTATTAAGTTCGGATGCAATTTCTGTGTTTCATCGTCAATAAGAAGGTCCAAGGGATACAGTAAACCTGAAGTGAAGCATCGGAATCTAAAACTGGACTCACAGGAGAGGTTCAAATCATGGAAAGTTAGAATGTCAGTCCTCTTGTACTTAAGTCGGCATTGTGCCTTTTGTATTAAATTCGGATGCAATTTCTGTGTTTCATCGTCAATAAGAAGGTGCAAGGTATACAGCAAACCTGAAGTGAAGCATCGGAATCTAAAACTGGACTCACAGGAGAGGTTCAAATAATAGAAAGTTAGAGTGTCAGTCCTCTTTTACTTAAGTCGACATTGTGCCATTTGTATTAAAATCAGATGCAATTTCTGTGTTTCATCGTCAATAAGATGGTCCAAGGGATACAGTAAACCTGAAGTGAAGCATCGGAATCTAAAACTGGACTCGCAGGAGAGGTTCAAATCATAGAAAGTTAGAGTGTCAGTCCTCTTGTACTTGAGTCGGCATTATGCCTTTTGAATTTAATTCCGATGCAATTTCTGTGTTTCATCGTCAATAAGAAGGTCCAAGGGATACAGTAAACCTGAAGTGAAGCATCGGAATCTAAAACTGGACTCACAGGAGAGGTTCAAATCATAGAAAGTGAGAATGTCAGTCCTCATTTGCTTAAGTCGGCATTGTGCGTTTTGAATTTAATTCGGATGCAATTTCTGTGTTTCATCGTCAATAAGAAGGTCCAAGGGTTACAGTAAAGCTGAAGTGAAGCATCGGAATCCAAAACTGGACTCACAGGAGAGGTTCAAATCATAGAAAGTTAGAGTGTCAGTCCTCTTGTACTTAAGTCGGCATTATGCCTTTTGAATTTAATTCCGATGCAATTTCTGTGTTTCATCGTCAATAAGAAGGTCCAAGGGATACAGTAAACCTGAAGTGAAGCATCGGAATCTAAAACTGGACTCACAGGATCGGTTCATATCATGGAAAGTTAGAATGTCAGTCCTCTTGTACTTAAGTCGGCATTGTGCCTTTTGTATTAAATTCGGATGCAATTTCTGTGTTTCATCGTCAATAAGAAGGTGCAAGGTATACAGAAAACCTGAAGTGAAGCATCGGAATCTAAAACTAGACTCACAGGAGAGGTTCAAATAATAGAAAGTTAGAGTGTCAGTCCTCTTTTACTTAAGTCGACATTGTGCCATTTGTATTAAATTCAGATGCAATTTCTGTGTTTCATCGTCAATAAGAAGGTCCAAGGGATACAGAAAACCTGAAGTGAAGCATCGGAATCTAAAACTGGACTCACAGGAGAGGTTCAAATCATAGAAAGCAAGAGTGTCAGTCCTCTTGTACTTATGTCGCCATTGAGCCTTTTGTACTAAATTCGGATGCAATTTCTGTGTTTCATCGTCAATAAGAAGGTCCAAGGGATACAGTCAACCTGAAGTGAAGCATCGGAATCCAAAACTGGACTCACAGGTGAGGTTCAAATCATAGAAAGTTAGAGTGTCAGTCCTCTTGTACTTAAGTCGGTATTGTGCCTTTTGTATTAAATTCGGATGCAAACTCTGTGTTTCATCGTCAATAAGAAGGTCCAAGGGATACAGTAAGCCTGAAGTAAAGCATCGGAATCTAAAACTGGACTCCCAGGAGAGGTTCAAATCATAGAAAGTTAGAGTATCAGTCCTCTTGTACTTAAGTCGGCATTGTGCCTTTTGAATTTAATTCCGATGCAATTACTGTGTTTCATCGTCAATAAGAAGGTCCAAGGGATACAGTAAACCTGAAGTGAAACATCGGAATCTAAAACTGGTCTCACAGGAGAGGTTCAAATCATAGAAAGTGAGAGTGTCAGTCCTCTTGTACTTAAGTCGCCATTGTGCCTTTTGTATTAAATTCGGATGCAAATTCTGTGTTTCAACGTCAATAAGAAGGTCCAAGGGATACAGTAAACCTGAAGTGAAGCATCGGAATCCAAAACTGGACTCACAGGAGGGGTTCAAATCATAGAAAGTTAGAGTGTGTTTCCTCTTGTTCTTAAGTCGGTATTGTGCCTTTTGTACTAAATTCGGATGCAAACTCTGTGTTTCATCGTCAATAAGAAGGTCCAAGGGATACAGTAAACCTGAAGTGAAGCATCGGAATCTAAAACTGGACTCACAGGAGATGTTCAAATCATAGAAAGTGAGAGTGTCAGTCCTCTTATACTTATGTCGGCATTGTGCGTTTTGAATTTGATTCCGATGCAATTTCTGTGTTTCATCGTCAATAAGAAATTCCAAGGGATACAGTAAACCAGACGTGAAGCGTCGGAATCTAAAACTGGACTCACAGGAGAGGTTCAAATCATAGAAAGTGAAAGTGTCAGTCCTCTTTTACTTAAGCCGCCAGTGTGCCATTTGTATTTAGTTCGGATGCAATTTCTGTGTTTCATCGTCAATAAGAAGGTCCAAGGGATACAGTAAACCTGAAGTGAAGCATCGGAATCTAAAACTGGACTCACAGGAGAGGTTCAAATCATGGAAAGTTAGAATGTCAGTCCTCTTGTACTTTAGTCGACATTGTGCTTTTGGATTAAATTCGGATGCAATTTCTGTGTTTCATCGTCAATAAGAAGGTGCAAGGTATACAGCAAACCTGAAGTGAAGCATTGGAATCTAAAACTGGACTCACAGGAGAGGTTCAAATAATAGAAAGTTAGAGTGTCAGTCCTCTTTTACTTAAGTCGACATTGAGCCATTTGTATTAAATTCAGATGCAATTTCTGTGTTTCATCGTCAATAAGAAGGTCCAAGGGATACAGTAAACCTGAAGTGAAGCATCGGAATCTAAAACTGGACTCACAGGAGAGGTTCAAATCATAGAAAGTTAGAGTGTCAGTCCTCTTGTACTTGAGTCGGCATTATGCCTTTTGAATTTAATTCCGATGCAATTTCTGTGTTTCATCGTCAATAAGAAGGTCCAAGGGATACAGTAAACCTGAAGTGAAGCATCGGAATCTAAAACTGGACTCACAGGAGAGGTTCAAATCATAGAAAGTGAGAATGTCAGTCCTCATTTGCTTAAGTCGGCATTGTGCGTTTTGAATTTAATTCGGATGCAATTTCTGTGTTTCATCGTCAATAAGAAGGTGCAAGGGTTACAGTAAAGCTGAAGTGAAGCATCGGAATCCAAAACTGGACTCACAGGAGAGGTTCAAATCATAGAAAGTTAGAGTGTCAGTCCTCTTGTACTTAAGTCGGCATTATGCCTTTTGAATTTAATTCCGATGCAATTTCTGTGTTTCATCGTCAATAAGAAGGTCCAAGGGATGCAGTAAACCTGAAGTGAAGCATCGGAATCTGAAACTGGACTCACAGGAGAGGTTCATATCATGGAAAGTTAGAATGTCAGTCCTCTTGTACTTAAGTCGGCATTGTGCCTTTTGTATTAAATTCGGATGCAATTTCTGTGTTTCATCGTCAATAAGAAGGTGCAAGGTATACAGAAAACCTGAAGTGAAGCATCGGAATCTAAAACTGGACTCACAGGAGAGGTTCAAATAATAGAAAGTTAGAGTGTCAGTCCTCTTGTACTTAAGTCGGTATTGTGCCTTTTGTATTAAATTCGGATGCAAACTCTGTGTTTCATCGTCAATAAGAAGGTCCAAGGGATACAGTAAGCCTGAAGTGAAGCATCGGAATCTAAAACTGGACTCCCAGGAGAGGTTCAAATCATAGAAAGTTAGAGTGTCAGTCCTCTTGTACTTAAGTCGGCATTGTGCCTTTTGAATTTAATTCCGATAATTACTGTGTTTCATCGTCAATAAGAAGGTCCAAGGGATACAGTAAACCTGAAGTGAAACATCGGAATCTAAAACTGGTCTCACAGGAGAGGTTCAAATCATAGAAAGTGAGAGTGTCAGTCCTCTTGTACTTAAGTCGCCATTGTGCCTTTTGTATTAAATTCGGATGCAATTTCTGTGTTTCAACGTCAATAAGAAGGTCCAAGGGATACAGTAAACCTGAAGTGAAGCATCGGAATCCTAAACTGGACTCACAGGAGAGGTTCAAATCATAGAAAGTTAGAGTGTGTTTCCTCTTGTTCTTAAGTCGGTATTGTGCCTTTTGTATTAAATTCGGATGCAAACTCTGTGTTTCATCGTCAATAAGAACTTCCAAGGGATACAGTAAACCTAAAGTGAAGCATCGGAATCTAAAACTGGACTCACAGGAGAGGTTCAAATCATAGAAAGTGAGAGTGTCAGTCCACTTTTACTTATGTCGGCATTGTGCGTTTTTAATTTGATTCCGATGCAATTTCTGTGTTTCATCGTCAATAAGAAATTCCAAGGGATACAGTAAACCAGACGTGAAGCGTCGGAATCTAAAACTGGACTCACAGGAGAGGTTCAAATCATAGAAAGTGAAAGTGTCAGTCCTCTTGTACTTAAGCCGCCAGTGTGCCATTTGTATTAAGTTCGGATGCAATTTCTGTGTTTCATCGTCAATAAGAAGGTCCAAGGGATACAGTAAACCTGAAGTGAAGCATCGGAATCCAAAACTGGACTCACAGGAGAGGTTCAAATCATAGAAAGTTAGAGTGTCAGTCCTCTTGTTCTTAAGTCGGTATTGTGTCTTTTGTATTAAATTCGGGTGCAAAATCTGTGTTTCATCGTCAATAAGAAGGTCCAAGGGATACAGTAAACCTGAAGTGAAGCATCGGAATCTAAAACTGGACTCACAGGAGAGGTTCAAATCATAGAAAGTTAGAGTGTCAGTCCTCTTGTACATAAGTCGGCATTATGCCTTTTGAATTTAATTCCGATGCAATTTCTGTGTTTCATCGTCAATAAGAAGGTCCAAGGGATACATTAAACCTGAAGTGAAGCATCGGAATCTAAAACTGGACTCACAGGAGAGGTTCAAATCATAGAAAGTGAGAATGTCAGTCCTCATTTGCTTAAGTCGGCATTGTGCGTTTTGAATTTAATTCGGATGCAATTTCTGTGTTTCATATCCAATAAGAAGGTCCAAGGGTTACAGTAAACCTGAAGTGAAGCATCGGAATCCAAAACTGGTCTCACAGGAGAGGTTCAAATCATAGAAAGTTGGAGTGTCAGTCCTCTTGTACTTAAGTCGGCATTGTGCCTTTTGTATTAAATTCGGATGCAATTTCTGTGTTTCATATTCAATAAGAAGGTCCAAGGGATACAGTAAACCTGAAGTGAAGCATCGGAATCTAAAACTGGACTCACAGGAGAGGTTCAAATCATAGAAAGTTAGAGTGTCAGTCCTCTTGTACTTAAGTCGGCATTGTGCCTTTTGAATTTAATTCCGTTGCAATTTCTGTGTTTCATCGTCAATAAGAAGGTCCAAGGGATACAGTAAACCTGAAGTGAAGCATCGGAATCTATAACTGGACTCACAGGAGAGGTTGAAATCATAGAAAGTGAGAGTGTCAGTCCTCTTTTACTTATGTCGGCATTGTGCGTTTTGAATTTCATTCCGATGCAATCTCTGTGTTTCATCGTAAATAAGAAAATCCAAGGGATACAGTAAACCAGAAGTGAAGCGTCGGAATCTAAAACTGGACTCACAGGAGATGTTCAAATCATAGAAAGTGAGAGTGTCAGTCTTCTTGTACTTCAGTCGCCATTGTGATTTTTGTATTAAATTCGGATGCAATTTCTGTGTTTCATCGTCAATAAGACGGTCCAAGGGATACAGTAAACCTGAAGTGAAGCATCGGAATCTAAAACTGGAATCACAGGAGAGGTTCAAATCATAGAAAGTTATAGTGTCAGTCCTCTTGTACTTAAGTCGGCATTGTACCCTTTGTACTAAATTCGGATGCAAACTCTGTGTTTCATCGTCAATTAGAAGGTCCGAGGGATACAGTAAACCTGAAGTGAAGCATCGGAATCTAAAACTGGACTCACAGGAGAGGTTCAAATCATAGAAAGTGAGGGTGTCAGTCCTCTTGTACTTAAGACGGCATTGTGCTTTTTGAATATAATTCCGATGCAATTTCTGTGTTACTTCGTCAATAACAAGGTGCAAGGTATACAGTAAACCTGAAGTGAAGCATCGCAATCAAAATCTGACCTCACAGGAGAGGTTCGAATCAAAGAGAGTGAGAGTGTCAGTCCTCTTGTACTTAAGTCGGCATTGTGCCATTTGTATTAAATTCGGATGCAATTTCTGTGTTTCATCGTCAATTAGAAGGTCCAAGGGATACAGTAAACCTGAAGTGAAGCATCGGAATCTAAAACTGGACTCACTTGAGTAGTTCAAATCATAGATAGTTAGAGTGTCAGTCCTCTTGTACTTAAGTCGGCATTGTGCCTTTTGAATTTAATTCCGATGCAATTTCTGTGTTTCATCGTCAATAAGAAGGTCCAAGGGATACAGTAAACCTGAAGTGAAGCATCGGAATTTAAAACTGGACTCACAGGAGAGGTTCAAATCATAGAAAGTGAAAATGTCAGTCCTCTTGTACTTAAGCCGCCATTGTGCCTTTTGTATTAAGTTCGGATGCAATTTCTGTGTTTCATCGTCAATAAGAAGGTCCAAGGGATACAGTAAACCTGAAGTGAAGCATCGGAATCTAAAACTGGACTCACAGGAGAGGTTCAAATCATAGAAAGTGTAAGTGTCAGTCCTCTTTTGCTTAAGTCGGCATTGTGCCTTTTAAATTTAATTCCGATGCAATTTCTGTGTTTCATCGTCAATAAGAAGGTCCAAGGGATACAGTAAACCTGAAGTGAAGCATCGGAATCTAAAACTGGACCCACAGGAGATGTTCAAATCATAGAAAGTGAAAGTGTCAGTCCTCTTGTACTTAAGTCGCCATTGTGATTTTTGTATGAAATTCGGATGAATTTCTGTGTTTCATCGTCAATAAGAAGGTCCATGGGATACAGTAAACCTGAAGTGAAGCATCGGAATCTAAAACTGGACTCACAGGAGAGGTTCAACTTATAGAAAGTTAGAGTGTCAGTCCTCTTGTACTGAAGTCGGCATTTGTCCTTTTGTATTAAATTCGGACGCAAACTCAGTGTTTTATCGTCAATTAGAAGGACCAAGGGATACAGTAAACCTGAAGTGAAGCATCGGAATTTAAAACTGGAGTCACAGGAAAGGTTCAAATCATAGAAAGTGAGAGTGTCAGTCCTCTTGTACTTAAGACGGCATTGTGCCTTTTGAATTTAATTCCGATGCATTTTCTGTGTTTCATCGTCAATAAGACGGTCCAAGGGATACAGTAAACCTGAAGTGAAGCATCGGAATCTAAAACTGGAATCACAGGAGAGGTTCAAATCATAGAAAGTTATAGTGTCAGTCCTCTTGTACTTAAGTCGGCATTGTACCCTTTGTACTAAATTCGGATGCAAACTCTGTGTTTCATCGTCAATTAGAAGGTCCGAGGGATACAGTAAACCTGAAGTGAAGCATCGGAATCTAAAACTGGACTCACAGGAGAGGTTCAAATCATAGAAAGTGAGGGTGTCAGTCCTCTTGTACTTAAGACGGCATTGTGCTTTTTGAATATAATTCCGATGCAATTTCTGTGTTACTTCGTCAATAACAAGGTGCAAGGTATACAGTAAACCTGAAGTGAAGCATCGCAATCAAAATCTGACCTCACAGGAGAGGTTCGAATCAAAGAGAGTGAGAGTGTCAGTCCTCTTGTACTTAAGTCGGCATTGTGCCATTTGTATTAAATTCGGATGCAATTTCTGTGTTTCATCGTCAATTAGAAGGTCCAAGGGATACAGTAAACCTGAAGTGAAGCATCGGAATCTAAAACTGGACTCACTTGAGTAGTTCAAATCATAGATAGTTAGAGTGTCAGTCCTCTTGTACTTAAGTCGGCATTGTGCCTTTTGAATTTAATTCCGATGCAATTTCTGTGTTTCATCGTCAATAAGAAGGTCCAAGGGATACAGTAAACCTGAAGTGAAGCATCGGAATTTAAAACTGGACTCACAGGAGAGGTTCAAATCATAGAAAGTGAAAATGTCAGTCCTCTTGTACTTAAGCCGCCATTGTGCCTTTTGTATTAAGTTCGGATGCAATTTCTGTGTTTCATCGTCAATAAGAAGGTCCAAGGGATACAGTAAACCTGAAGTGAAGCATCGGAATCTAAAACTGGACTCACAGGAGAGGTTCAAATCATAGAAAGTGTAAGTGTCAGTCCTCTTTTGCTTAAGTCGGCATTGTGCCTTTTAAATTTAATTCCGATGCAATTTCTGTGTTTCATCGTCAATAAGAAGGTCCAAGGGATACAGTAAACCTGAAGTGAAGCATCGGAATCTAAAACTGGACCCACAGGAGATGTTCAAATCATAGAAAGTGAAAGTGTCAGTCCTCTTGTACTTAAGTCGCCATTGTGATTTTTGTATGAAATTCGGATGAATTTCTGTGTTTCATCGTCAATAAGAAGGTCCATGGGATACAGTAAACCTGAAGTGAAGCATCGGAATCTAAAACTGGACTCACAGGAGAGGTTCAACTTATAGAAAGTTAGAGTGTCAGTCCTCTTGTACTGAAGTCGGCATTGTTCCTTTTGTATTAAATTCGGACGCAAACTCAGTGTTTTATCGTCAATTAGAAGGACCAAGGGATACAGTAAACCTGAAGTGAAGCATCGGAATTTAAAACTGGAGTCACAGGAAAGTTTCAAATCATAGAAAGTGAGAGTGTCAGTCCTCTTGTACTTAAGACGGCATTGTGCCTTTTGAATTTAATTCCGATGCATTTTCTGTGTTTCATCGTCAATAAGAAGGTGCAAGGTTTACAGTAAACCCGAAGTGAAGCATCGGAATCTAAATCTGACCTCACAGGAGTGGTTCGAATCATAGAGAGTGAGAGTGTCAGTCCTCTTGTACTTAAGTCGCCATTCTGCCGTTTGTATTAAATTCGGATGCAATTTCTGTGTTTCATCGTCAATAAGAAGGTCCAAGGGATACAGTAAACCTGAAGTGAAGCATCGGAATCTAAAACTGGACTCACAGGAGAGGTTCAAATCATAGAAAGTGAAAGTGTCAGTCCTCTTGTACTTAAGCCGCCATTGTGCCTTTTGTATTAAGTTCGGATGCTATTTCTGTGTTTCATCGTCAATAAGAAGGTCCAAGGGATACAGTAAACCTGATGTGAAGCATCGGAATCTAAAACTGGACTCACAGGAGAGCTTCAAATCATAGAAAGTTAGAGTGTCAGTCCTATTATACTTAGGTCGGCATTGTGCCCTTTGTATTAAATTCGAATGCAAACTCTCTGTTTCATCGTCAATAAGAAGGTCCAAGGGATACAGTAAACCTTAAGTGAAGCATCAGAATCTAAAACTGGTCTCTTAGGAGGGGGTTCAATTCATAGAAAGTTAGAATGTCAGTCCTCTTGTACTTAATTCGGCATTGTGCCTTTTGAATTTAATTCCGATGCTTTTTCTGTGTTTCATTGTCAATAAGAAGGTCCAAGGGATACAGCAAACCTGAAGCGAAGCATCGGAATCTAAAACTGGACTCACAGGAGAGGTTCAAATCATAGAAAGTTAGAATGTCAGTCCTCTTGTACTTAAGTCGGCATTGCGCCTTTTTTTATCAAATTCGGATGCAATTTCTGTGTTTTATCGTTAATAAGAAGGTGCAAGGTATATAGCAAACCTGATGTGAAGCATCGGAATCTAAAACTGTACTCACAGGAGAGGTTCAAATCATAGAAAGTTAGAGTGTCAGTCCTCTTTTACTTAAGTCGACATTGTGCAACTTGTATTAAATTCGGATGCAATTTCTGTGTTTCATCGTCAAGAAGAAGGTCCAAGGGATACAGTAAACCTGAAGTGAAGCATCGGAATCAAAAACTGGACTCACAGGAGAGGTTCAAATCATAGAAAGCGAGAGTGTCAGTCCTCTTGTACTTAAGTCGCCATTGTGCCCTTTGTACTAAATTCGGATGCAATTTCTGTGTTTCATCGTCAATAAGAAGGTCCAAGGGATACAGATAACCTGAAGTGAAGCATCGGAATCTAAAACTGGACTCACAGGAGAGGTTCAAATCATAGAAAGTGAAAGTGTCAGTCCTCTTGTATTTAAGCCGCCATTGTGCCTTTTGTATTAAGTTCGGATGCAATTTCCGTGTTTCATCGTCAATAGGAAGGTCCATGGGATACAGTAAACCTGAAGTGAAGCATCGGAATCTAAAACTGGACTCACAGGAGAGGTTCAAATCATAGAAAGCGAGAGTGTCAGTCCTCTTGTACTTAAGTCGGCATTGTGCCATTTGTATTAAATTCGGATGCAATTTCTGTGTTTCATCGTCAATAAGAAGGTCCAAGGGATACAGTAAACCTGAAGTGAAGCATCGGAATCTAAAACTGCACTCACAGGAGAGGTTCAAATCATAGAAAGTGAAAGTGTCAGTCCTCTTGTACTTAAGCCGAAATTGTGCCTTTTGTATTACGTTCGGATGCAATTTCTGTGTTTCATCGTCAATAAGAAGGTCCAAGGGATACAGTAAACCTGAAGTGAAGCATCGGAATCTAAAACTGGACTCACAGGAGAGGTTGAAATCATAGAAAGTGTAAGTGTCAGTCCTCTTTTGCTTAAGTCGGCATTGTGCGTTTTGAATTTAATTCCGATGCAATTTCTGTGTTTCATCGTCAATAAGAAGGTCCAAGGGATACAGTAAACCTGAAGTGAAGCATCGGTATCTAAAACTGGACTCACAGGAGATGTTCAAATCATAGAAAGTGAAAGTGTCAGTCCTCTTGTACTTAAGTCGCCATTGAGAGTTTTGTATTAAATTCGGATGCAATTTCTGTGTTTCATCGTCAATTAGAAGGTCCAAGGGATACAGTAAACCTGAAGTGAAGCATCGGAATCTAAAACTGGACTCACAGGAGAGGTTCAAGTCATAGAAAGTGAGAATGTCAGTCCTCATTTGCTTAATTCGGCATTGTGCGTTTTGAATTTAATTCGGATGCAATTTCTGTGTTTCATCGTCAATAAGAGGGTCCAAGGGTTACAGTAAAGCTGAAGTGAAGCATCGGAATCCAAAACTGGACTCACAGGAGAGGTTCAAATCATAGAAAGTTAGAGTTTCAGTCCTCTTGTACTTAAGTCGGCATTATGCCTTTTGAATTTAATTCCGATGCAATTTCTGTGTTTCATCGTCAATAAGAAGGTCCAAGGGATACAGTAAACCTGAAGTGAAGCATCGGAATCTAAAACTGGACTCACAGGAGAGGTTCAAATCATAGAAAGTTAGAGTGTCAGTCCTCTTGTACTTAAGTCGGCATTGTGCCTTTTGTATTAAATTCGGATGCAAACTCTGTGTTTCATCGTCAATAAGAAGGTCCAAGGGATACAGTAAACCTGAAGTGAAGCATCGGAATCTAAAACTGGACTCACAGGAGAGGTTCAAATCACAGAAAGTGAGAGTGTCAGTCCTCTTGTACTTAAGTCGCCATTGTGCCATTTGTATTAAATTCGGATGCAATTTCTGTGTTTCATCGTCAATAAGAAGGTCCAAGGGATACAGTAAACCTGAAGTGAAGCATCGGAATGTAAAACTGGACTCACAGGAGAGGTTCTAATCATAGAAAGTGAGAGTGTCAGTCCTCTTTTACTTATGTCGGCATAGTGAGTTTTGAATTTGATTCCGATGCAATTTCTGTGTTTCATCGTCAATAAGAAATTCCAAGGGATACAGTAAACCAGACGTGAAGCGTCGGAATCTAAAACTGGACTCACAGGAGAGGTTCAAATCATAGAAAGTGAAAGTGTCAGTCCTCTTGTACTTAAGCCGCCATTGTGCCTTTTGTACTAAGTTCAGATGCAATTTCTGTGTTTCATCGTCAATAAGAAGGTCCAAGGGATACAGTAAACCTGAAGTGAAGCATCGGAATCTAAAACTGGACTCACAGGAGAGGTTCAAATCATGGAAAGTTAGAATGTCAGTCCTCTTGTACTTAAGTCGGCATTGTGCCTTTTGTATTAAATTCGGATGCAATTTCTGTGTTTCATCGTCAATAAGAAGGTGCAAGGTATACAGCAAACCTGAAGCGAAGCATCGGAATCTAAAACTGGACTCGCAGGAGAGGTTCAAATAATAGAAAGCAAGAGTGTCAGTCCTCTTGTACTTAAGTCGCCATTGTGCCTTTTGTACTAAATACGGATGCAATTTCTGTGTTTCATCGTCAATAAGAAGGTCCAAGGGATACAGTCAACCTGAAGTGAAGCATCGGAATCCAAAACTGGACTCACAGGTGAGGTTCAAATCATAGAAAGTTAGAGTGTCAGTCCTCTTGTACTTAAGTCGGTATTGTGCCTTTTGTATTAAATTCGGATGCAAACTCTATGTTTCATCGTCAATACGAAGGTCCAAGGGATACAGTAAACCTAAAGTGAAGCATCGGAATCTAAAACTGGACTCCCAGGAGAGGTTCAAATCATAGAAAGTTAGAGTGTCAGTCCTCTTGTACTTATGTCGGCATTGTGCCTTTTGAATTTAATTCCGATGCAATTACAGTGTTTCATCGTCAATAAGAAGGTCCAAGGGATACAGTAAACCTGAAGTGAAGCATCGGAATCTAAAACTGGACTCACAGGAGAGGTTCAAATCATAGAAAGTGAGAGTGTCAGTCCTCTTGTACTTAAGTCGGCATTGTGCCTTTTGTATTGAATTCGGATGCAATTTCTGTGTTTCATCGTCAATAAGAAGGTACAAGGGATACAGTAAACCTGAAGTGAAGCATCGGAATCCAAAACTGGACTCAAAGGAGAGGTTCAAATCATAGAAAGTTAGAGTGTCAGTCCTCTTGTTCTTAAGTCGGTATTGTGCCTTTTGTATTAAATTCGGATGCAAATTCTGTGTTTCATCGTCAATAAGAAGGTCCAAGGGATACAGTAAACCTGAAGTGAAGCATCGGAATCTAAAACTGGACTCACAGGAGAGGTTCAAATCATAGAAAGTTAGAGTGTCAGTCCTCTTGTACTTGAGTCGGCATTATGCCTTTTGAATTTAATTCCGATGCAATTTCTGTGTTTCATCGTCAATAAGAAGGTCCAAGGGATACAGTAAACCTGAAGTGAAGCATCGGAATCTAAAACTGGACTCACAGGAGAGGTTCAAATCATAGAAAGTTAGAATGTCAGTCCTCATTTGCTTAATTCGGCATTGTGCGTTTTGAATTTAATTCGGATGCAATTTCTGTGTTTCATCGTCAATAAGAAGGTCCAAGGGTTACAGTAAAGCTGAAGTGAAGCATCGGAATCTAAAACTGGACTCACAGGAGAGGTTCAAATCATAGAAAGTTTTAGTGTCAGTCCTCTTGTACTTAAGTCGGCATTATGCCTTTTGAATTTAATTCCGATGCAATTTCTGTGTTTCATCGTCAATAAGAAGGTCCAAGGGATACAGTAAACCTGAAGTGAAGCATCGGAATCTAAAACTGGACTCACAGGAGAGGTTCAAATCATAGGAAGTTAGAGTGTCAGTCCTCTTGTACTTAAGTCGGCATTGTGCCTTTTGTATTAAATTCGGATGCAAACTCTGTGTTTCATCGTCAATAAGAAGGTCCAAGGGATACAGTAAACCTGAAGTGAAGCATCGGAATCTAAAACTGGACTCACAGGAGAGGTTCTAATCATAGAAAGTGAGAGTGTCAGTCCTCTTTTACTTATGTCGGCATAGAGAGTTTTGAATTTGATTCCGATGCAATTTCTGTGTTTCATCGTCAATAAGAAATTCCAAGGGATACAGTAAACCAGACGTGAAGCGTCGGAATCTAAAACTGGACTCACAGGAGAGGTTCAAATCATAGAAAGTGAAAGTGTCAGTCCTCTTGTACTTAAGCCGCCATTGTGCCTTTTGTATTAAGTTCAGATGCAATTTCTGTGTTTCATCGTCAATAAGAAGGTCCAAGGGATACAGTAAACCTGAAGTGAAGCATCGGAATCTAAAACTGGACTCACAGGAGAGGTTCAAATCATGGAAAGTTAGAATGTCAGTCCTCTTGTACTTAAGTCGGCATTGTGCCTTTTGTATTAAATTCGGATGCAATTTCTGTGTTTCGTCGTTAATAAGAAGGTGCAAGGTATACAGCAAACCTGAAGCGAAGCATCGGAATCTAAAACTGGACTCGCAGGAGAGGTTCAAATAATAGAAAGCAAGAGTGTCAGTCCTCTTGTACTTAAGTCGCCATTGTGCCTTTTGTACTAAATACGGATGCAATTTCTGTGTTTCATCGTCAATAAGAAGGTCCAAGGGATACAGTCAACCTGAAGTGAAGCATCGGAATCCAAAACTGGACTCACAGGTGAGGTTCAAATCATAGAAAGTTAGAGTGTCAGTCCTCTTGTACTTAAGTCGGTATTGTGCCTTTTGTATTAAATTCGGATGCAAACTCTGTGTTTCATCGTCAATACGAAGGTCCAAGGGATACAGTAAACCTGAAGTTAAGCATCGGAATCTAAAACTGGACTCCCAGGAGAGGTTCAAATCATAGAAAGTTAGAGTGTCAGTCCTCTTGTACTTAAGTCGGCATTGTGCCTTTTGAATTTAATTCCGATGCAATTTCTGTGTTTCATCGTCAATAAGAAGGTCCAAGGGATACAGTAAACCTGAAGTGAAGCATCGGAATCTAAAACTGGACTCACAGGAGAGGTTCAAATCATAGAAAGTGAGAATGTCAGTCCTCATTTGCTTAATTCGGCATTGTGCGTTTTGAATTTAATTCGGATGCAATTTCTGTGTTTCATCGTCAATAAGAAGGTCCAAGGGTTACAGTAAAGCTGAAGTGAAACATCGGAATCCAAAACTGGACTCACAGGAGAGGTTCAAATCATAGAAAGTTAGAGTGTCAGTCCTCTTGTACTTAAGTCGGCATTATGCCTTTTGAATTTAATTCCGATGCAATTTCCGTGTTTCATCGTCAATAAGAAGGTCCAAGGGATACAGTCAACCTGAAGTGAAGCATCGGAATCCAAAACTGGACTCACAGGTGAGATTCAAATCATAGAAAGTTAGAGTGTCAGTCCTCTTGTACTTAAGTCGGTATTGTGCCTTTTGTATTAAATTCGGATGCAAACTCTGTGTTTCATCGTCAATAAGAAGGTCCAAGGGATACAGTAAGGCTGAAGTGAAGCATCGGAATCTAAAACTGGACTCCCAGGAGAGGTACAAATCATAGAAAGTTAGAGTGTTAGTCCTCTTAAACTTAAGTCGGCATTGTGCCTTTTGAATTGAATTCCGATGCAATTACTGTGTTTCATCGTCAATAAGAAGGTCCAAGGGATACAGTAAACCTGAAGTGAAACATCGGAATCTAAAACTGGTCTCACAGGAGAGGTTCAAATCATAGAAAGTGAGAGTGTCAGTCCTCCTGTACTTAAGTCGCCATTGTGCCTTTTGTATTAAATTCGGATGCAATTTCTGAGTTTCAACGTCAATAAGAAGGTCCAAGGGATACAGTAAACCTGAAGTGAAGCATCGGAATCCAAAACTGGACTCACAGGAGAGGTTCAAATCATAGAAAGTTAGAGTGTGTTTCCTCTTGTTCTTAAGTCGGTATTGTGCCTTTTGTATTAAATTCGGATGCAAACTCTGTGTTTCATCGTCAATAAGAAGGTCCAAGGGATACAGTAAACCTGAAGTGAAGCATCGGAATCTAAAACTGGACTCACAGGAGAGGTTCAAATCATAGAAAGTGAGAGTGTCAGTCCTCTTTTACTTATGTCGGCATTGTGCGTTTTGAATTTGATTCCGATGCAATTTCTGTGTTTCATCGTCAATAAGAAATTCCAAGGGATACAGTAAACCAGACGTGAAGCGTCGGAATCTAAAACTGGACTCACAGGAGAGGTTCAAATCATAGAAAGTGAAAGTGTCAGTCCTCTTGTACTTAAGCCGCCAGTGTGCCATTTGTATTAAGTTCGGATGCAATTTCTGTGTTTCATCGTCAATAAGAAGGTCCAAGGGATACAGTAAACCTGAAGTGAAGCATCGGAATCTAAAACTGGACTCACAGGAGAGGTTCAAATCATGGAAAGTTAGAATGTCAGTCCTCTTGTACTTAAGTCGGCATTGTGCCTTTTGTATTAAATTCGGATGCAATTTCTGTGTTTCATCGTCAATAAGAAGGTGCAAGGTATACAGCAAACCTGAAGTGAAGCATCGGAATCTAAAACTGGACTCACAGGAGAGGTTCAAATAATAGAAAGTTAGAGTGTCAGTCCTCTTTTACTTAAGTCGACATTGTGCCATTTGTATTAAATTCAGATGCAATTTCTGTGTTTCATCGTCAATAAGAAGGTCCAAGGGATACAGTAAACCTGAAGTGAAGCATCGGAATCTAAAACTGGACTCGCAGGAGAGGTTCAAATCATAGAAAGTTAGAGTGTCAGTCCTCTTGTACTTGAGTCGGCATTATGCCTTTTGAATTTAATTCCGATGCAATTTCTGTGTTTCATCGTCAATAAGAAGGTCCAAGGGATACAGTAAACCTGAAGTGAAGCATCGGAATCTAAAACTGGACTCACAGGAGAGGTTCAAATCATAGAAAGTGAGAATGTCAGTCCTCATTTGCTTAAGTCGGCATTGTGCGTTTTGAATTTAATTCGGATGCAATTTCTGTGTTTCATCGTCAATAAGAAGGTCCAAGGGTTACAGTAAAGCTGAAGTGAAGCATCGGAATCCAAAACTGGACTCACAGGAGAGGTTCAAATCATAGAAAGTTAGAGTGTCAGTCCTCTTGTACTTAAGTCGGCATTATGCCTTTTGAATTTAATTCCGATGCAATTTCTGTGTTTCATCGTCAATAAGAAGGTCCAAGGGATACAGTAAACCTGAAGTGAAGCATCGGAATCTAAAACTGGACTCACAGGATCGGTTCATATCATGGAAAGTTAGAATGTCAGTCCTCTTGTACTTAAGTCGGCATTGTGCCTTTTGTATTAAATTCGGATGCAATTTCTGTGTTTCATCGTCAATAAGAAGGTGCAAGGTATACAGAAAACCTGAAGTGAAGCATCGGAATCTAAAACTAGACTCACAGGAGAGGTTCAAATAATAGAAAGTTAGAGTGTCAGTCCTCTTTTACTTAAGTCGACATTGTGCCATTTGTATTAAATTCAGATGCAATTTCTGTGTTTCATCGTCAATAAGAAGGTCCAAGGGATACAGAAAACCTGAAGTGAAGCATCGGAATCTAAAACTGGACTCACAGGAGAGGTTCAAATCATAGAAAGCAAGAGTGTCAGTCCTCTTGTACTTAAGTCGCCATTGAGCCTTTTGTACTAAATTCGGATGCAATTTCTGTGTTTCATCGTCAATAAGAAGGTCCAAGGGATACAGTCAACCTGAAGTGAAGCATCGGAATCCAAAACTGGACTCACAGGTGAGGTTCAAATCATAGAAAGTTAGAGTGTCAGTCCTCTTGTACTTAAGTCGGTATTGTGCCTTTTGTATTAAATTCGGATGCAAACTCTGTGTTTCATCGTCAATAAGAAGGTCCAAGGGATACAGTAAGCCTGAAGTAAAGCATCGGAATCTAAAACTGGACTCCCAGGAGAGGTTCAAATCATAGAAAGTTAGAGTATCAGTCCTCTTGTACTTAAGTCGGCATTGTGCCTTTTGAATTTAATTCCGATGCAATTACTGTGTTTCATCGTCAATAAGAAGGTCCAAGGGATACAGTAAACCTGAAGTGAAACATCGGAATCTAAAACTGGTCTCACAGGAGAGGTTCAAATCATAGAAAGTGAGAGTGTCAGTCCTCTTGTACTTAAGTCGCCATTGTGCCTTTTGTATTAAATTCGGATGCAAATTCTGTGTTTCAACGTCAATAAGAAGGTCCAAGGGATACAGTAAACCTGAAGTGAAGCATCGGAATCCAAAACTGGACTCACAGGAGGGGTTCAAATCATAGAAAGTTAGAGTGTGTTTCCTCTTGTTCTTAAGTCGGTATTGTGCCTTTTGTACTAAATTCGGATGCAAACTCTGTGTTTCATCGTCAATAAGAAGGTCCAAGGGATACAGTAAACCTGAAGTGAAGCATCGGAATCTAAAACTGGACTCACAGGAGATGTTCAAATCATAGAAAGTGAGAGTGTCAGTCCTCTTATACTTATGTCGGCATTGTGCGTTTTGAATTTGATTCCGATGCAATTTCTGTGTTTCATCGTCAATAAGAAATTCCAAGGGATACAGTAAACCAGACGTGAAGCGTCGGAATCTAAAACTGGACTCACAGGAGAGGTTCAAATCATAGAAAGTGAAAGTGTCAGTCCTCTTTTACTTAAGCCGCCAGTGTGCCATTTGTATTTAGTTCGGATGCAATTTCTGTGTTTCATCGTCAATAAGAAGGTCCAAGGGATACAGTAAACCTGAAGTGAAGCATCGGAATCTAAAACTGGACTCACAGGAGAGGTTCAAATCATGGAAAGTTAGAATGTCAGTCCTCTTGTACTTTAGTCGACATTGTGCTTTTGGATTAAATTCGGATGCAATTTCTGTGTTTCATCGTCAATAAGAAGGTGCAAGGTATACAGCAAACCTGAAGTGAAGCATTGGAATCTAAAACTGGACTCACAGGAGAGGTTCAAATAATAGAAAGTTAGAGTGTCAGTCCTCTTTTACTTAAGTCGACATTGAGCCATTTGTATTAAATTCAGATGCAATTTCTGTGTTTCATCGTCAATAAGAAGGTCCAAGGGATACAGTAAACCTGAAGTGAAGCATCGGAATCTAAAACTGGACTCACAGGAGAGGTTCAAATCATAGAAAGTTAGAGTGTCAGTCCTCTTGTACTTGAGTCGGCATTATGCCTTTTGAATTTAATTCCGATGCAATTTCTGTGTTTCATCGTCAATAAGAAGGTCCAAGGGATACAGTAAACCTGAAGTGAAGCATCGGAATCTAAAACTGGACTCACAGGAGAGGTTCAAATCATAGAAAGTGAGAATGTCAGTCCTCATTTGCTTAAGTCGGCATTGTGCGTTTTGAATTTAATTCGGATGCAATTTCTGTGTTTCATCGTCAATAAGAAGGTGCAAGGGTTACAGTAAAGCTGAAGTGAAGCATCGGAATCCAAAACTGGACTCACAGGAGAGGTTCAAATCATAGAAAGTTAGAGTGTCAGTCCTCTTGTACTTAAGTCGGCATTATGCCTTTTGAATTTAATTCCGATGCAATTTCTGTGTTTCATCGTCAATAAGAAGGTCCAAGGGATGCAGTAAACCTGAAGTGAAGCATCGGAATCTGAAACTGGACTCACAGGAGAGGTTCATATCATGGAAAGTTAGAATGTCAGTCCTCTTGTACTTAAGTCGGCATTGTGCCTTTTGTATTAAATTCGGATGCAATTTCTGTGTTTCATCGTCAATAAGAAGGTGCAAGGTATACAGAAAACCTGAAGTGAAGCATCGGAATCTAAAACTGGACTCACAGGAGAGGTTCAAATAATAGAAAGTTAGAGTGTCAGTCCTCTTGTACTTAAGTCGGTATTGTGCCTTTTGTATTAAATTCGGATGCAAACTCTGTGTTTCATCGTCAATAAGAAGGTCCAAGGGATACAGTAAGCCTGAAGTGAAGCATCGGAATCTAAAACTGGACTCCCAGGAGAGGTTCAAATCATAGAAAGTTAGAGTGTCAGTCCTCTTGTACTTAAGTCGGCATTGTGCCTTTTGAATTTAATTCCGATAATTACTGTGTTTCATCGTCAATAAGAAGGTCCAAGGGATACAGTAAACCTGAAGTGAAACATCGGAATCTAAAACTGGTCTCACAGGAGAGGTTCAAATCATAGAAAGTGAGAGTGTCAGTCCTCTTGTACTTAAGTCGCCATTGTGCCTTTTGTATTAAATTCGGATGCAATTTCTGTGTTTCAACGTCAATAAGAAGGTCCAAGGGATACAGTAAACCTGAAGTGAAGCATCGGAATCCAAAACTGGACTCACAGGAGAGGTTCAAATCATAGAAAGTTAGAGTGTGTTTCCTCTTGTTCTTAAGTCGGTATTGTGCCTTTTGTATTAAATTCGGATGCAAACTCTGTGTTTCATCGTCAATAAGAACTTCCAAGGGATACAGTAAACCTAAAGTGAAGCATCGGAATCTAAAACTGGACTCACAGGAGAGGTTCAAATCATAGAAAGTGAGAGTGTCAGTCCACTTTTACTTATGTCGGCATTGTGCGTTTTTAATTTGATTCCGATGCAATTTCTGTGTTTCATCGTCAATAAGAAATTCCAAGGGATACAGTAAACCAGACGTGAAGCGTCGGAATCTAAAACTGGACTCACAGGAGAGGTTCAAATCATAGAAAGTGAAAGTGTCAGTCCTCTTGTACTTAAGCCGCCAGTGTGCCATTTGTATTAAGTTCGGATGCAATTTCTGTGTTTCATCGTCAATAAGAAGGTCCAAGGGATACAGTAAACCTGAAGTGAAGCATCGGAATCCAAAACTGGACTCACAGGAGAGGTTCAAATCATAGAAAGTTAGAGTGTCAGTCCTCTTGTTCTTAAGTCGGTATTGTGTCTTTTGTATTAAATTCGGGTGCAAAATCTGTGTTTCATCGTCAATAAGAAGGTCCAAGGGATACAGAAAACCTGAAGTGAAGCATCGGAATCTAAAACTGGACTCACAGGAGAGGTTCAAATCATAGAAAGTTAGAGTGTCAGTCCTCTTGTACATAAGTCGGCATTATGCCTTTTGAATTTAATTCCGATGCAATTTCTGTGTTTCATCGTCAATAAGAAGGTCCAAGGGATACATTAAACCTGAAGTGAAGCATCGGAATCTAAAACTGGACTCACAGGAGAGGTTCAAATCATAGAAAGTGAGAATGTCAGTCCTCATTTGCTTAAGTCGGCATTGTGCGTTTTGAATTTAATTCGGATGCAATTTCTGTGTTTCATATCCAATAAGAAGGTCCAAGGGTTACAGTAAACCTGAAGTGAAGCATCGGAATCCAAAACTGGTCTCACAGGAGAGGTTCAAATCATAGAAAGTTGGAGTGTCAGTCCTCTTGTACTTAAGTCGGCATTGTGCCTTTTGTATTAAATTCGGATGCAATTTCTGTGTTTCATATTCAATAAGAAGGTCCAAGGGATACAGTAAACCTGAAGTGAAGCATCGGAATCTAAAACTGGACTCACAGGAGAGGTTCAAATCATAGAAAGTTAGAGTGTCAGTCCTCTTGTACTTAAGTCGGCATTGTGCCTTTTGAATTTAATTCCGTTGCAATTTCTGTGTTTCATCGTCAATAAGAAGGTCCAAGGGATACAGTAAACCTGAAGTGAAGCATCGGAATCTATAACTGGACTCACAGGAGAGGTTGAAATCATAGAAAGTGAGAGTGTCAGTCCTCTTTTACTTATGTCGGCATTGTGCGTTTTGAATTTCATTCCGATGCAATCTCTGTGTTTCATCGTAAATAAGAAAATCCAAGGGATACAGTAAACCAGAAGTGAAGCGTCGGAATCTAAAACTGGACTCACAGGAGATGTTCAAATCATAGAAAGTGAGAGTGTCAGTCTTCTTGTACTTCAGTCGCCATTGTGATTTTTGTATTTAATTCGGATGCAATTTCTGTGTTTCATCGTCAATAAGACGGTCCAAGGGATACAGTAAACCTGAAGTGAAGCATCGGAATCAAAATCTGACCTCACAGGAGAGGTTCGAATCAAAGAGAGTGAGAGTGTCAGTCCTCTTGTACTTAAGTCGGCATTGTGCCATTTGTATTAAATTCGGATGCAATTTCTGTGTTTCATCGTCAATTAGAAGGTCCAAGGGATACAGTAAACCTGAAGTGAAGCATCGGAATCTAAAACTGGACTCACTTGAGTAGTTCAAATCATAGATAGTTAGAGTGTCAGTCCTCTTGTACTTAAGTCGGCATTGTGCCTTTTGAATTTAATTCCGATGCAATTTCTGTGTTTCATCGTCAATAAGAAGGTCCAAGGGATACAGTAAACCTGAAGTGAAGCATCGGAATTTAAAACTGGACTCACAGGAGAGGTTCAAATCATAGAAAGTGAAAATGTCAGTCCTCTTGTACTTAAGCCGCCATTGTGCCTTTTGTATTAAGTTCGGATGCAATTTCTGTGTTTCATCGTCAATAAGAAGGTCCAAGGGATACAGTAAACCTGAAGTGAAGCATCGGAATCTAAAACTGGACTCACAGGAGAGGTTCAAATCATAGAAAGTGTAAGTGTCAGTCCTCTTTTGCTTAAGTCGGCATTGTGCCTTTTAAATTTAATTCCGATGCAATTTCTGTGTTTCATCGTCAATAAGAAGGTCCAAGGGATACAGTAAACCTGAAGTGAAGCATCGGAATCTAAAACTGGACCCACAGGAGATGTTCAAATCATAGAAAGTGAAAGTGTCAGTCCTCTTGTACTTAAGTCGCCATTGTGATTTTTGTATGAAATTCGGATGAATTTCTGTGTTTCATCGTCAATAAGAAGGTCCATGGGATACAGTAAACCTGAAGTGAAGCATCGGAATCTAAAACTGGACTCACAGGAGAGGTTCAACTTATAGAAAGTTAGAGTGTCAGTCCTCTTGTACTGAAGTCGGCATTGTTCCTTTTGTATTAAATTCGGACGCAAACTCAGTGTTTTATCGTCAATTAGAAGGACCAAGGGATACAGTAAACCTGAAGTGAAGCATCGGAATTTAAAACTGGAGTCACAGGAAAGGTTCAAATCATAGAAAGTGAGAGTGTCAGTCCTCTTGTACTTAAGACGGCATTGTGCCTTTTGAATTTAATTCCGATGCATTTTCTGTGTTTCATCGTCAATAAGAAGGTGCAAGGTTTACAGTAAACCTGAAGTGAAGCATCGGAATCTAAATCTGACCTCACAGGAGTGGTTCGAATCATAGAGAGTGAGAGTGTCAGTCCTCTTGTACTTAAGTCGCCATTCTGCCGTTTGTATTAAATTCGGATGCAATTTCTGTGTTTCATCGTCAATAAGAAGGTCCAAGGGATACAGTAAACCTGAAGTGAAGCATCGGAATCTAAAACTGGACTCACAGGAGAGGTTCAAATCATAGAAAGTGAAAGTGTCAGTCCTCTTGTACTTAAGCCGCCATTGTGCCTTTTGTATTAAGTTCGGATGCTATTTCTGTGTTTCATCGTCAATAAGAAGGTCCAAGGGATACAGTAAACCTGATGTGAAGCATCGGAATCTAAAACTGGACTCACAGGAGAGCTTCAAATCATAGAAAGTTAGAGTGTCAGTCCTATTATACTTAGGTCGGCATTGTGCCCTTTGTATTAAATTCGAATGCAAACTCTCTGTTTCATCGTCAATAAGAAGGTCCAAGGGATACAGTAAACCTTAAGTGAAGCATCAGAATCTAAAACTGGTCTCTTAGGAGGGGGTTCAAATCATAGAAAGTTAGAATGTCAGTCCTCTTGTACTTAATTCGGCATTGTGCCTTTTGAATTTAATTCCGATGCTTTTTCTGTGTTTCATTGTCAATAAGAAGGTCCAAGGGATACAGCAAACCTGAAGCGAAGCATCGGAATCTAAAACTGGACTCACAGGAGAGGTTCAAATCATAGAAAGTTAGAATGTCAGTCCTCTTGTACTTAAGTCGGCATTGCGCCTTTTTTTATTAAATTCGGATGCAATTTCTGTGTTTTATCGTTAATAAGAAGGTGCAAGGTATATAGCAAACCTGATGTGAAGCATCGGAATCTAAAACTGTACTCACAGGAGAGGTTCAAATCATAGAAAGTTAGAGTGTCAGTCCTCTTTTACTTAAGTCGACATTGTGCAACTTGTATTAAATTCGGATGCAATTTCTGTGTTTCATCGTCAAGAAGAAGGTCCAAGGGATACAGTAAACCTGAAGTGAAGCATCGGAATCAAAAACTGGACTCACAGGAGAGGTTCAAATCATAGAAAACGAGAGTGTCAGTCCTCTTGTACTTAAGTCGCCATTGTGCCCTTTGTACTAAATTCGGATGCAATTTCTGTGTTTCATCGTCAATAAGAAGGTCCAAGGGATACAGTAAACCTGAAGTGAAGCATCGGAATCTAAAACTGGACTCACTTGAGTAGTTCAAATCATAGATAGTTAGAGTGTCAGTCCTCTTGTACTTAAGTCGGCATTGTGCCTTTTGAATTTAATTCCGATGCAATTTCTGTGTTTCATCGTCAATAAGAAGGTCCAAGGGATACAGTAAACCTGAAGTGAAGCATCGGAATTTAAAACTGGACTCACAGGAGAGGTTCAAATCATAGAAAGTGAAAATGTCAGTCCTCTTGTACTTAAGCCGCCATTGTGCCTTTTGTATTAAGTTCGGATGCAATTTCTGTGTTTCATCGTCAATAAGAAGGTCCAAGGGATACAGTAAACCTGAAGTGAAGCATCGGAATCTAAAACTGGACTCACAGGAGAGGTTCAAATCATAGAAAGTGTAAGTGTCAGTCCTCTTTTGCTTAAGTCGGCATTGTGCCTTTTAAATTTAATTCCGATGCAATTTCTGTGTTTCATCGTCAATAAGAAGGTCCAAGGGATACAGTAAACCTGAAGTGAAGCATCGGAATCTAAAACTGGACCCACAGGAGATGTTCAAATCATAGAAAGTGAAAGTGTCAGTCCTCTTGTACTTAAGTCGCCATTGTGATTTTTGTATGAAATTCGGATGAATTTCTGTGTTTCATCGTCAATAAGAAGGTCCATGGGATACAGTAAACCTGAAGTGAAGCATCGGAATCTAAAACTGGACTCACAGGAGAGGTTCAACTTATAGAAAGTTAGAGTGTCAGTCCTCTTGTACTGAAGTCGGCATTGTTCCTTTTGTATTAAATTCGGACGCAAACTCAGTGTTTTATCGTCAATTAGAAGGACCAAGGGATACAGTAAACCTGAAGTGAAGCATCGGAATTTAAAACTGGAGTCACAGGAAAGGTTCAAATCATAGAAAGTGAGAGTGTCAGTCCTCTTGTACTTAAGACGGCATTGTGCCTTTTGAATTTAATTCCGATGCATTTTCTGTGTTTCATCGTCAATAAGAAGGTGCAAGGTTTACAGTAAACCTGAAGTGAAGCATCGGAATCTAAATCTGACCTCACAGGAGTGGTTCGAATCATAGAGAGTGAGAGTGTCAGTCCTCTTGTACTTAAGTCGCCATTCTGCCGTTTGTATTAAATTCGGATGCAATTTCTGTGTTTCATCGTCAATAAGAAGGTCCAAGGGATACAGTAAACCTGAAGTGAAGCATCGGAATCTAAAACTGGACTCACAGGAGAGGTTCAAATCATAGAAAGTGAAAGTGTCAGTCCTCTTGTACTTAAGCCGCCATTGTGCCTTTTGTATTAAGTTCGGATGCTATTTCTGTGTTTCATCGTCAATAAGAAGGTCCAAGGGATACAGTAAACCTGATGTGAAGCATCGGAATCTAAAACTGGACTCACAGGAGAGCTTCAAATCATAGAAAGTTAGAGTGTCAGTCCTATTATACTTAGGTCGGCATTGTGCCCTTTGTATTAAATTCGAATGCAAACTCTCTGTTTCATCGTCAATAAGAAGGTCCAAGGGATACAGTAAACCTTAAGTGAAGCATCAGAATCTAAAACTGGTCTCTTAGGAGGGGGTTCAAATCATAGAAAGTTAGAATGTCAGTCCTCTTGTACTTAATTCGGCATTGTGCCTTTTGAATTTAATTCCGATGCTTTTTCTGTGTTTCATTGTCAATAAGAAGGTCCAAGGGATACAGCAAACCTGAAGCGAAGCATCGGAATCTAAAACTGGACTCACAGGAGAGGTTCAAATCATAGAAAGTTAGAATGTCAGTCCTCTTGTACTTAAGTCGGCATTGCGCCTTTTTTTATTAAATTCGGATGCAATTTCTGTGTTTTATCGTTAATAAGAAGGTGCAAGGTATATAGCAAACCTGATGTGAAGCATCGGAATCTAAAACTGTACTCACAGGAGAGGTTCAAATCATAGAAAGTTAGAGTGTCAGTCCTCTTTTACTTAAGTCGACATTGTGCAACTTGTATTAAATTCGGATGCAATTTCTGTGTTTCATCGTCAAGAAGAAGGTCCAAGGGATACAGTAAACCTGAAGTGAAGCATCGGAATCAAAAACTGGACTCACAGGAGAGGTTCAAATCATAGAAAACGAGAGTGTCAGTCCTCTTGTACTTAAGTCGCCATTGTGCCCTTTGTACTAAATTCGGATGCAATTTCTGTGTTTCATCGTCAATAAGAAGGTCCAAGGGATACAGATAACCTGAAGTGAAGCATCGGAATCTAAAACTGGACTCACAGGAGAGGTTCAAATCATAGAAAGTGAAAGTGTCAGTCCTCTTGTATTTAAGCCGCCATTGTGCCTTTTGTATTAAGTTCGGATGCAATTTCCGTGTTTCATCGTCAATAGGAAGGTCCATGGGATACAGTAAACCTGAAGTGAAGCATCGGAATCTAAAACTGGACTCACAGGAGAGGTTCAAATCATAGAAAGCGAGAGTGTCAGTCCTCTTGTACTTAAGTCGGCATTGTGCCATTTGTATTAAATTCGGATGCAATTTCTGTGTTTCATCGTCAATAAGAAGGTCCAAGGGATACAGTAAACCTGAAGTGAAGCATCGGAATCTAAAACTGCACTCACAGGAGAGGTTCAAATCATAGAAAGTGAAAGTGTCAGTCCTCTTGTACTTAAGCCGAAATTGTGCCTTTTGTATTACGTTCGGATGCAATTTCTGTGTTTCATCGTCAATAAGAAGGTCCAAGGGATACAGTAAACCTGAAGTGAAGCATCGGAATCTAAAACTGGACTCACAGGAGAGGTTGAAATCATAGAAAGTGTAAGTGTCAGTCCTCTTTTGCTTAAGTCGGCATTGTGCGTTTTGAATTTAATTCCGATGCAATTTCTGTGTTTCATCGTCAATAAGAAGGTCCAAGGGATACAGTAAACCTGAAGTGAAGCATCGGTATCTAAAACTGGACTCACAGGAGATGTTCAAATCATAGAAAGTGAAAGTGTCAGTCCTCTTGTACTTAAGTCGCCATTGAGATTTTTGTATTAAATTCGGATGCAATTTCTGTGTTTCATCGTCAATAAGAAGGTCCATGGGATACAGTAAACCTGAAGTGAAGCATCGGAATCTAAAACTGGACTCACAGGAGAGGTTCAACTCATAGAAAGTTAGAGTGTCAGTCCTCTTGTACTTAAGTCGGCATTGTTCCTTTTGTATTAAATTCGGATGCAAACTCAGTGTTTTATCGTCAATTAGAAGGACCAAGGGATACAGTAAACGTGAAGTGAAGCATCGGAATCTAAAACTGGAATCACAGCAGAGGTTCAAATCATAGAATGTGAGAGTGTCAGTCCTCTTGTACTTAAGACGGCATTGTGCCTTTTGAATTTAATTCCGATGCATTTTCTGTGTTTCATCGTCAATAAGAAGGTGCAAGGTTTACAGTAAACCTGAAGTGAAGCATCGGAATCTAAATCTGACCTCACAGGAGAGTTTCGAATCATAGAGAGTGAGAGTGTCAGTCCTCTTGTACTTAAGTCGCCATTGTGCCATTTGTATTAAATTCGGATGCAATTTCTGTGTTTCATCGTCAATAAGAAGGTCCAAGGGATACAGTAAACCTGAAGTGAAGCATCGGAATCTAAAACTGGACTCACAGGAGAGGTTCAAATCATAGAAAGTGAAAGTGTCTGTCCTCTTGTACGTAAGCCGCCATTGTGCCTTTTGTATTAAGTTTGGATGCAATTGCTGTGTTTCATCGTCAATAAGATGGTCCAAGGGATACAGTAAACCTGAAGTGAAGCATCGGAATCTAAAACTGGACTCACAGGAGAGCTTCAAATCATAGAAAGTTAGAGTGTCAGTCCTCTTATACTTAGGTCGGCATTGTGCCCATTGTATTAAATTCGAATGCAAACTCTCTGTTTCATCGTCAATAAGAAGGTCCAAGGGATACAGTAAACCTTAAGTGAAGCATCAGAATCTAAAACTGGTCTCTTAGGAGAGGTTCAAATCATAGAAAGTTAGAATGTCAGTCCTCTTGTACTTAAGTCGGCATTGTGCCTTTTGAATTTAAATCCGATGCTTTTTCTGTGTTTCATTGTCAATAAGAAGGTCCAAGGGATACAGTAAACCTGAAGTGAAGCATCGGAATCTAAAACTGGACTCACAGGAGAGGTTCAAATCATGGAAAGTCAGAATGTCAGTCCTCTTGTACTTAAGTCGGCATTGTGCCTTTTGTATTAAATTCGGATGCAATTTCTGTGTTTCATCGTCAATAAGAAGGTGCAAGGTATACAGCAAACCTGAAGTGAAGCATCGGAATCTAAAACTGGACTCACAGGAGAGGTTCAAATAATAGAAAGTTAGAGTGTCAGTCCTCTTTTACTTAAGTCGACATTGTGCCATTTGTATTAAATTCAGATGCAATTTCTGTGTTTCATCGTCAATAAGAAGGTCCAAGGGATACAGAAAACCTGAAGTGAAGCATCGGAATCTAAAACTGGACTCACAGGAGAGGTTCAAATCATAGAAAGCAAGAGTGTCAGTCCTATTGTACTTAAGTCGCCATTGTACCTTTTGTACTAAATTCGGATGCAATTTCTGTGTTTCATCGACAATAAGAAGGTCCAAGGGATACAGTAAACCTGAAGTGAAGCACCGGAATCTAAAACTGGTCTCACAGGAGAGATTCAAATCATAGAAAGTGAGAATGTCAGTCCTCATTTGCTTAAGTCGGCATTGTGCGTTTTGAATTTAATTCGGATGCAATTTCTGTGTTCCATCGTCAATAAGAAGGTCCAAGGGTTACAGTAAACCTGAAGTGAAGCATCGGAATCCAAAACTGGACTCACAGCAGAGGTTCAAATCATAGAAAGTTGGAGTGTCAGTCCTCTTGTACTTAAGTCGGCATTGTGCCTTTTGTATTAAATTCGGATGCAAACTCTGTGTTTCATCGTCCATAAGAAGGTCCAAGGGATACAGTAAACCTGAAGTGAAGCATCGGAATCTAAAACTGGACTCACAGGAGAGGTTCAAATCATAGAAAGTTAGAGTGTCAGTCCTCTTGTACTTAAGTCGGCATTGTGCCTTTTGAATTTAATTCCGATGCAATTTCTGTGTTTCATCGTCAATACGAAGGTCCAAGGGATACAGTAAACCTGAAGTGAAGCATCGGAATCTATAACTGGACTCACAGGAGAGGTTGAAATCATAGAAAGTGAGAGTGTCAGTCCTCTCTTACTTACGTTGGCATTGTGCGTTTTGAATTTGATTCCGATGCAATCTCTGTGTTTCATCGTAAATAAGAAAATCCAAGGGATACAGTAAACCTGAAGTGAAGCATCGGAATCTAAAACTGGACTCACAGGAGAGGTTCAAATCATAGAAAGTGAGGGTGTCAGTCCTCTTGCACTTAAGACGGCATTGTGCCTTTTGAATATAATTCCGATGCAATTTCTGTGTTTCATCGTCAATAACAAGGTGCAAGGTGTACAGTAAACCTGAAGTGAAGCATCGGAATCCAAATCTGACCTCACAGGAGAGGTTCGAATCAAAGAGAGTGAGAGTGTCAGTTCTCTTGTACTTAAGTCGGCATCGTGCCATTTGTATTAAATTCGGATGCAATTTCTGTGTTTCCTCGTCAATTAGAAGGTCAAAGTGATACAGTAAACCTGAAGTGAAGCATCGGAATCTAAAACTATACTCACAAAAGAGGTTCAAATCATAGAAAGTGTGAGTGTCAGTCCTCTTGTACTTAAGTCGGAATTGTGCCTTTTGAATTTAATTTCGATGCAATTTCTGTGTTTCATCGTCAATAAGAAGGTCCAAGGTATACAGTAAACCTGAAGTGAAGCATCGGAATGTAAATCTGACCTCACAGGAAAAGTTCGAAACATGGAAAGTGAGAGTGTCAGTGCCCTTGTACTTAAGTCGGAATTGTGCCATTTGTATTAAATTCGGATGCAATTTCTGTGTTTCATCGACAATAAGAAGGTCCAAGGGAACAGTAAACCTGAAGTGAAGCATCGGAATCTAAAACTGGAATCACAGGAGAGGACCAAATCATAGAAAGTTAGAGTGTCAGTAATCTTGTACTTAAGTCGGCATTGTACCCTTTGTACTAAATTCGGATGCAAACTCTGTGTTTCATCGTCAATTAGAAGGTCTGAGGGAAACAGTAAACCTGAAGTGAAGCATCGGAATCTAAAACTGGACTCACTTGAGTAGTTCAAATCATAGAAAGTTAGAGTGTCAGTCCTCTTGTACTTAAGTCGGCATTGTGCGTTTTGAATTTAATTCCGATGCAATTTCTGTGTTTCATCGTCTATAAGAAGGTCCAAGGGATACAGTAAACCTGAAGTGAAGCATCGGAATCCAAAACTGGACTCACAGAAGATGTTAAAATCATAGAAAGTGAGAGTGTCAGTCCTCTTGTACTTAGGTCGCCATTGTGATTTTTGTATTAAATTCGGATGCAATTTCTGTGTTTCATCGTCAATAAGAAGGTCCAAGGGATACAGTAAACCTGAAGTGAAGCATCGGAATCTAAAACCGGACTCACAGGAGAGTTTCAAATCATAGAAAGTTAGAGTGTCAGTCCTCTTGCACTTAAGTCGGCATTGTACCTTTTGTATTAAATTCGGATGCAAACTGTGTTTCATCGTCAATTAGAAGGTCCAAGGGATACAGTAAACCTGAAGTGAAGCATCTGAATCTAAAACTGGAATCACAGGAGAGGTTCAAATCATAGAAAGAGAGAGTGTCAGTCCTTTTGTACTTAAGGCGGCATTGTGCTTTTTGAATTTAATTCCGATGCATTTTCTGTGTTTTATCGTCAATAAGAAGGTGCAAGGTTTACAGTAAACCTGAAGTGAAGCATCGGAATCTAAATCTGACCTCACAGGAGAGGTTCGAATCATATACAGTGAGAGTGTCACTCCTCTTGTACTTATGGCGGCATTGTGCCATTTGTATTAAATTGGGATGCAATTTCTGTGTTTCATCGTCAATAAGAAGGTCCAAGGGATACAGTAAACCTGAAGTGAAGCATCGGAATCGAAAACTGGACTCACAGGAGAGGTTCAAATCATAGAAATTGAAAGTGTCAGTCCTCTTGTATTTAAGCCGCCATTGTGCCTTTTGTATTAAGTTCGGATGCAATTTCTGTGTTTCATCGTCAATAGGAAGGTCCATGGGATACAGTAAACCTGAAGTGAAGCATCGGAATCTGAAACTGGACCCACAGGAGAGGTTCAAATTATAGAAAGTTAGAGTGTCAGTCCACTTGTACTTAAGTTGGCATTGTGCCCTTTGTATTTAATTCGAATGCAAACTCTGTGTTTCACCGTCAATAAGAAGGTCCAAGGGATACAGTAAACCTTAAGTGAAGCATCAGAATCTAAAACTGGTCTCTTAGGAGAGGTTCAAATCATAGAAAGTTAGAATGTCAATCCTCTTGTACTTAAGTCGGCATTGTGCCTTTTGAATTTAATTCCGATGCTTTTTCTGTGTTTCATTGTCAATAAGAAGGTCCAAGGGATACAGTAAACCTGAAGTGAAGCATCGGAATCTAAAACTGGACTCGCAGGAGAGGTTCAAATCATAGAAAGTTAGAATGTCAGTCCTCTTGTACTTAAGTCGGCATTGTGCCTTTTGTATTAAATTCGGATGCAATTTCTGTGTTTCATCGTCAATAAGAAGGTGCAAGGTATACAGCAAACCTGAAGTGAAGCATCAGAATCTAAAACTGGACTCACAGGAGAGGTTCAAATCATAGAAAGGGAGAGTGTTAGTCCTCTTGTACTTTAGTCGGCATTGTGCCATTTGTATTAAATTCGGATGCAATTTCTGTGTTTCATCGTCAATAAGAAGGTCCAAGGTATACAGTAAACCTGAAGTGAAGCATCGGAATCTAAAACTGCACTCACAGGAGAGGTTCAAATCATAGAAAGTGAAAGTGTCAGTCCTCTTGTACTTAAGCCGCCATTGTGCCTTTTGTATTAAGTTCGGATGCAATTTCTGTGTTTCATCGTCAATAAGAAGGTCCAAGGGATACAGTAAACCTGAATTGAAGCATCGGAATCTAAAACTGGACTCACAGGAGAGGTTCAAATCATAGAAAGTGTATGTGTCAGTCCTCTTTTGCTTAAGTCGGCATTGTGCCTTTTGAATTTAATTCCGATGCAATTTCTGTGTTTCATCGTCAATAAGAAGGTCCAAGGGATACAGTAAACCTGAAGTGAAGCATCGGAATCTAAAACTGGACTCACAGGAGATGTTCAAATCATAGAAAGTGAAAGTGTCAGTCCTCATGTACTTAAGTCGCCATTGTGATTTTTGTATTAAATTCGGATGCAATTTCTCTGTTTCATCGTCAATAAGAAGGTCCATGGGATACAGTAAACCTGAAGTGAAGCATCGGAATCTAAAACTGGACTCACAGGAGAGGTTCAACTCATAGAAAGTTAGAGTGTCAGTCCTCTTGTACTTAAGACGGCATTGTGCCTTTTGAATATAATTCCGATGCATTTTCTGTGTTTCATCGTCAATAAGAAATTTGCAACGTTTAAAGTAAAAATGAAGTGAAGCATCGGAATCTAAATCTGACCTCACAGGAGTGGTTCGAATCATAGAGAGTGAGAGTGTCAGTCCTCTTGTACTTAAGTCGCCATTGTGCCATTTGTATTAAATTCGGATGCAATTTCTGTGTTTCATCGTCAATAAGAAGGTCCAAGGGATACAGTAAACCTGAAGTGAAGCATCGGAATCTAAAACTGGACTCACAGGAGAGGTTCAAATCATAGAAAGTGAAAGTGTCAGTCCTCTTGTACTTAAGCCGCCATTGTGCCTTTTGTATTAAGTTCGGATGCAATTTCTGTGTTTCATCGTCAATAAGAAGGTCCAAGGGATACAGTAAACCTGAAGAGAAGCATCGGAATCTAAAACTGGACTCACAGGAGAGCTTCAAATCATAGAAAGTTAGAATGTCAGTCCTCTTGTACTTAAGTCGGCATTGTGCCTTTTTTTATTAAATTCGGATGCAATTTCTGTGTTTCATCGTTAATAAGAAGGTGCAAGGTATACAGCAAACCTGAAGTGAAGCATCGGAATCTAAAACTGGACTCACAGGAGAGGTTCAGACATAGAAAGTTAGAGTGTCAGTCCTCTTTTACTTAAGTCGACATTGTGCAACTTGTATTAAATTCGGATGCAATTTCTGTGTTTCATCGTCAAGAAGAAGGTCCAAGGGATACAGTAAACCTGAAGTGAAGCATCAGAATCAAAAACTGGACTCACAGGAGAGGTTCAAATCATAGAAAGCGAGAGTGTCAGTCCTCTTGTACTTAAGCCGCCATTGTGCCTTTTGTACTAAATTCGGATGCAATTTCTGTGTTTCATCGTCAATAAGAAGGTCCAAGGGATACAGTAAACCTGAAGTGAAGCATCGGAATCCCAAACTGGATTCACAGGAGACGTTCAAATCATAGAATGCTAGAGTGTCAGTCCTCTTGTACTTAAGTCGGCATTGTGCCCTTGGTATTAAATTCGAATGCAAACTCTGTGTTTCATCGTCAATAAGAAGGTCCAAGGGATACAGTAAACCTGAAGTGAAGCATCGGAATCTAAAACTGGAATCACAGGAGAGGTTCAAATCATAGAGAGTGAGAGCGACAGTCCTCTTGTACTTAAGACGGCATTGTGCCTTTTGAATTTAATTCCGATGCATTTTCTGTGTTTCATCGTCAATAAGAAGGTCCAAGGTTTACAGTAAACCTGAAGTGAAGCATCGGAATCTAAATCTGACCTCACAGGAGAGGTTCGAATCATAGAGAGTGAGAGTGTCAGTCCTCTTGTACTTAAGTCGGCATTGAGCCATTTGTATTAAATTTGGATGCAATTTCTGTGTTTCATCGTCAATAAGAAGGTCCAAGGGATACAGTAAACCTGAAGTGAAGCATCGGAATCTAAAACTGGACTCACAGGAGCGGTTCAACACAGAGAAAGTGAAAGTGTCAGTCCTCTTGTACTTAAGCCGCCATTGTGCCTTTTGTATTAAGTTCGGATGCAATTTCTGTGTTTCATCGTCAATAAGAAGGTCCAAGGGATACAGTAAACCTGAAGTGAAGCATCGGAATCTAAAACTGGACTCACAGGAGACGTTCAAATCATAGAAAGTTAGAGTGTCAGTCCTCTTGTACTTAAGTCGGCATTGTGCCCTTTGTATTAAATTCGAATGCAAACTCTGTGTTTCATCGTCAATAAGAAGGTCCAAGGGATACAGTAAACCTTAAATGAAGCATCAGAATCTAAAACTGGTCTCTTCGGAGAGGTTCAAATCATAGAAAGTTAGAATGTCAGTCCTCTTGTACTTGAGTCGGCATTGTGCCTTTTGAATTTAATTCCGATGCATTTTCTGTGTTCCATTGTCAATAAGAAGGTCCAAGAAATACAGTAAACCTGTAGTGAAGCATCGGAATCTAAAACTGGACTCACAGGAGAGGTTCAAATCATACAAAGTTAGAATGTCAGTCCTCTTGTACTTAAGTCGGCATTGTGCCTTTTGTATTAAATTCGGATGCAATTTCTGTGTTTCATCGTTAATAAGAAGGTGCAAGGTATACAGCAAACCTAAAGTGAAGCATCGGAATCTAAAACTGGACTCACAGGAGAGGTTCAAATCATAGAAAGTTAGAGAGTCAGTCCTCTTTTACTTAAGTCGACATTGTGCAACTTGTACTAAATTCGGATGCAATTTCTGTGTTTCATCGTCAAGATGAAGGTCCAAGGGATACAGTAAACCTGAAGTGAAGCATCGGAATCAAAAACTGGACTCACAGGAGAGGTTCAAATCATAGAAAGCGAGAGTGTCAGTCCTCTTGTACTTAAGTCGCCATTGTGCCTTTTATACTAAATTCGGATGCAATTTCTGTGTTTCATCGTCAATAAGAAGGTCCAGGGGATACAGTAAACCTGAAGTGAAGCATCGGAATCTAAAACTGGACTCACAGCAGAGGTTCAAATCATAGAAAGTGAAAGTGTCAGTCCTCTTGTATTTAAGCCGCCATTGTGCCTTTTGTATTAAGTTCGGATGCAATTTCTGTGTTTCATCGTCAATAGGAAGGTCCATGGGATACAGTAAACCTGAAGTGAAGCATCGGAATCTGAAACTGGACCCACAGGAGAGGTTCAAATTATAGAAAGTTAGAGTGTCAGTCCACTTGTACTTAAGTCGGCATTGTGCCCTTTGTATTAAATTCGAATGCAAACTCTGTGTTTCATCATCAATAAAAAGGTCCAAAGGATACAGTAAACCTTAAATGAAGCATCAGAATCTAAAACTGGTCTCTTAGGAGAGGTTCAAATCATAGAAAGTTAGAATGTCAGTCCTCTTGTACTTAAGTCGGCATTGTGCCTTTTGAATTTATTTCCGATGCTTTTTCTGTGTTTCATTGTCAATAAGAAGGTCCAAGGGATACAGTAAACCTGAAGTGAAGCATCGGAATCTAAAACTGGACTCGCAGGAGAGGTTCAAATCATAGAAAGTTAGAATGTCAGTCCTCTTGTACTTAAGTCGCAATTGAGATTTTTGTATTAAATTCGGATGCAATTTCTGTGTTTCATCGTCAAGAAGAAGGTCCAAGGAATACAGTAAACCTGAAGTGAAGCATCAGAATCAAAAACTGGACTCACAGGAGAGGTTCAAATCATAGAAAGCGAGAGTGTCAGTCCTCTTGTACTTAAGCCGCCATTGTGCCTTTTGTACTAAATTCGGATGCAATTTCTGTGTTTCATCGTCAATAAGAAGGTCCAAGGGATACAGTAAACCTGAAGTGAAGCATCGGAATCCAAAACTGGATTCACAGGAGACATTCAAATCATAGAGAGTTAGAGTGTCAGTCCTCTTGTACTTAAGTCGGCATTGTGCCCTTGGTATTAAATTCGAATGCAAACTCTGTGTTTCATCGTCAATAAGAAGGTCCAAGGGATACAGTAAACCTGAAGTGAAGCATCGGAATCTAGAACTGGAAACACAGGAGAGGTTCAAATCATAGAGAGTGAGAGC
Organism: Schistocerca americana; assembly: GCF_021461395.2. Lineage (NCBI taxonomy): Eukaryota > Metazoa > Arthropoda > Insecta > Orthoptera > Acrididae > Schistocerca > Schistocerca americana. The sequence continues at coordinate 131,364 of NW_025725275.1, read as the reverse complement.
GACAGTCCTCTTGTACTTAAGACGGCTTTGTGCCTTTTGAATTTAATTCCGATGCATTTTCTGTGTTTCATCGACAATAAGAAGGTCCAAGGTTTACAGTAAACCTGAAGTGAAGCATCGGAATCTAAATCTGACCTCACAGGAGAGGTTCGAATCATAGAGAGTGAGAGTGTCAGTCCTCTTGTACTTAAGTCGGCATTGAGCCATTTGTATTAAATTTGGATGCAATTTCTGTGTTTCATCGTCAATAAGAAGGTCCAAGGGATACAGTAAACCTGAAGTGAAGCATCGGAATCTAAAACTGGACTCACAGGAGAGGTTCAACACAGAGAAAGTGAAAGTGTCAGTCCTGTTCTACTTAAGCCGCCATTGTGCCTTTTGTATTAATTTCGGATGCAATTTCTGTGTTTCATCGTCAATAAGAAGGTCCAAGGGATACAGTAAACCTGAAGTGAAGCATCGGAATCTAAAACTGGACTCACAGGAGACGTTCAAATCATAGAAAGTTAGAGTGTCAGTCCTCTTGTACTTAAGTCGGTATTGTGCCCTTTGTATTAAATTCGAATGCAAACTCTGTGTTTCATCGTCAATAAGAAGGTCCAAGGGATACAGTAAACCTTAAATGAAGCATCAGAATCTAAAACTGGTCTCTTCGGAGAGGTTCAAATCATAGAAAGTTAAAATGTCAGTCCTCTTGTACTTAAGTCGGCATTGTGCCTTTTGAATTTAGTTCCGATGCGTTTTCTGTGTTCCATTGTCAATACGAAGGTCCAAGAAATACAGTAAACCTGTAGTGAAGCATCGGAATCTAAAACTGGACTCACAGGAGAGGTTCAAATCATACAAAGTTAGAATGTCAGTCCTCTTGTACTTAAGTCGGGATTGTGCCTTTTGTATTAAATTCGGATGCAATTTCTGTGTTTCATCGTCAACAAGAAGGTGCAAGGTATACAGCAAACCTGAAGTGAAGCATCGGAATCTAAAACTGGACTCACAGGAGAGGTTCAAATCATAGAAAGTTAGAATGTCAGTCCTCTTGTACTTAAGTCGGCATTGTGCCTTTTTTTATTAAATTCGGATGCAATTTCTGTGTTTCATCGTTAATAAGAAGGTGCAAGGTATACAGCAAAACTAAAGTGAAGCATCGGAATCTAAAACTGGACTCACAGGAGAGGTTCAAATCATAGAGAGTTATAGTGTCAGTCCTCTTTTACTTAAGTCGACATTGTGCAACTTGTATTAAATTAGGATGCAATTTCTGTGTTTCATCGTCAAGATGAAGGTCCAAGGGATACAGTAAACCTGAAGTGAAGCATCGGAATCAAAAACTGGACTCACAGGATAGGTTCAAATCATAGAAAGCGAGAGTGTCAGTCCTCTTGTACTTAAGTCGCCATTGTGCCTTTTATACTAAATTCGGATGCAATTTCCGTGTTTCATCGTCAATAAGAAGGTCCAACGGATACAGTAAACCTGAAGTGAAGCATCGGAATCTAAAACTGGACTCACAGGAGAGGTTCAAATCATAGAAAGTGAAAGTGTCAGTCCTCTTGTATTTAAGCCGCCATTGTGCCTTTTGTATTAAGTTCGGATGCAATTTCTGTGTTTCATCGTCAATAGGAAGGTCCATGGGATACAGTAAACCTGAAGTGAAGCATCGGAATCTGAAACTGGACCCATTGGAGAGGTCCAAAACATAGAAAGTTAGAATGTCAGTCCTCTTGTACTTAAGTCGGCATTGTGCCTTTTGAATTTTATTCCGATGCTTTTTCTGTGTTTCATTGTCAACAAGAAGGTCCAAGGGATACAGTAAACCTGAAGTGAAGCATCGGAATCTAAAACTGGACTCGCAGGAGAGGTTCAAATCATAGAAATTTAGAATGTCAGTCCTCTTGTACTTAAGTCGCCATTGAGATTTTTGTATTAAATTCGGATGCAATTTCTGTGTTTCATCGTCAATAAGAAGGTCCATGGGATACAGTAAACCTGAAGTGAAGCATCGGAATCTAAAACTGGACTCACAGGAGAGGTTCAACTCATAGAAAGTTAGAGTGTCAGTCCTCTTGTACTTAAGTCGGCATTGTTCCTTTTGTATTAAATTCGGATGCCAACTCAGTGTTTTATCGTCAATTAGAAGGACCAAGGGATACAGTAAACCTGAAGTGAAGCATCGGAATCTAAAACTGGAATCACAGGAGAGGTTCAAATCATAGAAAGTGAGAGTGTCAGTCCTCTTGTACTTAAGACGGCATTGTGCCTTTTGAATTTAATTCCGATGCATTTTCTGTGTTTCATCGTCAATAAGAAGGTGCAAGGTTTACAGTAAACCTGAAGTGAAGCATCGGAATCTAAATCTGACCTCACAGGAGAGGTTCGAATCATAGAGAGTGAGAGTGTCAGTCCTCTTGTACTTAAGTCGCCATTGTGCCTTTTGTATTTAGTTCGGATGCAATTTCTGTGTTTCATCGTCAATAAGAAGGTCCAAGGGATACAGTAAACCTGAAGTCAAGCATCGGAATCTAAAACTGGACTCACTGGAGAGGTTCAAATCATAGAAAGTTAGAGTGTCAGTCCTCTTATACTCAGGTCGGCATTGTTCCTTTTGTATTAAATTCGGATGCCAACTCAGTGTTTTATCGTCAATTAGAAGGACCAAGGGATACAGTAATCCTGAAGTGAAACATCGGAATCTAAAACTGGAATCACAGGAGAGGTTCAAATCATAGAAAGTTAGAATGTCAGTCCTCTTGTACTTAAGTCGGCATTGTGCCTTTTGAATTTTATTCCGATGCCTTTTATGTGTTTCATTGTCAATAAGAAGGTCCAAGGGATACAGTAAACCTGAAGTGAAGCATCGGAATCTAAAACTGGACTCACAGGAGAGGTTAAAATCATAGAAAGTTAGAATGTAAGTCCTCTTGTACTTAAGTCGGCATTGTGCCTTTTTTTATTAAATTCGGATGCAATTTCTGTGTTTCATCGTTAATAAGAAGGTGCAAGGTATACAGCAAACCTGAAGTGAAGCATCGGAATCTAAAACTGGACTCACAGGAGAGGTTCAAATCATAGAAAGTTAGAGTGTCAGTCCTCTTTTACTTAAGTCGACATTGTGCAACTTGTATTAAATTCGGATGCAATTTCTGTGTTTCTTCGTCAAGAAGAAGGTCCAAGGGATACAGTAAACCTGAAGTGAAGCATCAGAATCAAAAACTGGACTCACAGGAGAGGTTCAAATCATAGAAAGCGTGAGTGTCAGTCCTCTTGTACTTAAGCTGTCATTGTGCCTTTTGTACTAAATTCGGATGCAATTTCTGTGTTTCATCGTCAATAAGAAGGTCCAAGGGATACAGTAAACCTGAAGTGAAGCATCGGAATCCAAAACTGGATTCACAGGAGACGTTCAAATCATAGAAAGTTAGAGTGTCAGTCCTCTTGTACTTAAGTCGGCATTCTGCCCTTGGTATTAAATTCGAATGCAAACTCTGTGTTTCATCGTCAATAAGAAGGTCCAAGGGATACAGTAAACCTGAAGTGAAGCATCGGAATCTAAAACTGGAATCACAGGAGAGGTTCAAATCCTAGAGAGTGAGAGTGACAGTCCTCTTGTACTTAAGACGGCATTGTGCCTTTTGAATTTAATTCCGATGCATTTTCTGTGTTTCATCGTCAATAAGAAGGTCCAAGGTTTACAGTAAACCTGAAGTGAAGCATCGGAATCTAAATCTGACCTCACAGGAGAGGTTCGAATCATAGAGAGTGAGAGTGTCAGTCCTCTTGTACTTAAGTCGGCATTGAGCCATTTGTATTAAATTTGGATGCAATTTCTGTGTTTCATCGTCAATAAGAAGGTCCAAGGGATACAGTAAACCTGAAATGAAGCATCGGAATCTAAAACTGGACTCACAGGAGAGGTTCAACACAGAGAAAATGAAAGTGTCAGTCCTCTTGTACTTAAGCCGCCATTGTGCCTTTTGTATTAAGTTCGGATGCAATTTCTGTGTTTCATCGTCAATAAGAAGGTCCAAGGGATACAGTAAACCTGAAGTAAAGCATCGGAATCTAGAACTGGACTCACAGGAGACGTTCAAATCATAGAAAGTTTGAGTGTCAGTCCTCTTGTACTTAAGTCGGCATTGTGCCCTTTGTATTAAATTCGAATGCAAACTCTGTGTTTCATCGTCAATAAGAAGGTCCAAGGGATACAGTAAACCTTAAATGAAGCATCATAATCTAAAACTGGTCTCTTCGGAGAGGTTCAAATCATACAAAGTTAGAATGTCAGTCCTCTTGTACTTAAGTCGGCATTGTGCCTTTTGAATTTAATTCCGATGCATTTTCTGTGTTCCATTGTCAATAAGAAGGTCCAAGAAATACAGTAAACCTGTAGTGAAGCATCGGAATCTGAAACTGGACTCACAGGAGAGGTTCAAATCATACAAAGTTAGAATGTCAGTCCACTTGTACTTAAGTCGGCATTGTGCCTTTTGTATTAAATTCGGATGCAATTTCTGTGTTTCATCGTCAACAAGAAGGTGCAAGGTATACAGCAAACCTGAAGTGAAGCATCGGAATCTAAAACTGGACTCACAGGAGAGGTTCAAATCATAGAAAGTTAGAGTGTCAGTCCTCTTTTACTTAAAACGACATTGTGCCATTTGTATTAAATTCGGATGCAATTTTTTGTGTTTCATCGTCAATAAGAAGGTTCAAGGGTTACAGTAAACCTGAAGTGAAGCATCGGAATCTAAAACTGGACTCACAGGGGAGGTTCAAATCATAGAAAGTGAAAGTGTCAGTCCTCTTGTACTTAAGTCGACATTGTGCCATTTGTATTAAATTCGGATGCAATTTCTGTCTTTCATCGTCAATAAGAAGGTCCAAGGGATACAGTAAACCTGAAGTGAAGCATCGGAATCTAAAAACTGGACTCACAGGAGAGGTTCAAATTATAGAAAGTTAGAATGTCAGTCCTCTTGTACTGAAGTCGGCATTGTGCCTTTTGAATTTAATTCCGATGCTTTTTCTGTGTTTAATTGTCAATAAGAAGGTCCAAGGGATACAGTAAACCTGAAGTGAAGTATCGGAATCTAAAACTGGACTCACAGGAGAGGTTCAAATCATAGAAAGTTAGAATGTCAGTCCTCTTGTACTTAAGTCGGCATTGTGCCTTTTGTATTAGATTCGGATGCAATTTCTGTGTTTCATCGTCAATAAGAAGGTGCAAGGTATACAGCAAACCTTAAGTGAAGCATCGGAATCTAAAACTGAACTCACAGGAGAGGTTCAAATCATAGAAAGTTAGAGTGTCAGTCCTCTTTTACTTAAGTCGACATTGTGCCATTTGTATTAAATTCGGATGTAATTTCTGTGTTTCATCGTCAATAAGAAGGTCCAAGGGATACAGTAAACCTGAAGTGAAGCATCGGAATCTAAAACTGGACTCACAGGAGAGGTTCAAATCATAGAAAGAGACAGTGTCAGTCCTCTTGTACTTAAGTCGCCATTGTGCCTTTTGTACTAAATTCAGATGCAATTTCTGCGTTTCATCGTCAATAAGAAGGTCCAAGGGATACAGTAAACCTGAAGTGAAGCATCGGAATCCAAAACTGGACTCACAGGTGAGGTTCAAATCATAGAAAGTTAGAGTGTCAGTATTCTTGTACTAAAGTCTGTATTGTGCCTTTTGAATTAAATTCGGATGCAAACTCTGTGTTTCATCGTCAATAAGAAGGTCCAAGGGGTACAGTAAACCTGAAGTGAAGCATCTTAATCTAAATCTGGACTCACAGGAGAGGTTCAAATCATAGAAAGTTAGAGTGTCAGTCCTCTTGTACTTAAGTCGGCATTGTGCCTTTTGAGTTTAATTCCGATGCAATTTCTGTGTTTCATCGTCAATAAGAAGGTCCAAGGGAAACAGTAAACCTGAAATGAAGCATCGGAATCTAAAACTGGACTCACCGGAGAGGTTCAAATCATAGAAAGTTAGAGTGTCAGTCCTCTTTTGCTTAAGTCGGCATTGTGGGTTTTGAATTTAATTCCGATGCAATTTCTGTGTTTCATCGTCAATAAGAAGGTCCAAGGGATACAGTAAACCTGAAGTGAAGCATCGGAATCTAAAACTGGGCTCACAGGAGATGTTCAAATCATAGAAAGTGAGAATGTCAGTCCTTTTGTACTTAAGTCGCCATTGTGATTTTTGTATTAAATTCGGATGCAATTTCTGCGTTTCATCGTCAATAAGAAGGTCCAAGGGATACAGTAAACCTGAAATGAAGCATCGGAATCTAAAACTGGACTCACAGGAGAGGTTCAACTCATAGAAAGTTAGAGTGTCAGTCCTCTTGTACTTAAGTCGGCATTGTACCTTTTGTATTAAATGCGGATGTAAACTCTGTGTTTCATCGTCAATTAGAAGGCCCAAGGGATACAGTAAACCTGAAGTGATGCATCGGAATCTAAAACTGGAATCACAGGAGAGGTTCAAATCATAGAAAGTGAGAGTGTCAGTCCTCTTGTACTTAAGACGGCATTGTGCCTTTTGAATTTAATTCCGATGCTTTTTCTGTGTTTCATCGTCATTATGAAGGTGCAAGGTATACAGTAAACCTGAAGTGAAGCATCTGAATCTAAAACTGGAATCACAGGAGAGGTTCAAATCATAGAGAGTGAGAGTGTCAGTCCTCTTGTACTTAAGTCGGCATTGTGCCATTTGAATTAAATTCGGATGCAATTTCAGTGTTTCGTCGTCAATAAGAAGGTCCAAGGGATACAGTAAACCTGAAGTGAAGCATCGGAATCTAAAACTGGACTCACAGGGGAGGTTCAAATCATAGAAAGTGAGAGTGTCAGTCCTCTTGTACTTAAGTCGCCATTGTGCCTTTTGTATTAAATTCGGATGCAATTCCTGTTTTCATCGTCAATAAGAAGGTTCAAGGGATACAGTAAACCTGAAGTGAAGCATCGGAATCTAAAACTGGACTCACAGGAGAGGTTCAAATCATAAAAAGTCAGAGTGTCAGTCCTCTTGTACTTAAGTCGGCATTGTGCTTTTTGAATTTAAATCCGATGCTATTTCTGTATTTCATTGTCAATAAGAAGGTCCAAGGGATACAGTAAACCTGAAGTGAAGCATCGGAATCTAAAACTGGACTCACAGGAGAGGTTCAAATCATAGAAAGTTAGAGTGTCAGTCTTCTTTTACTTAAGACGGCATTGTGTCATTTGTATTAAATTCGGATGCGATTTCTGTGTTTTATCGTCAACAGGAAGGTCCAAGGGATACAGTAAACCTGAAGTGAAGCATCGGAATCTTAATTTGACCTCACAGGAGAGGTTCGAATCATAGAAAGTGAGAGTGTCAGTCCTCTTGTACTTAAGTCGGCATTGTGCCATTTGTATTAAATTCGGATGCAATTTCTGTGTTTCATCGTCAATAAGAAGGTCCCAGGGATACAGTAAATGTGAGGTGAAGCATCGGAATCTAAAACTGGACTCAGAGGAGAGGTTCAAATCATATAAAGTGAGAGTGTCAGTCCTCTTGCACTTAAGTCACCATTGTGACTTTTGTATTAATTTCGGATGCAATTTCTGTGTTTTATCGTCAATAAGAAGGTCCAAGGGATACAGTAAACCTGAAGTGAAGCATCGGAATCTAAATCTGGTCTCACAGGAGAGGTTCAAATCATAGAAAGTGAGAGTGTCAGTCCTCTTGTACTTAAGTCGCCATTGTGCCTTTTGTATTAAATTCGGATGCAATTTCTGTGTGTCATCGTCAATAAGAAGGTCCAAGGGATACAGTAAACCTGAAGTAAAGCATCGGAATCTAAAACTGGACTCACAGGAGAGGTTCAAATCATAGAAAGTTAGAGTGTCAGTCCTCTTGTACTTAAGTCGGCATTGTGCCTTTTGAATTGAATTCCGATGCTATTTCTGTGTTTCATTGTCAATAAGAAGGTCCAAGGGATACAGTAAACCTGAAGTGAAGCATCGGAATCTAGAACTGGACTCACAGGAGATGTTCAAATCATAGAAAGTGAGAGTGTCAGTCCTCTTGTACTTATGTCGCCATTGTGATTTTTGTATTTAATTCGGATGCAATTTCTGTGTTTCATCGTCAATAAGAAGGTCCAAGGGATACAGTAAACCTGAAGTGAAGCATCGGAATCTAAAACTGGACTCACAGGAGATTTTCAAATCATAGAAAGTTAGAGCGTCAGTCCTCTTGTACTTAAGTCGGCATTGTACCTTTTGTATTAAATTCGGATGCAAACTCTGTGTTTCATCGTCAATTAGAAAGTCCAAGGGATACAGTAAACCTGAAGTGAAGCATCGGAATCTAAAACTGGAATCACAGGAGAGGTTCAAATCATAGAAAGTGAGAGTGTCAGTCCTCTTGTACTTAAGGCGGCATTGTGCCTTTTGAATTTAATTCCGATGCATTCTCTGTGTTTCATCGTCAATAAGAAGGTGCAAGGTTTACAGTAAACCTGAAGTGAAGCATCGGAATCTAAATCTGACCTCACAGGAGAGGTTCGAATCATAGACAGTGAGAGTGTCAGTCCTCTTGTACTTAAGGCGGCATTGTGCCATTTGTATTAAATTGGGATGCAATTTCTGTGTTTCATCGTTAATAAGAAGGTCCAAGGGATACAGTAAACCAAAAGTGAAGCATCGGAATCTAAAACTGGACTCACAGGAGAGGTTCAAATCATAGAAAGTGAGAGTGTCAGTATTCTTGTACTAAAGTCTGTATTGTGCATTTTGAATTAAATTCGGATGCAAACTCTGTGTTTCATCGTCAATAAGAAGGTCCAAGGGGTACAGTAAACCTGAAGTGAAGCATCTTAATCTAAATCTGGACTCACAGGAGAGGTTCAAATCATAGAAAGTTAGAGTGTCAGTCCTCTTGTACTTAAGTCGGCATTGTGCCTTTTGAGTTTAATTCCGATGCAATTTCTGTGTTTCATCGTCAATAAGAAGGTCCAAGGGAAACAGTAAACCTGAAATGAAGCATCGGAATCTAAAACTGGACTCACCGGAGAGGTTCAAATCATAGAAAGTTAGAGTGTCAGTCCTCTTTTGCTTAAGTCGGCATTGTGGGTTTTGAATTTAATTCCGATGCAATTTCTGTGTTTCATCGTCAATAAGAAGGTCCAAGGGATACAGTAAACCTGAAGTGAAGCATCGGAATCTAAAACTGGGCTCACAGGAGATGTTCAAATCATAGAAAGTGAGAATGTCAGTCCTTTTGTACTTAAGTCGCCATTGTGATTTTTGTATTAAATTCGGATGCAATTTCTGCGTTTCATCGTCAATAAGAAGGTCCAAGGGATACAGTAAACCTGAAATGAAGCATCGGAATCTAAAACTGGACTCACAGGAGAGGTTCAACTCATAGAAAGTTAGAGTGTCAGTCCTCTTGTACTTAAGTCGGCATTGTACCTTTTGTATTAAATGCGGATGTAAACTCTGTGTTTCATCGTCAATTAGAAGGCCCAAGGGATACAGTAAACCTGAAATGATGCATCGGAATCTAAAACTGGAATCACAGGAGAGGTTCAAATCATAGAAAGTGAGAGTGTCAGTCCTCTTGTACTTAAGACGGCATTGTGCCTTTTGAATTTAATTCCGATGCTTTTTCTGTGTTTCATCGTCATTATGAAGGTGCAAGGTATACAGTAAACCTGAAGTGAAGCATCTGAATCTAAAACTGGAATCACAGGAGAGGTTCAAATCATAGAGAGTGAGAGTGTCAGTCCTCTTGTACTTAAGTCGGCATTGTGCCATTTGAATTAAATTCGGATGCAATTTCAGTGTTTCGTCGTCAATAAGAAGGTCCAAGGGATACAGTAAACCTGAAGTGAAGCATCGGAATCTAAAACTGGACTCACAGGGGAGGTTCAAATCATAGAAAGTGAGAGTGTCAGTCCTCTTGTACTTAAGTCGCCATTGTGCCTTTTGTATTAAATTCGGATGCAATTCCTGTTTTCATCGTCAATAAGAAGGTCCAAGGGATACAGTAAACCTGAAGTGAAGCATCGGAATCTAAAACTGGACTCACAGGAGAGGTTCAAATCAGAAAAAGTCAGAGTGTCAGTCCTCTTGTACTTAAGTCGGCATTGTGCTTTTTGAATTTAAATCCGATGCTATTTCTGTATTTCATTGTCAATAAGAAGGTCCAAGGGATACAGTAAACCTGAAGTGAAGCATCGGAATCTAAAACTGGACTCACAGGAGATTTTCAAATCATAGAAAGTTAGAGCGTCAGTCCTCTTGTACTTAAGTCGGCATTGTACCTTTTGTATTAAATTCGGATGCAAACTCTGTGTTTCATCGTCAATTAGAAAGTCCAAGGGATACAGTAAACCTGAAGTGAAGCATCGGAATCTAAAACTGGAATCACAGGAGAGGTTCAAATCATAGAAAGTGAGAGTGTCAGTCCTCTTGTACTTAAGGCGGCATTGTGCCTTTTGAATTTAATTCCGATGCATTCTCTGTGTTTCATCGTCAATAAGAAGGTGCAAGGTTTACAGTAAACCTGAAGTGAAGCATCGGAATCTAAATCTGACCTCACGGGAGAGGTTCGAATCATAGACAGTGAGAGTGTCAGTCCTCTTGTACTTAAGGCGGCATTGTGCCATTTGTATTAAATTGGGATGCAATTTCTGTGTTTCATCGTTAATAAGAAGGTCCAAGGGATACAGTAAACCAAAAGTGAAGCATCGGAATCTAAAACTGGACTCACAGGAGAGGTTCAAATCATAGAAAGTGAGAGTGTCAGTATTCTTGTACTAAAGTCTGTATTGTGCCTTTTGAATTAAATTCGGATGCAAACTCTGTGTTTCATCGTCAATAAGAAGGTCCAAGGGGTACAGTAAACCTGAAGTGAAGCATCTTAATCTAAATCTGGACTCACAGGAGAGGTTCAAATCATAGAAAGTTAGAGTGTCAGTCCTCTTGTACTTAAGTCGGCATTGTGCCTTTTGAGTTTAATTCCGATGCAATTTCTGTGTTTCATCGTCAATAAGAAGGTCCAAGGGAAACAGTAAACCTGAAATGAAGCATCGGAATCTAAAACTGGACTCACCGGAGAGGTTCAAATCATAGAAAGTTAGAGTGTCAGTCCTCTTTTGCTTAAGTCGGCATTGTGGGTTTTGAATTTAATTCCGATGCAATTTCTGTGTTTCATCGTCAATAAGAAGGTCCAAGGGATACAGTAAACCTGAAGTGAAGCATCGGAATCTAAAACTGGGCTCACAGGAGATGTTCAAATCATAGAAAGTGAGAATGTCAGTCCTTTTGTACTTAAGTCGCCATTGTGATTTTTGTATTAAATTCGGATGCAATTTCTGCGTTTCATCGTCAATAAGAAGGTCCAAGGGATACAGTAAACCTGAAATGAAGCATCGGAATCTAAAACTGGACTCACAGGAGAGGTTCAACTCATAGAAAGTTAGAGTGTCAGTCCTCTTGTACTTAAGTCGGCATTGTACCTTTTGTATTAAATGCGGATGTAAACTCTGTGTTTCATCGTCAATTAGAAGGCCCAAGGGATACAGTAAACCTGAAGTGATGCATCGGAATCTAAAACTGGAATCACAGGAGAGGTTCAAATCATAGAAAGTGAGAGTGTCAGTCCTCTTGTACTTAAGACGGCATTGTGCCTTTTGAATTTAATTCCGATGCTTTTTCTGTGTTTCATCGTCATTATGAAGGTGCAAGGTATACAGTAAACCTGAAGTGAAGCATCTGAATCTAAAACTGGAATCACAGGAGAGGTTCAAATCATAGAGAGTGAGAGTGTCAGTCCTCTTGTACTTAAGTCGGCATTGTGCCATTTGAATTAAATTCGGATGCAATTTCAGTGTTTCGTCGTCAATAAGAAGGTCCAAGGGATACAGTAAACCTGAAGTGAAGCATCGGAATCTAAAACTGGACTCACAGGGGAGGTTCAAATCATAGAAAGTTAGAGTGTCAGTCTTCTTTTACTTAAGACGGCATTGTGTCATTTGTATTAAATTCGGATGCGATTTCTGTGTTTTATCGTCAACAGGAAGGTCCAAGGGATACAGTAAACCTGAAGTGAAGCATCGGAATCTTAATTTGACCTCACAGGAGAGGTTCGAATCATAGAAAGTGAGAGTGTCAGTCCTCTTGTACTTAAGTCGGCATTGTGCCATTTGTATTAAATTCGGATGCAATTTCTATGTTTCATCGTCAATAAGAAGGTCCAAGGGATACAGTAAATGTGAGGTGAAGCATCGGAATCTAAAACTGGACTCAGAGGAGAGGTTCAAATCATATAAAGTGAGAGTGTCAGTCCTCTTGCACTTAAGTCACCATTGTGACTTTTGTATTAATTTCGGATGCAATTTCTGTGTTTTATCGTCAATAAGAAGGTCCAAGGGATGCAGTAAACCTGAAGTGAAGCATCGGAATCTAAAACTGGTCTCACAGGAGAGGTTCAAATCATAGAAAGTGAGAGTGTCAGTCCTCTTGTACTTAAGTCGCCATTGTGCCTTTTGTATTAAATTCGGATGCAATTTCTGTGTGTCATCGTCAATAAGAAGGTCCAAGGGATACAGTAAACCTGAAGTAAAGCATCGGAATCTAAAACTGGACTCACAGGAGAGGTTCAAATCATAGAAAGTTAGAGTGTCAGTCCTCTTGTACTTAAGTCGGCATTGTGCCTTTTGAATTGAATTCCGATGCTATTTCTGTGTTTCATTGTCAATAAGAAGGTCCAAGGGATACAGTAAACCTCAAGTGAAGCATCGGAATCTAGAACTGGACTCACAGGAGATGTTCAAATCATAGAAAGTGAGAGTGTCAGTCCTCTTGTACTTATGTCGCCATTGTGATTTTTGTATTTAATTCGGATGCAATTTCTGTGTTTCATCGTCAATAAGAAGGTCCAAGGTTTACAGTAAACCTGAAGTGAAGCATCGGAATCTAAAACTGGACTCACAGGAGATTTTCAAATCATAGAAAGTTAGAGCGTCAGTCCTCTTGTACTTAAGTCGGCATTGTACCTTTTGTATTAAATTCGGATGCAAACTCTGTGTTTCATCGTCAATTAGAAAGTCCAAGGGATACAGTAAACCTGAAGTGAAGCATCGGAATCTAAAACTGGTATCACAGGAGAGGTTCAAATCATAGAAAGTGAGAGTGTCATTCCTCTTGTACTTAAGGCGGCATTGTGCCTTTTGAATTTAATTCCGATGCATTCTCTGTGTTTCATCGTCAATAAGAAGGTGCAAGGTTTACAGTAAACCTGAAGTGAAGCATCGGAATCTAAATCTGACCTCACAGGAGAGGTTCGAATCATAGACAGTGAGAGTGTCAGTCCTCTTGTACTTAAGGCGGCATTGTGCCATTTGTATTAAATTGGGATGCAATTTCTGTGTTTCATCGTTAATAAGAAGGTCCAAGGGATACAGTAAACCAAAAGTGAAGCATCGGAATCTAAAACTGGACTCACAGGAGAGGTTCAAATCATAGAAAGTGAGAGTGTCAGTCCTCTTGTACTTAAGTCGGCATTGTGCCCTTTGTATTAAATTCGAATGCAAACTCTGTGTTTCATCGTCAATAAGAAGGTCCAAGGGATACAGTAAACCTTAAGTGAAGCATCAGAATCTAAAACTGGTCTCTTAGGAGAGGTTCAAATCATAGAAAGTTAGAATGTCAGTCCTCTTGTACGTAAGTCGGCATTGTGCCTTTTGAATTTAATTCCGATGCTTTTTCTGTGTTTCATTGTCAATAAGAAGGTCCATGGGATACAGTAAACCTGAAGTGAAGCATCGGAATCTAAAACTGGACTCACAGGAGAGGTTCAAATCATAGAAAGTGAGAGTGTCAGTCCTCTTGTTCTTAAGCCGCCATTGTGCCTCTTGTATTAAGTTCGGATGCAATATCTGTGTTTCATCGTCAATAAGAAGGTGCAAGGTATACAGCAAACGTGACGTGAAGCATCGGAATCTAAAACTGGACTCACAGGAGAGGTTCAAATCATAGAAAGTTAAAGTGTCAGTGCTCTTTTACTTACGTCGACATTGTGCAATTTGTATTAAATACGGATGCAATTTCTGTGTTTCATCGTCAAGAAGAAGGTCCAAGGGATACAGTAAACCTGAAGTGAAGTATCGGAATCAAAAACTTGACTCACAGGAGAGGTTCAAATCATAGAAAGCGAGAGTGTCAGTCCTCTTGTTCTTAAGTCGCCAATGTGCCTTTTGTACTAAATTCGGATGCAATTTCTGTGTTTCATCGTCAATAAGAAGGTCCAAGGGATACAGTAAACCTGAAGTGAAGCATCGGAATCCAAAACTGGACTCACAGGAGACGTTCAAATCATAGAAAGTTAGAGTGTCAGTCCTCTTATACTTAAGTCGGCATTGTGCCCATTGTATTAAATTCGGATGCAATTTCTGTGCTTCATCGTCAATAAGAAGGTCCAAGGGATACAGTAAAACTGAAGTGAAGCATCGGAATCTAAAACTGGACTCACAGGAGAGGTTCAAATCATAGAATGCGAGAGTGTCAGTCCTCTTGTACTTAAGTTGCCATTGTGCCTTTTGTACTAAATTCGGAAGCAATTTCTGTGTTTCATCGTCAATAAGAAGGTCCAAGGGATACAGTAAACCAGAAGTGAAGCATCGGAATCCAAAACTGGACTTACAGGTGAGGTTCAAATCATAGAAAGTTAGAGTGTCAGTCCTCTTGTACTTAAGTCGGCATTGAACCATTTGTATTAAATTCGGATGCAATTTCTGTGTTTCATCGTCAATAAGAAGGTCCAAGGGATACAGTAAACCTGAAGTGAAGCATCGGAATCTAAAACTGGACTCACAGGAGAGGTTCAAACCATAGAAAGTGAAAGTGTCAGTCCTCTTGTACTTAAGCCGCCATTGTGCCTTTTGTATTAAGTTCGGATGCAATTTCTGTGTTTCATCGTCAATAAGAAGGTCCAAGGGATACAGTAAACCTGAAGTGAAGCATCGGAATCTAAAACCGGACTCACAGGAGAGGTTCAAATCATAGAAAGTTAGAGTGTCAGTCCTCTTGTACTTAAGTCGGCATTGTGCCCTTTGTATTAAATTCGAACGCATACTCTGTGTTTCATCGTCAATAAGAAGGTCCAAGGGATACAGTAAACCTGAAGTGAAGCATCGGAATCTAAAACTGGAATCACAGGAGAGGTTCAAATCATAGAGAGTGAGAGTGACAGTCCTCTTGTACTTAAGACGGCATTGTGCCTTTTGAATTTAATTCCGATGCATTTTCTGTGTTTCATCGTCAATAAGAAGGTGCAAGGTATACAGCAAACCTGAAGTGAAGCATCGGAATCTAAAACTGAACTCACAGGAGAGGTTCAAATCATAGAAAGTTAGAGTGTCAGTCCTCTTTTACTTAAGTCGACATTGTGCCATTTGTATTAAATTCGGATGTAATTTCTGTGTTTCATTGTCAATAAGAAGGTCCAAGGGATACAGTCAACCTGAAGTGAAGCATCGGAATCTAAAACTGGACTCACAGGAGAGGGTCAAATCATAGAAAGTTAGAGTATCAGTCCTCTTGTACTTAAGTCGCATTGTGCCTTTTGAGTTTAATTCCGATGCAATTTCTGTGTTTCATCGTCAATAAGAAGGTCCAAGGGATACAGTAAACCTGAAATGAAGCATCGGAATCTAAATCTGGACTCACAGGAGAGGTTCAAATCATAGAAAGTTAGAGTGTCAGTCCTCTTTTGCTTAAGTCGGCATTGTGGGTTTTGAATTTAATTCCGATGCAATTTCTGTGTTTCATCGTCAATAAGAAGGTCCAAGGGATACAGTAAACCTGAAGTGAAGCATCGGAATCTAAAACTGGACTCACAGGAGATGTTCAAATCATAGAAAGTGAGAGTGTCAGTCCTTTTGTACTTAAGTCGCCATTGTGATTTTTGTATTAAATTCGGATGCAATTTCTGCGTTTCATCGTCAATAAGAAGGTCCAAGGGATACAGTAAACCTGAAGTGAAGCATCGGAATCTAAAACTGGACTCACAGGAGAGGTTCAACTCATAGAAAGTAAGAGTGACAGTCCTCTTGCACTTAAGTCGGCAATGTACATTTTGTATTAAATTCGGATGTAAACTCTGTGTTTCATCGTCAATTAGAAGGCCCAAGGGATACAGTAAACCTGAAGTGAAGCATCGGAATCTAAAACTGGAATCACAGGAGAGGTTCAAATCATAGAAAGTGAGAGTGTCAGTCCTCTTGTACTTAAGACGGCATTGTGCCTTTTGAATTTAATTCCGATGCTTTTTCTGTGTTTCATCGTCAATATGAAGGTGCAAGGTATACAGTAAACCTGAAGTGAAGCATCGGAATCTAAAACTGGACTCACAGGAGAGGTTCAAATCATAGAAAGTTAGAGTGTCAGTCCTCTTTTACTTAAGACGGCATTGTGTCATTTGTATTAAATTCGGATGCGATTTCTGTGTTTTATCGTCAACAGGAAGGTCCAAGGGATACAGTAAACCTGAAGTGAAGCATCGGAATCTAAATCTGACCTCACAGGAGAGGTTCGAATCATAGAAAGTGAGAGTGTCAGTCCTCTTGTACTTAAGTCGGCATTGTGCCATTTGTATTAAATTCGGATGCAATTTCTGTGTTTCATCGTCAATAGGAAGGTCCAAGGGATACAGTAAATGTGAGGTGAAGCATCGGAATCTAAAACTGGACTCAGAGGAGAGGTTCAAATCATATAAAGTGAGAGTGTCAGTCCTCCTGTACTTAAGTCACCATTGTGACTTTTGTATTAATTTCGGATGCAATTTCTGTGTTATATCGTCAATAAGAAGGTCCAAGGGATGCAGTAAACCTGAAGTGAAGCATCGGAATCTAAAACTGGACTCACAGGAGAGGTTCAAATCATAGAAAGTGAGAGTGTCAGTCCTCTTGTACTTAAGTCGCCATTGTGCCTTTTGTATTAAATTCGGATGAAATTCCTGTGTGTCATCGTCAATAAGAAGGTCCAAGGGATACAGTAAACCTGAAGTAAAGCATCGGAATCTAAAACTGGACTCACAGGAGAGGTTCAAATCATAGAAAGTTAGAGTGTCAGTCCTCTTGTACTTAAGTCGGCATTGTGCCTTTTGAATTTAATTCCGATGCTATTTCTGTGTTTCATTGTCAATAAGAAGGTCCAAGGGATACAGTAAACCTGAAGTGAAGCATCGGAATCTAGAACTGGACTCACAGGAGATGTTCAAATCATAGAAAGTGAGAGTGTCAGTCCTCTTGTACTTAAGTCGCCATTGTGATTTTTGTATTTAATTCGGATTCAATTTCTGTGTTTCATCGTCAATAAGAAGGTCCAAGGGATACAGTAAACCTGAAGTGAAGCATCGGAATCTAAAACTGGACTCACAGGAGAGGTTCAAATCATAGAGAGTTAGAGCGTCAGTCCTCTTGTCTTAAGTCGGCTTTGTACCTTTTGTATTAAATTCGGATGCAAACTCTGTGTTTCATCGTCAATTAGAAAGTCCAAGTTATACAGTAAACCTGAAGTGAAGCATCGGAATCTAAAACTGGAATCACAGGAGAGGTTCAAATCATAGAAAGTGAGTGTGTCAGTCTACTTGTACTTAAGGCGGCATTGTGCCTTTTGAATTTAATTCCGATGCATTTTCTGTGTTTCATCGTCAATAAGAAGGTGCAAGGTTTACAGTAAACCTGAAGTGATGCATCGGAATCTAAATCTGACCTCACAGGAGAGGTTCGAATCATAGACAGTGAGAGTGACAGTCCTCTTGTACTTAAGGCGGCAGTGTGCCATTTGTATTAAATTGGGATGCAATTTCTGTGTTTCATCGTTAATAAGAAGGTCCAAGGGATACAGTAAACCTGAAGTGAATCATCGGAATCTAAAACTGGACTCACAGGAGAGGTTCAAATCATAGAAAGTGAGAGTGTCAGTCCTCTTGTACTTAAGTCGGCATTGTGCCCTTTGTATTAAATTCGAATGCAAACTCTGTGTTTCATCGTCAATAAGAAGGTCCAAGGGATACAGTAAACCTTAAGTGAAGCATCAGAATCTAAAACTGGTCTCTCAGGAGAGGTTCAAAGCATAGAAAGTTAGAATGTCAGTCCTCTTGTACGTAAGTCGGCATTGTGCCTTTTGAATTTAATTCCGATGCATTTTCTGTGTTTCATCGTCAATAAGAAGGTGCAAGGTTTACAGTAAACCTGAAGTGAAGCATCGGAATCTAAATCTGACCTCACAGGAGAGGTTCGAATCGTAGACAGTGAGAGTGACAGTCCTCTTGTATTTAAGGCGGCATTGTGCCATTTGTATTAAATTGGGATGCAATTTCTGTGTTTCATCGTTAATTAGAAGGTCCAAGGGATACAGTAAACCTGAAGTGAAGCATCGGAATCTAAAACTGGACTCACAGGAGAGGTTCAAATCATAGAAAGTGAGAGTGTCAGTCCTCTTGTACTTAAGTCGGCATTGTGCCCTTTGTATTAAATTCGAATGCAAACTCTGTGTTTCATCGTCAATAAGAAGGTCCAAGGGATACAGTAAACCTTAAGTGAAGCATCAGAATCTAAAACTGGTCTCTTAGGAGAGGTTCAAAGCATAGAAAGTTAGAATGTCAGTCCTCTTGTACGTAAGTCGGCATTGTGCCTTTTGAATTTAATTCCGATGCTTTTTCTGTGTTTCATTGTCAATAAGAAGTTCCATGGGATACAGTAAACCTGAAGTGAAGCATCGGAATCTAAAACTGGACTCACAGGAGAGGTTGAAATCATAGAAAGTGTAAAAGTCAGTCCTCTTTTGCTTAAGTCGGCATTGTGCGTTTTAAATTTAGTTCCGATGCAATTTCAGTGTTTCATCGTCAATAAGAAGGTCCAAGGGATACAGTAAACCAGAAGTGAAGCATCGGAATCTAAAACTGGACTCACAGGAGATGTTCAAATCATAGAAAGTGAAAGTGTCAGTCCTCTTGTACTTAAGTCGCCATTGTGACTTTTGTATTAAATTCGGATGCAATTTCTGTGTTTCATCGTCAATAAGAAGGTCCATGGGATACAGTAAACCTGAAGTGAAGCATCGGAATCTAAAACTGGACTCTCAGGAGAGGTTCAAATCATAGAAAGCGACAGTGTCAGTCCTCTTGTACTTAAGTCGCCATTGTGCCTTTTGTACTAAATTCAGATGCAATTTCTGTGTTTCATCGTCAATAAGAAGGTCCAAGGGATTCAGTAAACCTGAATTGAAGCATCGGAATCTAAAACTGGACTCACAGGAGAGGTTGAAATCATAGAAACTGTATGTGTCAGTCCTCTTTTGCTTAAGTCGGCATTGTGCGTTTTAAATTTAGTTCCGATGCATTTTCAGTGTTTCATCGTCAATAAGAAGGTCCAAGGGATACAGTAAACCAGAAGTGAAGCATCGGAATCTAAAACTGGACTCACAGGAGATGTTCAAATCATAGAAAGTGAAAGTGTCAGTCCTCTTGTACTTAAGTCGGCATTGTGCCATTTGTATTAAATTCGAATGCATACTCTGTGTTTCATCGTCAATAAGAAGGTCCAAGGGATACAGTAAACCTGAAGTGAAGCATCGGAATCTAAAACTGGAATCACAGGAGAGGTTCAAATCATAGAGAGTGAGAGTGACAGTCCTCTTGTACTTAAGACGGCATTGTGCCTTTTGAATTTAATTCCGATGCATTTTCTGTGTTTCATCGTCAATAAGAAGGTGCAAGGTATACAGCAAACCTGAAGTGAAGCATCGGAATCTAAAACTGAACTCACAGGAGAGGTTCAAATCATAGAAAGTTAGAGTGTCAGTCCTCTTTTACTTAAGTCGACATTGTGCCATTTGTATTAAATTCGGATGTAATTTCTGTGTTTCATTGTCAATAAGAAGGTCCAAGGGATACAGTCAACCTGAAGTGAAGCATCGGAATCTAAAACTGGACTCACAGGAGAGGTTCAAATCATAGAAAGCGACAGTGTCAGTCCTCTTGTACTTAAGTCGCCATTGTGCCTTTTGTACTAAATTCAGATGCAATTTCTGTGTTTCATCGTCAATAAGAAGGTGCAAGGGATACAGTAAACCTGAAGTGAAGCATCGGAATCCAAAACTGGACTCACAGGTGAGGTTCAAATCATAGAAAGTTAGAGTGTCAGTCCTCTTGTACTAAAGTCTGTATTGTGCCTTTTGTATTAAATTCGGATGCAAACTCTGTGTTTCATCGTCAATAAGAAGGTCCAAGGGGTACAGTAAACCTGAAGTGAAGCATCGGAATCTAAAACTGGACTCACAGGAGAGGTTCAAATCATAGAAAGTTAGAGTGTCAGTCCTCTTGTACTTAAGTCGCATTGTGCCTTTTGAGTTTAATTCCGATGCAATTTCTGTGTTTCATCGTCAATAAGAAGGTCCAAGGGATACAGTAAACCTGAAATGAAGCATCGGAATCTAAATCTGGACTCACAGGAGAGGTTCAAATCATAGAATGTTAGAGTGTCAGTCCTCTTTTGCTTAAGTCGGCATTGTGGGTTTTGAATTTAATTCCGATGCAATTTCTGTGTTTCATCGTCAATAAGAAGGTCCAAGGGATACAGTAAACCTGAAGTGAAGCATCGGAATCTAAAATTGGAATCACAGGAGAGGTTCAAATCATAGAAAGTGAGAGTGTCAGTCCTCTTGTACTTAAGACGGCATTGTGCCTTTTGAATTTAATTCCGATGCTTTTTCTGTGTTTCATCGTCAATATGTAGGTGCAAGGTATACAGTAAACCTGAAGTGAAGCATCGGAATCTAAAACTGGAATCACAGGAGAGGTTCAAATCATAGAAAGTGAGAGTGTCAGTCCTCTTGTACTTAAGTCGGCATTGTGCCATTTGAATTAAATTCGGATGCAATTTCTGTGTTTCGTCGTCAATAAGAAGGTCCAAGGGATACAGTAAACCTGAAGTGAAGCATCGGAATCTAAAACTGGACTCACAGGGGAGGTTCAAATCATAGAAAGTGAGAGTGTCAGTCCTCTTGTACTTAAGTCGCCATTGTGCCTTTTGTATCAAATTCGGATGCAATTCCTGTTTTCATCGTCAATAAGAAGGTCCAAGGGATACAGTAAACCTGAAGTAAAGCATCGGAATCTAAAATTGGACTCACAGGAGCGGTTCAAATCATAGAAAGTTAAAGTGTCAGTCCTCTTGTCATTAAGTCGGCATTGTGCCTTTTGTATTAAATTCGGATGCAAACTCTGTGTTTCATCGTCAATAAGAAGGTCCCAGGGATACAGTAAACCTGAAGTGTAGCATCGGAATCTAAAAATGGACTCACAGGAGAGGTTCAAATCATAAAAAGTTAGAGTGTCAGTCTTCTTGTACTTAAGTCGGCATTGTGCTTTTTGAATTTAAATCCGATGCTATTTCTGTATTTCATTGTCAATAAGAAGGTCCAAGGGATACAGTAAACCTGAAGTGAAGCATCGGAATCTAAAACTGGACTCACAGGAGGGGTTCAAATCATAGAAAGTTAGAGTGTCAGTCCTCTTTTACTTAAGACGGCATTGTGTCATTTGTATTAAATTCGGATGCGATTTCTGTGTTTTATCGTCAACAGGAAGGTCCAAGGGATACAGTAAACCTGAAGTGAAGCATCGGAATCTAAATCTGACCTCACAGGAGAGGTTCGAATCATAGAAAGTGAGAGTGTCAGTCCTCTTGTACTTAAGTCGGCATTGTGACTTTTGTATTAATTTCGGATGCAATTTCTGTGTTATATCGTCAATAAGAAGGTCCAAGGGATGCAGTAAACCTGAAGTGAAGCATCGGAATCTAAAACTGGACTCACAGGAGAGGTTCAAATCATAGAAAGTGAGAGTGTCAGTCCTCTTGTACTTAAGTCGCCATTGTGCCTTTTGTATTAAATTCGGATGCAATTTCTGTGTGTCATCGTCAATAAGAAGGTCCAAAGGATACAGTAAACCTGAAGTAAAGCATCGGAATCTAAAACTGGACTCACAGGAGAGGTTCAAATCATAGAAAGTTAGAGTGTCAGTCCTCTTGTACTTAAGTCGCCCATGTGATTTTTGTATTTAATTCGGATGCAATTTCTGTGTTTCATCGTCAATAAGAAGGTACAAGGGATACAGTAAACCTGAAGTGAAGCATCGGAATCTAAAACTGGACTCACAGGAGAGGTTCAAATCATAGAAAGTTAGAGCGTCAGTCCTCTTGTCTTCAGTCGGCATTGTACCTTTTGTATTAAATTCGGATGCAAACTCTGTGTTTCATCGTCAATTAGAAAGTCCAAGGGATACAGTAAACCTGAAGTGAAGCATCGGAATCTAAAACTGGAATCACAGGAGAGGTTCAAATCATAGAAAGTGAGTGTGTCAGTCCACTTGTACTTAAGGCGGCATTGTGCCTTTTGAATTTAATTCCGATGCATTTTCTGTGTTTCATCGTCAATAAGAGGGTGCAAGGTTTACAGTAAACCTGAAGTGAAGCATCGGAATCTAAATCTGACCTCACAGGAGAGGTTCGAATCATAGACTGTAAGAGTGACAGTCCTCTTGTACTTAAGGCGGCATTGTGCCATTTGTATTAAATTGGGATGCAATTTCTGTGTTTCATCGTTAATAAGAAGGTCCAAGGGATACAGTAAACCTGAAGTGAAGCATCGGAATCTAAAACTGGACTCACAGGAGAGGTTCAAATCATAGAAAGTGAGAGTGTCAGTCCTCTTGTACTTAAGTCGGCATTGTGCCCTTTGTATTAAATTCGAATGCAAACTCTGTGTTTCATCGTCAATAAGAAGGTCCAAGGGATACAGTAAACCTTAAGTGAAGCATCAGAATCTAAAACTGGTCTCTTAGGAGAGGTTCAAACCATAGAAAGTTAGAATGTCAGACCTCTTGTACTTAAGTCGGCATTGTGCCTTTTGAATTTAATTCCGATGCTTTTTCTGTGTTTCATTGTCAATAAGAAGGTCCATGGGATACAGTAAACCTGAAGTGAAGCATCGGAATCTAAAACTAGACTCACAGTAGAGGTTCAACTCATAGAAAGTTAGAGTGTCAAGCCTCTTGTACTTAAGTCGGCATTGTTCCTTTTGTATTAAATTCGGATGCAAACTCAGTGTTTTATCGTCAATTAGAAGGACCAAGGGATACAGTAAACCTGAAGTGAAGCATCGGAATCTAAAACGGGAATCACATTAGAGGTTCAAATCGTAGAAAGTGAGAGTGTCAGTCCTCTTGTACTTAAGACGGCATTGTGCATTTTGAATTTAATTCCGATGCATTTTCTGTGTTTCATCGTCAATAAGAAGGTGCAAGGTTTACAGTAAACCTGAAGTGAAGCATCGGAATCTAAATCTGACCTCACAGGAGAGGTTCGAATCATAGAGAGTGAGAGTGTCATTCCTCTTGTACTTAAGTCGCCATTGTGCCATTTGTATTAAATTCGGATGCAATTTCTGTGTTTCATCGTCAATAAGAAGGTCCAAGGGATACAGCAAACCTGAAGTGAAGCATCGGAATCTAAAACTGGACTCACAGGAGAGGTTCAAATCATAGAAAGTTAGAGTCTCAGTCCTCTTTTACTTAAGTCGACATTGTGCAATTTGTATTAAATTCGGATGCAATTTCTGTGTTTCATCGTCAAGAAGAAGGTCCAAGGGATACAGTAAACCTGAAGTGAAGTATCGGAATCAAAAACTTGACTCACAGGAGAGGTTCAAATCATAGAAAGCGAGAGTGTCAGTCCTCTTGTACTTAAGTCGCCATTGTGCCTTTTGTACTAAATTCGGATGCAATTTCTGTGTTTCATCGTCAATAAGAAGGTCCAAGGGATACAGTAAACCTGAAGTGAAGCATCGGAATCCAAAACTGGACTCACAGGAGAGGTTCAAATCATAGAAAGTTAGAGTCTCAGTCCTCTTATACTTAAGTCGGCATTCTGCCCATTGTATTAAATTCGGATGCAATTTCTGTGTTTCATCGTCAATAAGAAGGTCCAAGGGATACAGTAAAACTGAAGTGAAGCATCGGAATCTAAAACTGGACTCACAGGAGACGTTCAAATCATAGAATGCGAGAGTGTCAGTCCTCTTGTACTTAAGTTGCCATTGTGCCTTTTGTACTAAATTCGGAAGCAATTTCTGTGTTTCATCGTCAATAAGAAGGTCCAAGGGATACAGTAAACCTGAAGTGAAGCATCGGAATCCAAAACTGGACTTACAGGTGAGGTTCAAATCATAGAAAGTTAGAGTGTCAGTCCTCTTGTACTTAAGTCGGCATTGAACCATTTGTATTAAATTCGGATGCAATTTCTGTGTTTCATCGTCAATAAGAAGGTCCAAGGGATACAGTAAATCTGAAGTGAAGCATCGGAATCTAAAACCAGACTCACAGGAGAGGTTCAAATCATAGAAAGTTAGAGTGTCAGTCCACTTGTACTTAAGTCGGCATTGTGCCCTTTGTATTAAATTCGAATGCATACTCTGTGTTTCATCGTCAATAAGAAGGTCCAAGGGATACAGTAAACCTGAAGTGAAGCATCGGAATCTAAAACTGGAATCACAGGAGAGTTTCAAATCATAGAGAGTGAGAGTGACAGTCCTCTTGTACTTAAGACGGCATTGTGCCTTTTGAATTTAATTCCGATGCATTTTCTGTGTTTCATCGTCAATAAGAATGTCCAAGGTTTACAGTAAACCTGAAGTGAAGCATCGGAATCTAAATCTGACCTCACAGGAGAGGTTCGAATCATAGAGAGTGAGAGTGTCAGTCCTCTTGTACTTAAGTCGGCATTGAGCCATTTGTATTAAATTCGGATGCAATTTCTGTGTTTCATCGTCAATAAGAAGGTTCAAGGGATACAGTAAACCTGAAGTGAAGCATCGGAATCTAAAACTGGACTCACAGGAGAGGTTCAAATCAGAGAAAGTGAAAGTGTCAGTCCTCTTGTACTTAAGCCGCCATTGTGCCTTTTGTATTAAGTTCGGATTCAATTTCTGTGTTTCATCGTCAATAAGAAGGTCCAAGGGATACAGTAAACCTGAAGTGAAGCATCGGAATCTAAAACTGGACTCACAGGAGACGTTCAAATCATAGAAAGTTAGAGTGTCAGTCCTCTTATACTTAAGTCGGCATTGTGCCCTTTGTATTAAATTCGAATGCATACTCTGTGTTTCATCGTCAATAAGAAGGTCCAAGGGATACAGTAAACCTGAAGTGAAGCATCGGAATCTAAAACTGGAATCACAGGAGAGGTTCAAATCATAGAGAGTGAGAGTGACAGTCCTCTTGTACTTAAGACGGCATTGTGCCTTTTGAATTTAATTCCGATGCATTTTCTGTGTTTCCTCGTCAATAAGAAGGTCCAGGGTTTACAGTAAACCTGAAGTGAAGCATCGGAATCTAAATCTGACCTCACAGGAGAGGTTCGAATCATAGAGAGTGAGAGTGTCAGTCCTCTTGTACTTAAGTCGGCATTGAGCCATTTGTATTAAATTCGGATGCAATTTCTGTGTTTCATCGTCAATAAGAAGGTCCAAGGGATACAGTAAACCTGAAGTGAAGCATCGGAATCTAAAACTGGACTCACAGGAGAGGTTCAAATCAGAGAAAGTGAAAGTGTCAGTCCTCTTGTACTTAAGCCGCCATTGTGCCTTTTGTATTAAGTTCGGATGCAATTTCTGTGTTTCATCGTCAATAAGAAGGTCCAAGGGATACAGTAAACCTGAAGTGAAGCATCGGAATCTAAAACTGGACTCACAGGAGATGTTCAAACCATAGAAAGTGAAAGTGTCAGTCCTCTTGTACTTAAGCCGCCATTGTGCCTTTAGTATTAAGTTCGGATGCAATTTCTGTGTTTCATCGTCAATAAGATGGTCCAAGGTTTACAGTAAACCTGAAGTGAAGCATCGCAATCTAAATCTGACCTCACAGGAGAGGTTCGAATCATAGAGAGTGAGAGTGTCAGTCCTCTTGTACTTAAGTCGGCATTGAGCCATTTGTATTAAATTCGGATGCAATTTCTGTGCTTCATCGTCAATAAGATGGTCCAAGGGATACAGTAAACCTGAAGTGAAGCATCGGAATCTAAAACTGGACTCACAGGAGAGGTTCAAACCATAGAAAGTGAAAGTGTCAGTCCTCTTGTACTTAAGCCGCCATTGTGCCTTTAGTATTAAGTTCGGATGCAATTTCTGTGTTTCATCGTCAATAAGAAGGTCCAAGGGATACAGTAAACCTGAAGTGAAGCATCGGAATCTAAAACTGGACTCACAGGAGACGTTCAAATCATAGAAAGTTAGAGTGTCAGACCTCTTGTACTTAAGTCGGCATTGTGCCCTTTGTATTAAATTCTAATGCAAACTCTGCGTTTCATCGTCAATAAGAAGGTCCAAGGGATACAGTAAACCTTAAATGAAGCATCAGAATCTAAAACTGGTCTCTTAGGAGAGGTTCAAATCATAGAAAGTTAGAATGTCAGTCCTCTTGTACTTAAGTCGGCATTGTGCCTTTTGAATTTAATTCCGATGCTTTTTCTGTGTTTCATTGTCAATAAGAAGGTCCAAGAAATACAGTAAACCTGAAGTGAAGCATCGGAATCTAAAACTGGACTCACAGGAGAGGTTCAAATCATAGAAAGTTCGAATGTCAGGCCTCTTGTACTTAAGTCGGCATTGTGCCTTTTGTATTAAATTCGGATGCAATTTCTGTGTTTCATCGTCAACAAGAAGGTGCAAGGTATACAGCAAACCTGAAGTGAAGCATCGAAATTTAAAACTGGACTCACAGGAGAGGTTCAAATCATAGAAAGTTAGAGTGTCAGTCCTCTTTTACTTAAGTCGACATTGTGCCATTTGTATTAAATTCGGATGCAATTTCTGTGTTTCATCGTCAATAAGAAGGTCCAAGAGATACAGTAAACCTGAAGTGAAGAATCGGAATCTAAAACTGGACCCACAGGAGAGGTTCAAATCATAGAATGCGAGAGTGTCAGTCCTCTTGTACTTAAGTCGCCATTGTGCCTTTTGTACTAAATTCGGAAGCAATTTCTGTGTTTCATCGTCAATAAGAAGGTCCAAGGGATACAGTAAACCTGAAGTGAAGCATCGGAATCTAAAACTGGACTCACAGGAGAGGTTCAAATCATAGAATGTTAGAATGTCAGTCCTCTTGTACTTAAGTCGGCATTGTGCCCTTTGTATTAAATTCGGATGCAAACTCTGTGTTTCATCGTCAATAAGAAGGTCCAAGGGATACAGTAAACCTTAAGTGAAGCATCAGAATCTAAAACTGGTCTCTTAGGAGAGGTTAAAATTATAGAAAGTTAGAATGTCAGTCCTCTTGTACTTAAGTCGGCATTGTGCCTTTTGAATTTAATTCCGATGCAATTTCTGTGTTTCATCGTCAATAAGAAGGTCCAAGGGATACAGTAAACTTGAAGCGAAGCATCGGAATCTAAAACCGAACTCACAGGAGAGGTTCAAATCGTAGAAAGTTAGAGTGTCAGTCCTCTTGTACTTAAGTCGGCATTGTGCCCTTTGTATTAAATTCGAATGCATACTCTGTGTTTCATCGTCAATAAGATGGTCCAAGGGATACAGTAAACCTGAAGTGAAGCATCGGAATCTAAAACTGGAATCACAGGAGAGGTTCAAATCATAGAGAGTGAGAGTGACAGTCCGCTTGTACTTAAGACGGCATTGTGCCTTTTGAATTTAATTCCGATGCATTTTCTGTGTTTCATCGTCAATAAGAAGGTCCAAGGTTTACAGTAAACCTGAAGTGAACCATCGGAATCTAAATCTGACCCCACAGGAGAGGTTCGAATCATAGAGAGTGAGAGTGTCAGTCCTCTTGTACTTAAGTCGGCATTAAGCCATTTGTATTAAATTCGGATGCACTTTCTGTGTTTCATCGTCAATAAGATGGTCCAAGGGATACAGTAAACCTGAAGTGAAGCATCGGAATCTAAAACTGGACTCACAGGAGAGGTTCAAATCAGAGAAAGTGAAAGTGTCAGTCCTCTTCTACATAAGCCGCCATTGTGCCTTTTGTATTAAGTTCGGATTCAATTTCTGTGTTTCATCGTCAATAAGAAGGTCCAAGGGATACAGTAAACCTGAAGTGAAGCATCGGAATCTAAAACTGGACTCACAGGAGACGTTCAAATCATAGAAAGTTAGAGTGTCAGTCCTCTTGTACTTAAGTCGGCATTGTGCCCTTTGTATTAAATTCGAATGCAAACTCTGTGTTTCATCGTCAATAAGAAGGTCCAAGGGATACAGTAAACCTTAAATGAAGCATCAGAATCTAAAACTGGTCTCTTAGGAGAGTTTCAAATCATAGAAAGTTAGAATGTCAGTCCTCTTGTACTTAAGTCGGCAATGTGCCTTTTGAATTTAATTCCGATGTTTTTTCTGTGTTTCATTGTCAATAAGAAGGTCCAAGAAATACAGTAAACCTGAAGTGAAGCATCGGAATCTAAAACTGGACTCACAGGAGAGGTTCAAATCAGAGAAAGTGAAAGTGTCAGTCCTCTTGTACTTAAGCCGCCATTGTGCCTTTTGTATTAAGTTCGGATTCAATTTCTGTGTTTCATCGTCAATAAGAAGGTCCAAGGGATACAGTAAACCTGAAGTGAAGCATCGGAATCTAAAACTGGACTCACAGGAGACGTTCAAATCATAGAAAGTTAGAGTGTCAGTCCTCTTGTACTTAAGTCGGCATTGTGCCCTTTGTATTAAATTCGAATGCATACTCTGTGTTTCATCGTCAATAAGAAGGTCCCAGGGATACAGTAAACCTGAAGTGAAGCATCGGAATCTAAAACTGGAATCACAGGAGAGGTTCAAATCATAGAGAGTGAGAGTGACAGTCCTCTTGTACTTAAGACGGCATTGTGCCTATTGAATTTAATCCCGATGCATTTTCTGTGTTTCATCGTCAATAAGAAGGTCCAAGGTTTGCAGTAAACCTGAAGTGAAGCATCGGAATCTAAATCTGACCTCACAGGAGAGGTTCGAATCATAGAGAGTGAGAGTGTCAGTCCTCTTGTACTTAAGTCGGCATTGAGCTATTTGTATTAAATTCGGATGCGATTTCTGTGTTTCATCGTCAATAAGAAGGTCCATGGGATACAGAAAACCTGAAGTGAAGCATCGGAATCTAAAACTGGACTCACAGGAGAGGTTCAAATCAGAGAAAGTGAAAGTGTCAGTCCTCTTGTACTTAAGCCGCCATTGTGCCTTTTGTATTAAGTTCGGATGCAATTTCTGTGTTTCATCGTCAATAAGAAGGTCCAAGGGATACAGTAAACCTGAAGTGAAGCATCGGAATCTAAAACTGGACTCACAGGAGACGTTCAAATCATAGAAAGTTAGAGTGTCAGTCCTCTTGTACTTAAGTCGGCATTGTGCCCTTTGTATTAAATTCTAATGCAAACTCTGCGTTTCATCGTCAATAAGAAGGTCCAAGGGATACAGTAAACCTTAAATGAAGCATCATAATCTAAAACTGGTCTCTTAGGAGAGGTTCAAATCATAGAAAGTTAGAATATCAGTCCTCTTGTACTTAAGTCGGCATTGTGCCGTTTGAATTTAATTCCGATGCTTTTTCTGTGTTTCATTGTCAATAAGAAGGTCCAGGAAATACAGTAAATCTGAAGTGAAGCATCGGAATCTAAAACTGGACTCACAGGAGAGGTTCAAATCATAGAAAGTTAGAATGTCAGTCCTCTTGTACTTAAGTCGGCATTGTGCCTTTTGTATTAAATTCGGATGCAATTTCTGTGTTTCATCGTCAACAAGAAGGTGCAAGGTATACAGCAAACCTGATGTGAAGCATCGAAATTTAAAACTGGACTCACAGGAGAGGTTCAAATCATAGAAAGTTAGAGTGACAGTCCTCTTTTACTTAAGTCGACATTGTGCCATTTGTATTAAATTCGGATGCAATTTCTGTGTTTCATCGTCAATAAGAAGGTCCAAGAGATACAGTAAACCTGAAGTGAAGCATCGGAATCTAAAACTGGACTCACAGGAGAGGTTCAAATCATAGAAAGTGAATGTGTCAGTACTCTTGTACTTAAGCCGCCATTGTGCCTTTTGTATTAAGTTCGGATGCAATTTCTGTGTTTCATCGTCAATAAGAAGGTCCAAGGGATACAGTAAACCTGAAGTGAAGCATCGGAATCTAAAACCGAACTCACAGGAGAGTTTCAAATCATAGAAAGTTAGAGTGTCAGTCCTCTTGTACTTAAGTCGGCATTGTGCCCTTTGTATTAAATTCGAATGCATACTCTGAGTTTCATCGTCAATAAGAAGGTCCAAGGGATGCAGTAAGCCTGAAGTGAAGCATCGGTATCTAAAACTGGAATCACAGGAGAGGTTCAAATCATAGAGAGTGAGAGTGACAGTCCTCTTGTACTTAAGACGGCATTGTGCCTTTTGAATTTAATTCCGATGCATTTTCTGTGTTTCATCGTCAATAAGAAGGTCCAAGGTTTACAGTAAACCTGAAGTGAACCATCGGAATCTAAATCTGACCTCACAGGAGAGGTTCGAATCATAGAGAGTGAGAGTGTCAGTCCTCTTGTACTTAAGTCGGCATTGAGCCATTTGTATTAAATTCGGATGCACTTTCTGTCTTTCATCGTCAATAAGAAGGTCCAAGGGATACAGTAAACCTGAAGTGAAGCATCGGAATCTAAAACTGGACTCACAGGAGAGGTTCAAATCAGAGAAAGTGAAAGTGTCAGTGCTCTTCTACTTAAGCCGCCATTGTGCCTTTTGTATTAAGTTCGGATTCAATTTCTGTGTTTCGTCGTCAATAAGAAGGTCCAAGGGATACAGTAAACCTGAAGTGAAGCATCGGAATCTAAAACTGGACTCACAGGAGAGGTTCAAATCATAGAAAGTTCGAATGTCAGGCCTCTTGTACTTAAGTCGGCATTGTGCCTTTTGTATTAAATTCGGATGCAATTTCTGTGTTTCATCGTCAACAAGAAGGTGCAAGGTATACAGCAAACCTGAAGTGAAGCATCGAAATTTAAAACTGGACTCACAGGAGAGGTTCAAATCATAGAAAGTTAGAGTGTCAGTCCTCCTTTACTTAAGTCGACATTGTGCCATTTGTATTAAATTCGGATGCAATTTCTGTGTTTCATCGTCAATAAGAAGGTCCAAGAGATACAGTAAACCTGAAGTGAAGAATCGGAATCTAAAACTGGACCCACAGGAGAGGTTCAAATCATAGAATGCGAGAGTGTCAGTCCTCTTGTACTTAAGTCGCCATTGTGCCTTTTGTACTAAATTCGGAAGCAATTTCTGTGTTTCATCGTCAATAAGAAGGTCCAAGTTATACAGTAAACCTGAAGTGAAGCATCGGAATCTAAAACTGGACTCACAGGAGAGGTTCAAATCATAGAATGTTAGAATGTCAGTCCTCTTGTACTTAAGTCGGCATTGTGCCCTTTGTATTAAATTCGGATGCAAACTCTGTGTTTCATCGTCAATAAGAAGGTCCAAGGGATACAGTAAACCTTAAGTGAAGCATCAGAATCTAAAACTGGTCTCTTAGGAGAGGTTAAAATTATAGAAAGTTAGAATGTCAGTCCTCTTGTACTTAAGTCGGCATTGTGCCTTTTGAATTTAATTCCGATGCAATTTCTGTGTTTCATCGTCAATAAGAAGGTCCAAGGGATACAGTAAACTTGAAGCGAAGCATCGGAATCTAAAACCGAACTCACAGGAGAGGTTCAAATCGTAGAAAGTTAGAGTGTCAGTCCTCTTGTACTTAAGTCGGCATTGTGCCCTTTGTATTAAATTCGAATGCATACTCTGTGTTTCATCGTCAATAAGATGGTCCAAGGGATACAGTAAACCTGAAGTGAAGCATCGGAATCTAAAACTGGAATCACAGGAGAGGTTCAAATCATAGAGAGTGAGAGTGACAGTCCGCTTGTACTTAAGACGGCATTGTGCCTTTTGAATTTAATTCCGATGCATTTTCTGTGTTTCATCGTCAATAAGAAGGTCCAAGGTTTACAGTAAACCTGAAGTGAACCATCGGAATCTAAATCTGACCCCACAGGAGAGGTTCGAATCATAGAGAGTGAGAGTGTCAGTCCTCTTGTACTTAAGTCGGCATTAAGCCATTTGTATTAAATTCGGATGCACTTTCTGTGTTTCATCGTCAATAAGATGGTCCAAGGGATACAGTAAACCTGAAGTGAAGCATCGGAATCTAAAACTGGACTCACAGGAGAGGTTCAAATCAGAGAAAGTGAAAGTGTCAGTCCTCTTCTACATAAGCCGCCATTGTGCCTTTTGTATTAAGTTCGGATTCAATTTCTGTGTTTCATCGTCAATAAGAAGGTCCAAGGGATACAGTAAACCTGAAGTGAAGCATCGGAATCTAAAACTGGACTCACAGGAGACGTTCAAATCATAGAAAGTTAGAGTGTCAGTCCTCTTGTACTTAAGTCGGCATTGTGCCCTTTGTATTAAATTCGAATGCAAACTCTGTGTTTCATCGTCAATAAGAAGGTCCAAGGGATACAGTAAACCTTAAATGAAGCATCAGAATCTAAAACTGGTCTCTTAGGAGAGTTTCAAATCATAGAAAGTTAGAATGTCAGTCCTCTTGTACTTAAGTCGGCAATGTGCCTTTTGAATTTAATTCCGATGTTTTTTCTGTGTTTCATTGTCAATAAGAAGGTCCAAGAAATACAGTAAACCTGAAGTGAAGCATCGGAATCTAAAACTGGACTCACAGGAGAGGTTCAAATCAGAGAAAGTGAAAGTGTCAGTCCTCTTGTACTTAAGCCGCCATTGTGCCTTTTGTATTAAGTTCGGATTCAATTTCTGTGTTTCATCGTCAATAAGAAGGTCCAAGGGATACAGTAAACCTGAAGTGAAGCATCGGAATCTAAAACTGGACTCACAGGAGACGTTCAAATCATAGAAAGTTAGAGTGTCAGTCCTCTTGTACTTAAGTCGGCATTGTGCCCTTTGTATTAAATTCGAATGCATACTCTGTGTTTCATCGTCAATAAGAAGGTCCCAGGGATACAGTAAACCTGAAGTGAAGCATCGGAATCTAAAACTGGAATCACAGGAGAGGTTCAAATCATAGAGAGTGAGAGTGACAGTCCTCTTGTACTTAAGACGGCATTGTGCCTATTGAATTTAATCCCGATGCATTTTCTGTGTTTCATCGTCAATAAGAAGGTCCAAGGTTTGCAGTAAACCTGAAGTGAAGCATCGGAATCTAAATCTGACCTCACAGGAGAGGTTCGAATCATAGAGAGTGAGAGTGTCAGTCCTCTTGTACTTAAGTCGGCATTGAGCTATTTGTATTAAATTCGGATGCGATTTCTGTGTTTCATCGTCAATAAGAAGGTCCATGGGATACAGAAAACCTGAAGTGAAGCATCGGAATCTAAAACTGGACTCACAGGAGAGGTTCAAATCAGAGAAAGTGAAAGTGTCAGTCCTCTTGTACTTAAGCCGCCATTGTGCCTTTTGTATTAAGTTCGGATGCAATTTCTGTGTTTCATCGTCAATAAGAAGGTCCAAGGGATACAGTAAACCTGAAGTGAAGCATCGGAATCTAAAACTGGACTCACAGGAGACGTTCAAATCATAGAAAGTTAGAGTGTCAGTCCTCTTGTACTTAAGTCGGCATTGTGCCCTTTGTATTAAATTCTAATGCAAACTCAGCGTTTCATCGTCAATAAGAAGGTCCAAGGGATACAGTAAACCTTAAATGAAGCATCATAATCTAAAACTGGTCTCTTAGGAGAGGTTCAAATCATAGAAAGTTAGAATATCAGTCCTCTTGTACTTAAGTCGGCATTGTGCCGTTTGAATTTAATTCCGATGCTTTTTCTGTGTTTCATTGTCAATAAGAAGGTCCAGGAAATACAGTAAATCTGAAGTGAAGCATCGGAATCTAAAACTGGACTCACAGGAGAGGTTCAAATCATAGAAAGTTAGAATGTCAGTCCTCTTGTACTTAAGTCGACATTGTGCCTTTTGTATTAAATTCGGATGCAATTTCTGTGTTTCATCGTCAACAAGAAGGTGCAAGGTATACAGCAAACCTGATGTGAAGCATCGAAATTTAAAACTGGACTCACAGGAGAGGTTCAAATCATAGAAAGTTAGAGTGACAGTCCTCTTTTACTTAAGTCGACATTGTGCCATTTGTATTAAATTCGGATGCAATTTCTGTGTTTCATCGTCAATAAGAAGGTCCAAGAGATACAGTAAACCTGAAGTGAAGCATCGGAATCTAAAACTGGACTCACAGGAGAGGTTCAAATCATAGAAAGTGAATGTGTCAGTACTCTTGTACTTAAGCCGCCATTGTGCCTTTTGTATTAAGTTCGGATGCAATTTCTGTGTTTCATCGTCAATAAGAAGGTCCAAGGGATACAGTAAACCTGAAGTGAAGCATCGGAATCTAAAACCGAACTCACAGGAGAGTTTCAAATCATAGAAAGTTAGAGTGTCAGTCCTCTTGTACTTAAGTCGGCATTGTGCCCTTTGTATTAAATTCGAATGCATACTCTGAGTTTCATCGTCAATAAGAAGGTCCAAGGGATGCAGTAAGCCTGAAGTGAAGCATCGGTATCTAAAACTGGAATCACAGGAGAGGTTCAAATCATAGAGAGTGAGAGTGACAGTCCTCTTGTACTTAAGACGGCATTGTGCCTTTTGAATTTAATTCCGATGCATTTTCTGTGTTTCATCGTCAATAAGAAGGTCCAAGGTTTACAGTAAACCTGAAGTGAACCATCGGAATCTAAATCTGACCTCACAGGAGAGGTTCGAATCATAGAGAGTGAGAGTGTCAGTCCTCTTGTACTTAAGTCGGCATTGAGCCATTTGTATTAAATTCGGATGCACTTTCTGTGTTTCATCGTCAATAAGAAGGTCCAAGGGATACAGTAAACCTGAAGTGAAGCATCGGAATCTAAAACTGGACTCACAGGAGAGGTTCAAATCAGAGAAAGTGAAAGTGTCAGTGCTCTTCTACTTAAGCCGCCATTGTGCCTTTTGTATTAAGTTCGGATTCAATTTCTGTGTTTCGTCGTCAATAAGAAGGTCCAAGGGATACAGTAAACCTGAAGTGAAGCATCGGAATCTAAAACTGGACTCACAGGAGACGTTTAAATCATAGAAAGTTAGAGTGTCAATCCTCTTGTACTTAAGTCGGCATTGTGCCCTTTGTATTAAATTCGAATGCAAACTCTGTGTTTCATCGTCAATAAGAAGGTCCAAGGGATACAGTAAACCTTAAATGAAGCATCAGAATCTAAAACTGGTCTCTTAGGAGAGGTTCAAATCATAGAAAGTTAGAATGACAGTCCTCTTGTACTTAAGTCGGCAATGTGCCTTTTGAATTTAATTCCGATGTTTTTTCTGTGTTCCATTGTCAATAAGAAGGTCCAAGAAATACAGTAAACCTGAAGTGAAGCATCGGAATCTAAAACTGGACTCACAGGAGAGGTTCAAATCATAGAAAGTTAGAATGTCAGTCCTCTTGTACTTAAGTCGGCATTGTGCCTTTTGTATTAAATTCGGATGCAATTTCTGTGTTTCGTC
The DNA here is from genome assembly GCF_021461395.2 of Schistocerca americana. Classification (NCBI taxonomy): domain Eukaryota; kingdom Metazoa; phylum Arthropoda; class Insecta; order Orthoptera; family Acrididae; genus Schistocerca; species Schistocerca americana. Next base: position 95,727 of record NW_025725275.1, on the reverse strand, counting down.
GTCAACAAGAAGGTGCAAGGTATACAGCAAACCTGAAGTGAAGCATCGGAATCTAAAACTGGACTCACAGGAGAGGTTCAAGTCATAGAAAGTTAGAGTGTCAGTCCTCTTTTACTTAAGTCGACATTGTGCCATTTGTATTAAATTCGGATGCAATTTCTGTGTTTCATCGTCAATAAGAAGGTCCAAGGGATACAGTAAACCTGAAGTGAAGCATCGGAATCTAAAACTGGACTCACAGGGGAGGTTCAAATCATAGAATGCGAGAGTGTCAGTCCTCTTGTACTTAAGTCGCCATTGTGCCTTTTGTACTAAATTCGGAAGCAATTTCTGTGTTTCATCGTCAATAAGAAGGTCCAAGGGATACAGTAAACCTGAAGTGAAGCATCGGAATCCAAAACTGGACTTACAGGTGAGGTTCAAATCATAGAAAGTTAGAGTGTCAGTCCTCTTGTACTTATGTCGGCATTGAACCATTTGTATTAAATTCGGATGCAATTTCTGTGTTTCATCGTCAATAAGAAGGTCCAAGGGATACAGTAAACCTGAAGTGAAGCATCGGAATCTAAAACTGGACTCACAAGAGAGGTTCAAATCATAGAAAGTGAAAGTGTCAGTCCTCTTGTACTTAAGCCGCCATTGTGCCTATTGTATTAAGTTCGGATTCAATTTCTGTGTTTCATCGTCAATAAGAAGGTCCAAGGGATACAGTAAACCTGAAGTGAAGCATCGAAATCTAAAACTGGACTCACAGGAGAGGTTCAAATCATAGAATGTTAGAATGTCAGTCCTCTTGTACTTAAGTCGGCATTGTGCCCTTTGTATTAAATTCGGATGCAAACTCTGTGTTTCATCGTCAATAAGAAGGTCCAAGGGATACAGTAAACCTTAAGTGAAGCATCAGAATCTAAAACTGGTCTCTTAGGAGAGGTTAAAATTATAGAAAGTTAGAATGTCAGTCCTCTTGTACTTAAGTCGGCATTGTGCCTTTTGAATTTAATTCCGATGCTTTTTCTGTGTTTCATTGTCAATAAGAAGGTCCAAGGGATTCAGTAAACCTGAAGTGAAGCATCGGAATCTAAAACTGGACCCACAGGAGAGGTTCAAATCATAGAAAGTTAGAATGTCAGTCCTCTTGTACTTAAGTCGGCATTGTGCCTTTTGTATTTGATTCGGATGCAATTTCTGTGTTTCATCGTCAATAAGAAGGTCCAAGGGATACAGTAAACCTGAAGTGAAGCATCGGAATCTAAAACTGGACTCACAGGGGAGGTTCAAATCATAGAATGCGAGAGTGTCAGTCCTCTTGTACTTAAGTCGCCATTGTGCCTTTTGTACTAAATTCGGAAGCAATTTCTGTGTTTCGTCGTCAATAAGAAGGTCCAAGGGATACAGTAAACCTGAAGTGAAGCATCGGAATCCAAAACTGGACTTACAGGTGAGGTTCAAATCATAGAAAGTTAGAGTGTCAGTCCTCTTGTACTTAAGTCGGCATTGAACCATTTGTATTAAATTCGGATGCAATTTCTGTGTTTCATCGTCAATAAGAAGGTCCAAGGGATACAGTAAACCTGAAGTGAAGCATCGGAATCTAAAACTGGACTCACAAGAGAGGTTCAAATCATAGAAAGTGAAAGTGTCAGTCCTCTTGTACTTAAGCCGCCATTGTGCCTATTGTATTAAGTTCGGATTCAATTTCTGTGTTTCATCGTCAATAAGAAGGTCCAAGGGATACAGTAAACCTGAAGTGAAGCATCGGAATCTAAAACTGGACTCACAGGAGAGGTTCAAATCATAGAATGTTAGAATGTCAGTCCTCTTGTACTTAAGTCGGCATTGTGCCTTTTGAATTTAATTCCGATGCTTTTTCTGTGTTTCATTGTCAATAAGAAGGTCCAAGGGATTCAGTAAACCTGACGTGAAGCATCGGAATCTAAAACTGGACTCACAGGAGAGGTTCAAATCATAGAAAGTTAGAATGTCAGTCCTCTTGTACTTAAGTCGGCATTGTGCCTTTTGTATTTGATTCGGATGCAATTTCTGTGTTTCATCGTCAATATGAAGGTGCAAGGTATACAGCAAACCTGAAGTGAAGCATCGGAATCTAAAACTGGACTCACAGGAGAGGTTCAAATCATAAATAGTTAGAGTGTCAGTCCTCTTTTACTTAAGTCGACATTGTGCCATTTGTATTAAATTCGGATGCAATTTCTGTGATTCATCGTCAATAAGAGGGTCCAAGGGATACAGTGAACCTGATGTGAAGTATCGGAATCTAAAACTGGACTCACAGGAGAGGTTCAAATCATAGAAAGCGAGAGTATCAGTCCTCTTGTACTTAAGTCGCCATTGTGCCTTTTGTACCAAATTCGGATGCATACTCTGAGTTTCATCGTCAATAAGAAGGTCCAAGGGATACAGTAAGCCTGAAGTGAAGCATCGGTATCTAAAACTGGAATCACAGGAGAGGTTCAAATCATAGAGAGTGAGAGTGACAGTCCTCTTGTACTTAAGACGGCATTGTGCCTTTTGAATTTAATTCCGATGCATTTTCTGTGTTTCATCGTCAATAAGAAGGTCCAAGGTTTACAGTAAACCTGAAGTGAACCATCGGAATCTAAATCTGACCTCACAGGAGAGGTTCGAATCATAGAGAGTGAGAGTGTCAGTCCTCTTGTACTTAAGTCGGCATTGAGCCATTTGTATTAAATTCGGATGCACTTTCTGTGTTTCATCGTCAATAAGAAGGTCCAAGGGATACAGTAAACCTGAAGTGAAGCATCGGAATCTAAAACTGGACTCACAGGAGAGGTTCAAATCAGAGAAAGTGAAAGTGTCAGTCCTCTTCTACTTAAGCCGCCATTGTGCCTTTTGTATTAAGTTCGGATTCAATTTCTGTGTTTCATCGTCAATAAGAAGGTCCAAGGGATACAGTAAACCTGAAGTGAAGCATCGGAATCTAAAACTGGACTCACAGGAGACGTTCAAATCATAGAAAGTTAGAGTGTCAATCCTCTTGTACTTAAGTCGGCATTGTGCCCTTTGTATTAAATTCGAATGCAAACTCTGTGTTTCATCGTCAATAAGAAGGTCCAAGGGATACAGTAAACCTTAAATGAAGCATCAGAATCTAAAACTGGTCTCTTAGGAGAGGTTCAAATCATAGAAAGTTAGAATGTCAGTCCTCTTGTACTTAAGTCGGCAATGTGCCTTTTGAATTTAATTCCGATGTTTTTTCTGTGTTTCATTGTCAATAAGAAGGTCCAAGAAATACAGTAAACCTGAAGTGAAGCATCGGAATCTAAAACTGGACTCACAGGAGAGGTTCAAATCATAGAAAGTTAGAATGTCAGTCCTCTTGTACTTAAGTCGGCATTGTGCCTTTTGTATTAAATTCGGATGCAATTTCTGTGTTTCGTCGTCAACAAGAAGGTGCAAGGTATACAGCAAACCTGAAGTGAAGCATCGGAATCTAAAACTGGACTCACAGGAGAGGTTCAAGTCATAGAAAGTTAGAGTGTCAGTCCTCTTTTACTTAAGTCGACATTGTGCCATTTGTATTAAATTCGGATGCAATTTCTGTGTTTCATCGTCAATAAGAAGGTCCAAGGGATACAGTAAACCTGAAGTGAAGCATCGGAATCTAAAACTGGACTCACAGGGGAGGTTCAAATCATAGAATGCGAGAGTGTCAGTCCGATTGTACTTAAGTCGCCATTGTGCCTTTTGTACTAAATTCGGAAGCAATTTCTGTGTTTCATCGTCAATAAGAAGGTCCAAGGGATACAGTAAACCTGAAGTGAAGCATCGGAATCCAAAACTGAACTTACAGGTGAGGTTCAAATCATAGAAGATTAGAGTGTCAGCCCTCTTGTACTTAAGTCGGCATTGAACCATTTGTATTAAATTCGGATGCAATTTCTGTGTTTCATCGTCAATAAGAAGGTCCAAGGGATACAGTAAACCTGAAGTGAAGCATCGGAATCCAAAACTGGACTCACAGGAGAGGTTCAAATCATAGAAAGTTAGAGTGTCAGTCCTCTTGTACTAAAGTCGGTATTGTGCCTTTTGTATTAAATTCGGATGCAAACTCTGTGTTTCATCGTCAATAAGAAGGTCCAAGGGGTACAGTAAACCTGAAGTGAAGCATCGGAATCTAAAACTGGACTCACAGGAGAGGTTCAAATCATAGAAAGTTAGAGTGTCAGTCCTCTTTTGCTTAAGTCGGCATTTTGCGTTTTGAATTTAATTCCGATGCAATTTCTGTGTTTCATCGTCAATAAGAAGGTTCAAGGGATACAGTAAACCTGAAGTGAAGCATCGGAATCCAAAACTGGACTCACAAGAGAGGTTCAAATCATAGAAAGTGAAAGTGTCAGTCCTCTTGTACTTAAGCCGCCATTGTGCCTATTGTATTAAGTTCGGATTCAATTTCTGTGTTTCATCGTCAATAAGAAGGTCCAAGGGATACAGTAAACCTGAAGTGAAGCATCGAAATCTAAAACTGGACTCACAGGAGAGGCTCAAATCATAGAATGTTAGAATGTCAGTCCTCTTGTACTTAAGTCGGCATTGTGCCCTTTGTATTAAATTCGGATGCAAACTCTGTGTTTCATCGTCAATAAGAAGGTCCAAGGGATACAGTAAACCTTAAGTGAAGCATCAGAATCTAAAACTGGTCTCTTAGGAGAGGTTAAAATTATAGAAAGTTAGAATGTCAGTCCTCTTGTACTTAAGTCGGCATTGTGCCTTTTGAATTTAATTCCGATGCTTTTTCTGTGTTTCATTGTCAATAAGAAGGTCCAAGGGATTCAGTAAACCTGAAGTGAAGCATCGGAATCTAAAACTGGACCCACAGGAGAGGTTCAAATCATAGAAAGTTAGAATGTCAGTCCTCTTGTACTTAAGTCGGCATTGTACCTTTTGTATTTGATTCGGATGCAATTTCTGTGTTTCATCGTCAATAAGAAGGTCCAAGGGATACATTAAACCTGAAGTGAAGCATCGGAATCTAAAACTGGACTCACAGGGGAGGTTCAAATCATAGAATGCGAGAGTGTCAGTCCTCTTGTACTTAAGTCGCCATTGTGCCTTTTGTACTAAATTCGGAAGCAATTTCTGTGTTTCATCGTCAATAAGAAGGTCCAAGGGATACAGTAAACCTGAAGTGAAGCATCGGAATCCAAAACTGGACTTACAGGTGAGGTTCAAATCATAGAAAGTTAGAGTGTCAGTCCTCTTGTACTTAAGTCGGCATTGAACCATTTGTATTAAATTCGGATGCAATTTCTGTGTTTCATCGTCAATAAGAAGGTCCAAGGGATACAGTAAACCTGAAGTGAAGCATCGGAATCTAAAACTGTACTCACAAGAGAGGTTCAAATCATAGAAAGTGAAAGTGTCAGTCCTCTTGTACTTAAGCCGCCATTGTGCCTATTGTATTAAGTTCGGATTCAATTTCTGTGTTTCATCGTCAATAAGAAGGTCCAAGGGATACAGTAAACCTGAAGTGAAGCATCGGAATCTAAAACTGGACTCACAGGAGAGGTTCAAATCATAGAATGTTAGAATGTCAGTCCTCTTGTACTTAAGTCGGCATTGTGCCCTTTGTATTAAATTCGAATGCAAACTCTGTGTTTCATCGTCAATAAGAAGGTCCAAGGGATACAGTAAACCTTAAGTGAAGCATCAGAATCTAAAACTGGTCTCTTAGGAGAGGTTAAAATTATAGAAAGTTAGAATGTCAGTCCTCTTGTACTTAAGTCGGCATTGTGTTTTTTTGAATTTAATTCCGATGATTTGTCTGTGTTTCATTGTCAATAAGAAGGTCCAAGGGATTCAGTAAACCTGAAGTGAAGCATCGGAATCTAAAACTGGACTCACAGGAGAGGTTCAAATCATAGAAAGTTAGAATGTCAGTCCTCTTGTACTTAAGTCGGCATTGTGCCTTTTGTATTTGATTCGGATGCAATTTCTGTGTTTCATCGTCAATATGAAGGTGCAAGGTATACAGCAAACCTAAAGTGAAGCATCGGAATCTAAAACTGGACTCACAGGAGAGGTTCAAATCATAAATAGTTAGAGTGTCAGTCCTCTTTTACTTAAGTCGACATTGTGCCATTTGTATTAAATTCGGATGCAATTTCTGTGATTCATCGTCAATAAGAGGGTCCAAGGGATACAGTAAACCTGATGTGAAGTATCGGAATCTAAAACTGGACTCACAGGAGAGGTTCAAATCATAGAAAGCGAGAGTATCAGTCCTCTTGTACTTAAGTCGCCATTGTGCCTTTTGTACCAAATTCGGATGCAATTTCTGTGTTTCATCGTCAATAAGAAGATCCAAGGGATACAGTAAACCTGAAGTGAAGCATCGGAATCTAAAACTTTACTCACAGGAGAGGTTCAAATCATAGAAAGTGAATGTGTCAGTACTCTTGTACTTAAGCCGCCATTGTGCCTTTTGTATTAAGTTCGGATGCAATTTCTGTGTTTCATCGTCAATAAGAAGGTCCAAGGGATACAGTAAACCTGAAGTGAAGCATCGGAATCTAAAACCGAACTCACAGGAGAGTTTCAAATCATAGAAAGTTAGAGTGTCAGTCCTCTTGTACTTAAGTCGGCATTGTGCCCTTTGTATTAAATTCGAATGCATACTCTGAGTTTCATCGTCAATAAGAAGGTCCAAGGGATACAGTAAGCCTGAAGTGAGGCATCGGTATCTAAAACTGGAATCACAGGAGAGGTTCAAATCATAGAGAGTGAGAGTGACAGTCCTCTTGTACTTAAGACGGCATTGTGCCTTTTGAATTTAATTCCGATGCATTTTCTGTGTTTCATCGTCAATAAGAAGGTCCAAGGTTTACAGTAAACCTGAAGTGAACCATCGGAATCTAAATCTGACCTCACAGGAGAGGTTCGAATCATAGAGAGTGAGAGTGTCAGTCCTCTTGTACTTAAGTCGGCATTGAGCCATTTGTATTAAATTCGGATGCACTTTCTGTGTTTCATCGTCAATAAGAAGGTCCAAGGGATACAGTAAACCTGAAGTGAAGCATCGGAATCTAAAACTGGACTCACAGGAGAGGTTCAAATCAGAGAAAGTGAAAGTGTCAGTCCTCTTCTACTTAAGCCGCCATTGTGCCTTTTGTATTAAGTTCGGATTCAATTTCTGTGTTTCATCGTCAATAAGAAGGTCCAAGGGATACAGTAAACCTGAAGTGAAGCATCGGAATCTAAAACTGGACTCACAGGAGACGTTCAAATCATAGAAAGTTAGAGTGTCAATCCTCTTGTACTTAAGTCGGCATTGTGCCCTTTGTATTAAATTCGAATGCAAACTCTGTGTTTCATCGTCAATAAGAAGGTCCAAGGGATACAGTAAACCTTAAATGAAGCATCAGAATCTAAAACTGGTCTCTTAGGAGAGGTTCAAATCACAGAAAGTTAGAATGTCAGTCCTCTTGTACTTAAGTCGGCAATGTGCCTTTTGAATTTAATTCCGATGTTTTTTCTGTGTTTCATTGTCAATAAGAAGGTCCAAGAAATACAGTAAACCTGAAGTGAAGCATCGGAATCTAACACTGGACTCACAGGAGAGGTTCAAATCATAGAAAGTTAGAATGTCAGTCCTCTTGTACTTAAGTCGGCATTGTGCCTTTTGTATTAAATTCGGATGCAATTTCTGTGTTTCGTCGTCAACAAGAAGGTGCTAGGTATACAGCAAACCTGAAGTGAAGCATCGGAATCTAAAACTGGACTCACAGGAGAGGTTCAAGTCATAGAAAGTTAGAGTGTCAGTCCTCTTTTACTTAAGTCGACATTGTGCCATTTGTATTAAATTCGGATGCAATTTCTGTGTTTCATCGTCAATAAGAAGGTCCAAGGGATACAGTAAACCTGAAGTGAAGCATCGGAATCTAAAACTGGACTCACAGGGGAGGTTCAAATCATAGAATGCGAGAGTGTCTTTCCGATTGTACTTAAGTCGCCATTGTGCCTTTTGTACTAAGTTCGGAAGCAATTTCTGTGTTTCATCGTCAATAAGAAGGTCCAAGGGATACAGTAAACCTGAAGTGAAGCATCGGAATCCAAAACTGGACTTACAGGTGAGGTTCAAATCATAGAAAATTAGAGTGTCAGCCCTCTTGTACTTAAGTCGGCGTTGAACCATTTGTATTAAATTCGGATGCAATTTCTGTGTTTCATCGTCAATAAGAAGGTCCAAGGGATACAGTAAACCTGAAGTGAAGCATCGGAATCCAAAACTGGACTCACAGGAGAGGTTCAAATCATAGAAAGTTAGAGTGTCAGTCCTCTTGTACTAAAGTCGGTATTGTGCCTTTTGTATTAAATTCGGATGCAAACTCTGTTTCATCGTCAATAAGAAGGTCCAAGGGGTACAGTAAACCTGAAGTGAAGCATCGGAATCTAAAACTGGACTCACAGGAGAGGTTCAAATCATAGAAAGTTAGAGTGTCAGTCCTCTTTTGCTTAAGTCGGCATTTTGCGTTTTGAATTTAATTCCGATGCAATTTCTGTGTTTCATCGTCAATAAGAAGGTTCAAGGGATACAGTAAACCTGAAGTGAAGCATCGGAATCTAAAACTGGACTCACAGAAGATGTTCAAATCATAGGAAGTGAGAGTGTCAGTCCTTTTGTACTTAAGTCGCCATTGTGATTTTTGTATTAAAGTCGGATGTAATTTCTGTGTTTCATCGTCAATAAGAAGGTCCAAGGGATACAGTAAACCTGAAGTGAAGCATCGGAATCTAAAACTGGACTCACAGGAGAGGTTCAACTCATAGAAATTTAGAGTGTCAGACCTCTTGTACTTAAGTCGGCATTGTACCTTTTGTATTAAATTCGGATGTAAACTCTGTGTTTCATCGTCAATAAGAAGGTCCAAGGGATACAGTAAACCTTAAGTGAAGCATCAGAATCTAAAACTGGTCTCTTAGGAGAGGTTAAAATTATAGAAAGTTAGAATGTCAGTCCTCTTGTACTTAAGTCGGCATTGTGCCTTTTGAATTTAATTTCGATGCTTTTTCTGTGTTTCATTGTCAATAAGAAGGTCCAAGGGATTCAGTAAACCTGAAGTGAAGCATCGGAATCTAAAACTGGACTCACAGGAGAGGTTCAAATCATAGAAAGTTAGAATGTCAGTCCTCTTGTACTTAAGTCGGCATTGTGCCTTTTGTATTTGATTCGGATGCAATTTCTGTGTTTCATCGTCAATATGAAGGTGCAAGGTATACAGCAAACCTGAAGTGAAGCATCGGAATCTAAAACTGGACTCACAGGAGAGGTTCAAATCATAAATAGTTAGAGTGTCAGTCCTCATTTACTTAAGTCGACATTGTGCCATTTGTATTAAATTCGGATGCAATTTCTGTGATTCATCGTCAATAAGAAGGTCCAAGGGATACAGTAAACCTGAAGTGAAGTATCGGAATCTAAAACTGAACTCACAGGAGAGGTTCAAATCATAGAAAGCGAGAGTATCAGTCCTCTTGTACTTAAGTCGCCATTGTGCCTTTTGTACTAAATTCGGATGCAATTTCTGTGTTTCATCGTCAATAAGAAGATCCAAGGGATACAGTAAACCTGAAGTGAAGCATCGGAATCTAAAACTGGACTCACAGGAGAGGTTCAAATCATAGAAAGTGAATGTGTCAGTACTCTTGTACTTAAGCCGCCATTGTGCCTTTTGTATTAAGTTCGGATGCAATTTCTGTGTTTCATCGTCAATAAGAAGGTCCAAGGGATACAGTAAACCTGAAGTGAAGCACCGGAATCTGAAACCGAACTCACAGGAGAGTTTCAAATCATAGAAAGTTAGAGTGTCAGTCCTCTTGTACTTAAGTCGGCATTGTGCCCTTTGTATTAAATTCGAATGCATACTCTGTGTTTCATCGTCAATAAGAAGGTCCAAGGGATACAGTAAACCTGAAGTGAAGCATCGGTATCTAAAACTGGAATCACAGGAGAGGTTCAAATCATAGAGAGTGAGAGTGACAGTCCTCTTGTACTTAAGACGGCATTGTGCCTTTTGAATTTAATTCCGATGCTTTTTGTGTGTTTCATCGTCAATAAGAAGGTCCAAGGTTTACAGTAAAGCTGAAGTGAACCATCGGAATCTAAATCTGACCTCACAGGAGAGGTTCGAATCATAGAGAGTGAGAGTGTCAGTCCTCTTGTACTTAAGTCGGCATTGAGCCATTTGTATTAAATTCGGATGCACTTTCTGTGTTTCATCGTCAATAAGAAGGTCCAGGGGATACAGTAAACCTGAAGTGAAGCATCGGAATCAAAAACTGGACTCACAAGAGAGGTTCAAATCAGAGAAAGTGAAAGTGTCAGTCCTCTTCTACTTAAGCCGCCATTGTGCCTTTTGTATTAAGTTCGGATTCAATTTCTGTGTTTCATCGTCAATAAGAAGGTCCAAGGGATACAGTAAACCTGAAGTGAAGCATCGGAATCTAAAACTGGACTCACAGGAGACGTTCAAATCATAGAAAGTTAGAGTGTCAATCCTCTTGTACTTAAGTCGGCATTGTGCCCTTTGTATTAAATTCGAATGCAAACTCTGTGTTTCATCGTCAATAAGAAGGTCCAAGGGATACAGTAAACCTTAAATGAAGCATCAGAATCTAAAACTGGTCTCTTAGGAGAGGTTCAAATCATAGAAAGTTAGAATGTCAGTCCTCTTGTACTTAAGTCGGCAATGTGCCTTTTGAATTTAATTCCGATGTTTTTTCTGTGTTTCATTGTCAATAAGAAGGTCCAAGAAATACAGTAAACCTGAAGTGAAGCATCGGAATCTAAAACTGGACTCACAGGAGAGGTTCAAATCATAGAAAGTTAGAATGTCAGTCCTCTTGTACTTAAGTCGGCATTGTGCCTTTTGTATTAAATTCGGATGCAATTTCTGTGTTTCATCGTCAACAAGAAGGTGCAAGGTATACAGCAAACCTGAAGTGAAGCATCGGAATCTAAAACTGGACTCACAGGAGAGGTTCAAATCATAGAAAGTTAGAGTGTCAGTCCTCTTTTACTTAAGTCGACATTGTGCCATTTGTATTAAATTCGGATGCAATTTCTGTGTTTCATCGTCAATAAGAAGGTCCAAGGGATACAGTAAACCTGAAGTGAAGCATCGGAATCTAAAACTGGACTCACAGGGGAGGTTCAAATCATAGAATGCGAGAGTGTCAGTCCGATTGTACTTAAGTCGCCATTGTGCCTTTTGTACTAAATTCGGAAGCAATTTCTGTGTTTCATCGTCAATAAGAAGGTCCAAGGGATACAGTAAACCTGAAGTGAAGCATCGGAATCCAAAACTGGACTTAGAGGTGAGGTTCAAATCATAGAAAATTAGAGTGTCAGCCCTCTTGTACTTAAGTCGGCATTGAACCATTTGAATTAAATTCGGATACAATTTCTGTGTTTCATCGTCAATAAGATGGTCCAAGGGATACAGTAAACCTGAAGTGAAGCATCGGAATCCAAAACTGGACTCACAGGAGAGGTTCAAATCATAGAAAGTTAGAGTGTCAGTCCTCTTGTACTAAAGTCGGTATTGTGCCTTTTGTATTAAATTCGGATGCAAACTCTGTGTTTCATCGTCAATAAGAAGGTCCAAGGGGTACAGTAAACCTGAAGTGGAGCATCGGAATCTAAAACTGGACTCACAGGAGAGGTTCAAATCATAGAAAGTTAGAGTGTCAGTCCTCTTTTGCTTAAGTCGGCATTTTGCGTTTTGAATTTAATTCCGATGCAATTTCTGTGTTTCATCGTCAATAAGAAGGTTCAAGGGATACAGTAAACCTGAAGTGAAGCATCGGAATCTAAAACTGGACTCACAGAAGATGTTCAAATCATAGGAAGTGAGAGTGTCAGTCCTTTTGTACTTAAGTCGCCATTGTGATTTTTGTATTAAATTCGGATGTAATTTCTGTGTTTCATCGTCAATAAGAAGGTCCAAGGGATACAGTAAACCTGAAGTGAAGCATCGGAATCTAAAACTGGACTCACAGGAGAGGTTCAACTCATAAAAAAGTTAGAGTGTCAGTCCTCTTGTACTTAAGTCGGCATTGTACCTTTTGTATTAAATTCGGATGTAAACTCTGTGTTTCACTGTCAATTAGAAGGTCCAAGGGATACAGTAAACCTGAAGTGAAGCATCGGAATCTAAAACTGGAATCACAGGAGAGGTTCAAATCATAGAAAGTGAGAGTGTCAGTCCTCTTGTACTTAAGACGGCATTGTGCCTTTTGAATTTATTTCCGATGCATTTTCTGTGTTTCATCGTCAATATGAAGGTGCAAGGAATACAGTAAACCTGAAGTGAAGCATCGGAATCTAAATCTGACCTCACAGGAGAGGTTCGAATCATAGAAAATTAGAGTGTCAGTCCTCTTGTACTTAAGTCGGCATTGTGCCATTTGAATTAAATTCGGATGCAATTTCTGTGTTTCGTCGTCAATAAGAAGGTCCAAGGGATACAGTAAACCTGAAGTGAAGCATCGGAAACTAAAACTGGACTCACAGGGGAGGTTCAAATCATAGAAAGTGAGAGTGTCAGTCCTCTGGTACTTAAGTCGCCATTGTGCCTATTGTATTAAATTCGGATGCAATTCCTGTTTTCATCGTCAATAAGAAGGTCCAAGGGATACAGTAAACCTGAAGTAAAGCATCGGAATCTAAAATTGGACTCACAGGAGAGGTTCAAATCATAGAAAGTTAAAGTGTCAACCCTCTTGTCATTAAGTCGGCATTGTGCCTTTTGCATTAAATTCGGATGCAAACTCTGTGTTTCATCGTCAATAAGAAGGTGCAAGGGATACAGTAAACCTGAAGTGAAGCATCGTAATCTAAAACTGGACTCACAGGAGAGGTTCAAATCATAAAAAGTTAGAGTGTCAGTCCTCTTGTACTTAAGTCGGAATTGTGCTTTTTGAATTTAATACCGATGCTATTTCTGTGTTTCATTGTCAATAAGAAGGTCCAAAGGATACGGTAAACCTGAAGTGAAGCATCGGAATCTAAAACTGGACTCACAGGAGAGATTCAAATCATAGAAAGTGAGAGTGTCAGTCCTCTTTTACTTAAGTCGGCATTGTGCGTTTTAAATTTAATTCCGATGCTATATCTGTGTCTCATCGTCAATAAGAAGGTCCAAGGGATACAGTAAACCTGAAGTAAAGCATCGGAATCTAAAACTGGACTCACAGGAGAGGTTCAAATCATAGAAAGTTAGAGTGTCAGTCCTCTTTTGCTTAAGTCGGCATTTTGCGTTTTGAATTTAATTCCGATGCAATTTCTGTGTTTCATCGTCAATAAGAAGGTTCAAGGGATACAGTAAACCTGAAGTGAAGCATCGGAATCTAAAACTGGACTCACAGGGGAGGTTCAAATCATAGATTGCGAGAGTGTCAGTCCGATTGTACTTAAGTCGCCATTGTGCCTTTTGTACTAAATTCGGAAGCAATTTCTGTGTTTCATCGTCAATAAGAAGGTCCAAGAGATACAGTAAACCTGAAGTGAAGCATCGGAATCCAAAACTGGACTTACAGGTGAGGTTCAAATCATAGAAAATTAGAGTGTCAGCCCTCTTGTACTTAAGTCGGCATTGAACCATTTGTATTAAATTCGGATACAATTTCTGTGTTTCATCGTCAATAAGATGGTCCAAGGGATACAGTAAACCTGAAGTGAAGCATCGGAATCCAAAACTGGACTCACAGGAGAGGTTCAAATCATAGAAAGTTAGAGTGTCAGTCCTCTTGTACTTAAGACGGCATTGTGCCTTTTGAACTTATTTCCGATGCATTTTCTGTGTTTCATCGTCAATATGAAGGTGCAAGGTATACAGTAAACCTGAAGTGAAGCATCGGAATCTAAATCTGACCTCACAGGAGAGGTTCGAATCATAGAAAATTAGAGTGTCAGTCCTCTTGTACTTAAGTCGGCATTGTGCCATTTGAATTAAATTCGGATGCAATTTCTGTGTTTCGTCGTCAATAAGAAGGTCCAAGGGATACAGTAAACCTGAAGTGAAGCATCGGAAACTAAAACTGGACTCACAGGGGAGGTTCAAATCATAGAAAGTGAGAGTGTCAGTCCTCTGGTACTTAAGTCGCCATTGTGCCTATTGTATTAAATTCGGAAGCAATTCCTGTTTTCATCGTCAATAAGAAGGTCCAAGGGATACAGTAAACCTGAAGTAAAGCATCGGAATCTAAAATTGGACTCACAGGAGAGGTTCAAATCATAGAAAGTTAAAGTGTCAACCCTCTTGTCATTAAGTCGGCATTGTGCCTTTTGCATTAAATTCGGATGCAAACTCTGTGTTTCATCGTCAATAAGAAGGTCCAAGGGATACAGTAAACCTGAAGTGAAGCATCGTAATCTAAAACTGGACTCACAGGAGAGGTTCAAATCATAAAAAGTTAGAGTGTCAGTCCTCTTGTACTTAAGTCGGAATTGTGCTTTTTGAATTTAATTCCGATGCTATTTCTGTGTTTCATTGTCAATAAGAAGGTCCAAAGGATACGGTAAACCTGAAGCGAAGCATCGGAATCTAAAACTGGACTCACAGGAGAGATTCAAATCATAGAATGTGAGAGTGTCAGTCCTCTTTTACTTAAGTCGGCATTGTGCGTTTTAAATTTAATTCCGATGCTATATCTGTGTCTCATCGTCAATAAGAAGGTCCAAGGGATACAGTAAACCTGAAGTAAAGCATTGGAATCTAAAACTGGACTCACAGGAGAGGTTCAAATCATAGAAAGTTAGAGTGTCAGTCCTCTTTTGCTTAAGTCGGCATTTTGCGTTTTGAATTTAATTCCGATGCAATTTCTGTGTTTCATCGTCAATAAGAAGGTTCAAGGGATACAGTAAACCTGAAGTGAAGCATCGGAATCTAAAACTGGACTCACAGAAGATGTTCAAATCATAGGAAGTGAGAGTGTCAGTATTTTTATACTTAAGTCGCCATTGTGATTTTTGTATTAAATTCGGATGTAATTTCTGTGTTTCATCGTCAATAAGAAGGTCCAAGGGATACAGTAAACCTGAAGTGAAGCATCGGAATCTAAAACTGGACTCACAGGAGAGGTTCAACTCATAGAAAGTTAGAGTGTCAGTCCCCTTGTACTTAAGTCGGCATTGTACCTTTTGTATTAAATTCGGATGTAAACTCTGTGTTTCACTGTCAATTAGAAGGTCCAAGGGATACAGTAAACCTGAAGTGAAGCATCAGAATCTAAAACTGGAATCACAGGAGAGGTTCAAATCATAGAAAGAGTGAGTGTTAGTCCTCTTGTACTTAAGACGGCAGTGTGCCTTTTGAATTCATTTCCGATGCATTTTCTGTGTTTCATCGTCAATATGAAGGTGCAAGGTATACAGTAAACCTGAAGTGAAGCATCGGAATCTAAATCTGACCTCACAGGAGAGGTTCGAATCATAGAAAATTAGAGTGTCAGTCCTCTTGTACTTAAGTCGGCATTGTGCCATTTGAATTAAATTCGGATGCAATTTCTGTGTTTCGTCGTCAATAAGAAGGTCCAAGGGATACAGTAAACCTGAAGTGAAGCATCGGAAACTAAAACTGGACTCACAGGGGAGGTTCAAATCATAGAAAGTGAGAGTGTCAGTCCTCTGGTACTTAAGTCGCCATTGTGCCTTTTGTATTAAATTCGGATGCAATTCCTGTTTTCATCGTCAATAAGAAGGTCCAAGGGATACAGTAAACCTGAAGTAAAGCATCGGAATCTAAAATTGGACTCACAGGAGAGGTTCCAATCATAGAAAGTTAAAGTGTCAATCCTCTTGTCATTAAGTCGGCATTGTGCCTTTTGCATTAAATTCGGATGCAAACTCTGTGTTTCATCGTCAATAAGAAGGTCCAAGGGATACAGTAAACCTGAAGTGAAGCATCGTAATCTAAAACTGGACTCACAGGAGAGGTTCAAATCATAAAAAGTTAGAGTGTCAGTCCTCTTGTACTTAAGTCGGCATTGTGCTTTTTGAATTTAATTCCGATGCTATTTCTGTGTTTCATTGTCAATAAGAAGGTCCAAAGGATACGGTAAACCTGAAGTGAAGCATCGGAATCTAAAACTGGACTCACAGGAGAGATTCAAATCATAGAAAGTGAGAGTGTCAGTCCTCTTTTACTTAAGTCGGCATTGTGCGTTTTAAATTTAATTCCGATGCTATATCTGTGTCTCATCGTCAATAAGAAGGTCCAAGGGATACAGTAAACCTGAAGTGAAGCATCGGAATCTAGAACTGGACTCACAGGAGATGTTCAAATCATAGAAAGTGAGAGTGACAGTCCTCTTGTACTTAAGCAGCCATTGTGATTTTTGTATTAAATTCGGATGCAATTTCTGTATTTCATCGTCAATAAGAAGGTCCAAGGGATACAGTAAACCTGAAGTGAAGCATCGGAATCTAAAACTGGACTCACAGGAGAGGTGCAAATCATAGAAAGTTAGAGTGTCAGTCCCCTTGTACTTAAGTCGGCATTGTACCTTTTGTAATAAATTCGGATGCAAACTCTGTGTTTCATCGTCAATTAGAAGGTCCAAGGGATACAGTAAACCTGAAGTGACGCATCGGAATGTAAAACTGGACTCACAGGAGAGGTTCAAATCATAGAATGTGAGAGTGTCAGTCCTCTTGTACTTAAGTCGGCATTGTGCCTTTTGAATTTAATTCCGATGCAATTTCTGTGTTTCATCGTCAATAAGAAGCTGCAAGGTATGCAGTAATTCTGAAGTGAAGCTTCGGAATCCAAAACTGGTCTCACAGGAGAGGTTCAAATCATAGAAAGTGAGAGTTTTAGTCCTCTTCTACTTAGGTCAGCACTGTGCCTTTTGAATTTAATTCCGATGCAATTTCTGTGTCTCATCGTCAATAAGAACGTCCAAGGGATACAGTAAACCTCAAGTGAAGCATCGGAATCTAAAACTGGACTCACAGGAGAGGTTCGAATCATAGAAAGTGAGAGTGTCAGTCCTCTTGTACTTAAGTCGGCATTGCTCCATTTGTATCAAATTTGGATGCAATTTCTGTGTTTCATCGTCAATAAGAAGGTCCAAGGGATACAGTAAACCTGAAGTGAAGCATCGGAATCTAAATCTGACCTCACAGGAGAGGTTCGAATCATAGAAAATTAGAGTGTCAGTCCTCTTGTACTTAAGTCGGCATTGTGCTTTTTGAATTTAATTCCGATGCTATTTCTGTGTTTCATTGTCAATAAGAAGGTCCAAAGGATACGGTAAACCTGAAGTGAAGCATCGGAATCTAAAACTGGACTCACAGGAGAGATTCAAATCATAGAAAGTGAGAGTGTCAGTCCTCTTTTACTTAAGTCGGCATTGTGCGTTTTAAATTTAATTCCGATGCTATATCTGTGTCTCATCGGCAATAAGTAGGTCCAAGGGATACAGTAAACCTGAAGTGAAGCATCGGAATCTAGAACTGGACTCACAGGAGATGTTCAAATCATAGAAAGTGAGAGTGTCAGTCCTCTTGCACTTAAGACGGCATTGTGCCTTTTGAATTTATTTCCGATGCATTTTCTGTGTTTCATCGTCAATATGAAGGTGCAAGGTATACAGTAAACCTGAAGTGAAGCATCGGAATCTAAATCTGACCTCACAGGAGAGGTTCGAATCATAGAAAATTAGAGTGTCAGTCCTCTTGTACTTAAGTCGGCATTGTGCCATTTGAATTAAATTCGGATGCAATTTCTGTGTTTCGTCGTCAATAAGAAGGTCCAAGGGATACAGTAAACCTGAAGTGAAGCATCGGAAACTAAAACTGGACTCACAGGGGAGGTTCAAATCATAGAAAGTGAGAGTGTAAGTCCTCTGGTACTTAAGTCGCCATTGTGCTTTTTGTATTAAATTCGGATGCAATTCCTGTTTTCATCGTCAATAAGAAGGTCCAAGGGATACAGTAAACCTGAAGTAAAGCATCGGAATCTAAAATTGGACTCACAGAGGAGGTTCAAATCATATAAAGTTAAAGTGTCAATCCTCTTGTCATTAAGTCGGCATTGTGCCTTTTGCATTAAATTCGGATGCAAACTCTGTGTTTCATCGTCAATAAGAAGGTCCAAGGGATACAGTAAACCTGAAGTGAAGCATCGGAATCTAAATCTGACCTCACAGGAGAGGTTCGAATCATAGAAAATTAGAGTGTCAGTCCTCTTGTACTTAAGTCGGCATTGTGCTTTTTGAATTTAATTCCGATGCTATTTCTGTGTTTCATTGTCAATAAGAAGGTCCAAAGGATACGGTAAACCTGAAGTGAAGCATCGGAATCTAAAACTGGACTCACAGGAGAGATTCAAATCATAGAAAGTGAGAGTGTCAGTCCTCTTTTACTTAAGTCGGCATTGTGCGTTTTAAATTTAATTCCGATGCTATATCTGTGTCTCATCGGCAATAAGTAGGTCCAAGGGATACAGTAAACCTGAAGTGAAGCATCGGAATCTAGAACTGGACTCACAGGAGATGTTCAAATCATAGAAAGTGAGAGTGTCAGTCCTCTTGTACTTAAGCAGCCATTGTGATTTTTGTATTAAATTCGGATGCAATTTCTGTATTTCATCGTCAATAAGAAGGTCCAAGGGATACAGTAAACCTGAAGTGAAGCATCGGAATCTAAAACTGGACTCACAGGAGAGGTGCAAATCATAGAAAGTTAGAGTGTCAGTCCTCTTGTACTTAAGTCGGCGTTGTACCTTTTGCAATAAATTCGGATGCAAACTCTGTGTTTCATCGTCAATTAGAAGGTCCAAGGGATACAGTAAACCTGAAGTGACGCATCGGAATGTAAAACTGGACTCACAGGAGAGGTTCAAATCATAGAATGTGAGAGTGTCAGTCCTCTTGTACTTAAGTCGGCATTGTGCCTTTTGAATTTAATTCCGATGCAATTTCTGTGTTTCATCGTCAATAAGAAGCTGCAAGGTATACAGTAAACCTGAAGTGAAGCTTCGGAATCCAAAACTGGTCTCACAGGAGAGGTTCAAATCATAGAAAGTGAGAGTGTTAGTCCTCTTCTACTTAGGTCGGCACTGTGCCTTTTGAATTTAATTCCGATGCAATTTCTGTGTCTCATCGTCAATAAGAACGTCCAAGGGATACAGTAAACCTGAAGTGAAGCATCGGAATCTAAAACTGGACTCACAGGAGAGGTTCGAATCATAGAAAGTGAGAGCGTCAGTCCTCTTGTACTTAAGTCGGCATTGCTCCATTTGTATTAAATTTAGATGCAATTTCTGTGTTTCATCGTCAATAAGAAGGTCCAAGGGATACAGTAAACATAAGTGAAGCATCGGAATCTAAAACTGGACTCACAGGAGAGGTTCAAATCATAGAAAGCTAGAGTGTCAGTCCTCTTGTACTTAAGTCGGCATTGTGCCTTCTGAATTTAATTCCGATGCAATTTCTGTGTTTCATCGTCAATAAGAAGGTGCAAGGTATACAGTAAACCTGAAGTGAGGCATCGGAATCTAAAACTGGACTCGCAGGAGAGGTTTAAATCATAGAATATTACAGTGTCAGTCCTCTTTTACTTAAGACGGCATTGTGTCATTTGTATTAAATTCGGATGCGATTTCTGTGTTTTATCGTCAACAAGAAGGTCCAAGGGATACAGTAAACCTGAAGTGAAGCATCGGAATCTAAATCTGACCTCACAGGAGAGGTTCGAATCATAGAAAGTGAGAGTGTCAGTCCTCTTGTACTTAAGTCGGCATTGTGCTATTTGTATTAAATTCGGATGCATTTTCTGTGTTTCATCGTCAATAAGAAGGTCCATGGGATACAGTAAATGTGAGGTGAAGCATCGGAATCTAAAACTAAACTCAGAGGAGACGTTCAAATCATATAAAGTGAGAGTGTCAGTCCTCTTGTACTTAAATCACCATTGTGACTTTTGTATTAATTTCGGATGCAATTTCTGTGTTTCATCGTCAATAAGAAGGTCCAAGGGATACAGTAAACCTGAAGTGATGCATCGGAATCTAAAACTGGACTCACAGGAGAGGTTCAAATCATTGAAAGTGAGAGTGTCAGTCCTCTTGTACTTAACTCGCCATTGTGCCTTTTGTATTAAATTCGGATGCAATTTCTGTGTGTCATCGTCAATAAGAAGGTCCAAGGGATACAGCAAACCTGAAGTAAAGCATCGGAATCTAAAACTGCACTCACAGGAGAGGTTCAAATCATAGAAAGTTAGAGTGTCAGTCCTCTTGTACTTAAGTCGGCATTGTGCCTTTTGAATTTAATTCCGATGCAATTTCTGTGTTTCATCGTCAATAAGAAGGTCCAAGGGATACAGTAAACCTGAAATGAATCACCGGAATCTAAAACTGGACTCACAGGAGAGGTTCAAATCATAGAAACTTAGAGTGTCAGTCCTCTTTTGCTTAAGTCGGCATTTTGCGTTTTGAATTTAATTCCGATGCAATTTCTGTGTTTCATCGTCAATAAGAAGGTTCAAGGGATACAGTAAACCTGAAGTGAGGCATCGGAAACTAAAACTGGACTCACAGGAGATGTTCAAATCATAGAAAGGGAAAGGTCAGTCCTTTTGTACTTAAGTCGCCATTGTGATTTTTGTATTAAATTCGGATGCAATTTCTGTGTTTCATCGTCAATAAGAAGATCCAAGGGATACAGTAAACCTGAAGTGAGGCATCGGAATCTAAAACTGGACTCACAGGAGATTTTCAACTCATAGAAAGTTAGAGTGTCAGTCCTCTTGTACTTAAGTCGGCATTGTACCTTTTGTATTAAATTCGGATGTAAACTCTGTGTTTCATCGTCAATTAGAAGGCCCAAGGGATACAGTAAACCTGAAGTGAAGCATCGGAATCTAAAACTGGAATCACAGGAGAGGTTCAAATCATAGAAAGTGAGAGTGTCAGTCCTCTTGTACTTAAGACGGCATTGTGCCTTTTGAATTTAATTCCGATGCATTTTCTGTGTTTCATCGTCAATATGAAGGTGCAAGGTATACAGTAAACCTGAAGTGAAGCATCGGAATCTAAATCTGACCACACAGGAGAGGTTCGAATCATAGAAAGTGAGAGTGTCAGTCCTCTTGTACTTAAGTCGGCATTGTGCCATTTGAATTAAATTCGGATGCAATTTCTGTGTTTCGTCGTCAATAGGAAGGTCCAAGGGATACAGTAAACCTGAAGTGAAGCATCGGAATCTAAAACTGGACTCACAGGGGAGGTTCAAATCATAGAAAGTGAGAGTGTCAGTCTTTTGGTACTTAAGTCGCCATTGTGCCTTTTGTATTAAATTCGGATGCAATTCCTGTTTTCATCGTCAATAAGATGGTCCAAGGGATACAGTAAACCTGAAGTAAAGCATCGGAATCTAAAATTGGACTCACAGGAGAGGTTCAAATCATAGAAAGTTAAAGTGTCAATCCTCTTGTCATTAAGTCGGCATTGTGCCTTTTGTATTAAATTCGGATGCAAACTCTGTGTTTCATCGTCAATAAGAAGGTCCAAGGGATACAGTAAACCTGAAGTGAAGCATCGTAATCTAAAACTGGACTCACAGGAGAGGTTCAAATCATAAAAAGTTAGAGTGTCAGTCCTATTGTACTTAAGTCGGCATTGTGCGTTTGAATTTAATTCCGATGCTATTTCTGTGTTTCATTGTCAATAAGAAGGTCCAAAGGATACAGTAAACCTGAAGTGAAGCATCGGAATCTAAAACTGGACTCACAGGAGAGATTCAAATCATAGAAAGTGAGAGTGTCAGTCCTCTTTTACTTAAGTCGGCATTGTGCGTTTTAAATTCAATTCCGATGCTATATCTGTGTCTCATCGTCAATACGAAGGTCCAAGGGATACAGTAAAACTGAAGTGAAGCATCGGAATCTAGAACTGGACTCACAGGAGATGTTCAAATCATAGAAAGTGAGAGTGTCAGTCCTCTTGTACTTAAGCAGCCATTGTGATATTTGTATTAAATTCGGATGCAATTTCTGTGTTTCATTGTCAATAAGAAGGTCCAAGGGATACAGTAAACCTGAAGTGAAGCATCGGAATCTAAAACTGGACTCACAGGAGAGGTGTAAATCATAGAAAGTTAGAGTGTCAGTCCTCTTGTACTTAAGTCGGCATTGTACCTTTTGTATTAAATTCGGATGCAAACTCTGTGTTTCATCGTCAATTAGAAGGTCCAAGGGATACAGTAAACCTGAAGTGACGCATCGGAATGTAAAACTGGACTCACAGGAGAGGTTCAAATCATAGAAAGTGAGAGTGTCAGTCCTCTTGTACTTAAGTCGGCATTGTGCCTTTTGAATTTATTTCCGATGCAATTCCTGTGTTTCATTGTCAATAAGAAGCTGCAAGGTATACTGTAAACCTGAAGTGAAGCTTCGAAATCCAAAACTGGTCTCACAGGAGAGGTTCAAATCATAGAAAGTGAGAGTGTTAGTCCTCTTCTACTTAGGTCGGCATTGTGCCTTTTGAATTTAATTCCGATGCAATTTCTGTGTCTCATCGTCAATAAGAACGTCCAAGGGATACAGTAAACCTGAAGTGAAGCATCGTAATCTAAAACTGGACTCGCAGGACAGGTTCGAATCATAGAAAGTGAGAGTGTCAGTCCTCTTGTACTTAAGTCGGCATTGCGCCATTTGTATTAAATTTGGATGCAATTTCTGTGTTTCATCGTCAATAAGAAGGTCCAAGGCATACAGTAAACCTGAAGTGAAGCATCGGAATCTAAAACTGGACTCACAGGAGAGGTTCAAATCATAGAAAGTTAGAGTGTCAGTCCTCTTGTACTTAAGTCGGCATTGTGCCTTCTGAATTTAATTCCGATGCAATTTCTGTGTTTCACCGTCAATAAGAAGGTGCAAGGTATACAGTAAACCTGAAGTGAAGCATCGGAATCTAAAACTGGTCTCCCAGGAGAGGTTTAAATCATAGAATATTACAGTGTCAGTCCTCTTTTACTTAAGACGGCATTGTGTCATTTGTATTAAATTCGGATGTGATTTCTGTGCTTTATCGTCAACAAGAAGGTCCAAGGGATACAGTAAATGTGAGGTGAAGCATCGGAATATAAAACTGGACTCAGAGGAGCCGTTCTAATCATATAAAGTGAGAGTGCCAGTCCTCTTGTAGTTAAGTCACCATTGTGACCTTTGTATTAATTTCGGATGCAATTTCTGTGTTTCATCGTCAATAAGAAGGTCCAAGGGATACAGTAAATGTGAGGTGAAGCATCGGAATATAAAACTGGACTCAGAGGAGCCGTTCTAATCATATAAAGTGAGAGTGCCAGTCCTCTTGTAGTTAAGTCACCATTGTGACCTTTGTATTAATTTCGGATGCAATTTCTGTGTTTCATCGTCAATAAGAAGGTCCAAGGGATACAGTAAACCTGAAGTGAAGCATCGGAATCTAAAACTGGACTCACAGGGGAGGTTCAAATCATAGAAAGTGAGAGTGTCAGTCCTCTTGTACTTAAGTCGGCATTGTGCCTTTTGAATTAAATTCCGATGCTATTTCTGTGTTTCATTGTCAATAAGAAGGTCCAAGGGATACAGTAAACCTGAAGTGAAGCATCGGAATCTAAATCTGACCTCACAGGAGAGGTTCAAATCATAGAAAGTGAGAGTGTCAGTCCTCTCTTACTTAAGTCGGCATTGTGCGTTTTAAATTTAATTCCGATGCAATATCTGTGTTTCATCGTCAATAAGAAGGTATAAGGGATACAGTGAACCTGAACTGAAGCATCGGAATATAAAACTGGACTCACAGGAGATGTTCAAATCTTAGAAAGTGAGATTGTCGGTCTTCTTGTACTAAAGTCGCCATTGTGATTTTTGTATTAAATTCGGATGCAATTTCTGTGTTTCATCGTCAATAAGAAGGTCCAAGGGATACAGTAAACCTTAAGTGAAGCATCGGAATCTAAATCTGACCTCACAGGAGAGGTTCAAATCATAGAAAGTTAGAGTGTCAGTCCTCTTGTACTTAAGTCGGCATTATACCTTTTGTATTAAATTCGGATGCAAACTCTGTGTTTCATCGTCAATTAGAAGGTCCAAGGGATACAGTAAACCTGAAGTGAAGCATCGGAATGTAAAACTGGACTCACACGAGTGGTTCAAATCATAGAAAGTGAGAGTGTCAGTCCTCTTGTACTTAAGTCGGCATTGTGCCTTTTGAATTCAATTCCGATGCAATTTCTGTGCTTCATCGTCAATAAGAAGGTGCAAGGTATACAGTAAACCTGAATTGAAGCATCGGAATCTAAAACTGGACTCGCAGGAGAGGTTCAAATCATAGAATATTAGACTGTCAGTCCTCTTTTACTTAAGACGGCATTGTGCCATTTGTATTAAATTCGGATGCGATTTCTGTGTTTCGTTGTCAATAAGAAGGTCCAAGGGATTCAGTAAACCTGAAGTGAAGCATTGGAATCTAAAACTGGACTCACAGGAGAGATTCAATTCATAGATAGTGAGAGTGTCAGTCCTCTTTTGCTGAAGTCGGCATTGTGCGTTTTAAATTTAATTCCGATGCATTATCTGTGTTTCATCGTCAATAAGAAGGTCCAAGGGATACAGTTAACCTGAAGTGAAGCATCGGAATCTAAAACTGGACACACAGGAGAGGTTCGAATCATAAAAAGTGAGAGTGTCAGTCCTCTTGGACTTAAGTCGGCATTGCGCCATTTGTATTAAATTCGGATGCAATTTCTATGTTTCATCGTCAATAAGAAGGTCCAAGGGATACAGTAAACCTGAGGTGAAGCATCGGAATCTAAAACTGGACTCACAGGAGAGGTTCAAATCATAGAAAGTTAGAGTGTCAGTCCTCTTGTACTTAAGTCGGCATTGTGCCTTTTGTATTAAATTCGGATGCAAACTCTGTGTTTCATCGTCAATAAGAAGGTCCAAGGGATACAGTAAACCTGAATTGAAGCATCGGAATCTAAAACTGGACTCACAGGAGAGGTTCAAATCATAGAAAGTTAGAGTGTCAGTCCTCTTTTGCTTAAGTCGGCATTGTGCGTTTTGAATTTAATTCCGATGCAATTTCTGTGTTTCATCGTCAATAAGAAGGTTCAGGGATACAGTAAACCTGAAGTGAAGCATCGGAATCTAAAACTGGACTCACAGGAGATGTTGAAATCATAGAAAGTGAGAGTGTCAGTCCTTTTGTACTTAAGTCGCCATTGTGATTTTTGTATTAAATTCGGATGCAATTTCTGTGTTTCATCGTCAATAAGAAGGTCCAAGGGATACAGTAAACCTGAAGTGAAGCATCGGAATCTAAAACTGGACTCACAGGAGAGGTTCAACTCATAGAAAGTTAGAGTGTCACTCCTCTTGTACTTAAGTCGGCATTGTACCTTTTGTATTAAATTCGGATGTAAACTCTGTGTTTCATCGTCAATTAAAAGGTCCAAGGGATACAGTAAACCTGAAGTGAAGCATCGGAATCTAAAACTGGAATCACAGGAGAGGTTCAAATCATAGAAAGTGAGAGTGTCAGTCCTCTTGTACTTAAGACGGCATTGTGCGTTTTGAATTTAATTCCGATGCATTTTCTGTGTTTCATCGTCAATATGAAGGTGCAAGGTATACAGTAAACCTGAAGTGATGCATCGGAATCTAAATCTGACCTCACAGGAGAGGTTCGAATCATAGAAAGAGAGAGTGTCAGTCCTCTTGTACTTAAGTCGGCATTGTGCCATTTGAATTAAATTCGGATGCAATTTCTGTGTTTCGTCGTCAATAAGAAGGTCCAAGGGATACAGTAAACCTGAAGTGAAGCATCGGAATCTAAAACTGGACTCACAGGGGAGGTTCAAATCATAGAAAGTGAGAGTGTCAGTCCTCTGGTACTCAAGTCGCCATTGTGCCTTTTGTATTAAATTCGGATGCAATTCCTGTTTTCATCGTCAATAAGAAGGTCCAAGGGATACAGTAAACCTGAAGTAAAGCATCGGAATCTAAAACTGGACTCACAGGAGAGGTTCAAATCATAAAAAGTTAGAGTGTCAGTCCTCTTGTACTTAAGTCGGCATTGTGCGTTTTAAATTTAATTCCGATGCTATATCTGTGTCTCATCGTCAATAAGAAGGTCCAAGGGATAAAGTAAACCTGAAGTGAAGCATCGGAATCTAGAACTGGACTCACAGGAGATGTTCAAATCATAGAAAGTGAGAGTGTCAGTCCTCTTGTACTTAAGCAGCCATTGTGATTTTTGTATTAAATTTGGTTGCAATTTCTGTGTTTCATCGTCAATAAGAAGGTCCAAGGCATACAGTAAACCTGAAGTGAAGCATCGGAATCTAAAACTGGACTCACAGGAGTGTTCAAATCATAGAAAGTTAGAGTGTCAGTCCTCTTGTACTTAAGTCGGCATTGTGCCTTCTGAATTTAATTCCGATGCAATTTCTGTGTTTCACCGTCAATAAGAAGGTGCAAGGTATACAGTAAACCTGAAGTGAAGCATCGGAATCTAAAACTGGACTCCCAGGAGAGGTTTAAATCATAGAATATTACAGTGTCAGTCCTCTTTTACTTAAGACGGCATTGTGTCATTTGTATTAAATTCGGATGTGATTTCTGTGCTTAATCGTCAACAAGAAGGTCCAAGGGATACAGTAAACCTGAAGTGAAGCATCGGAATCTAAATCTGACCTCACAGGAGAGGTTCGAATCATAGAAAGTGAGAGTGTCAGTCCTCTTGTACTTAGGTCGGCATAGTGCCATTTGTATTAAATTCGGAGGCAATTTCTGTGTTTCATCGTCAATAAGAAGGTCCAAGGGATACAGTAAATGTGAGGTGAAGCATCGGAATATAAAACTGGACTCAGAGGAGCCGTTCAAATCATATAAAGTGAGAGTGCCAGTCCTCTTGTAGTTAAGTCACCATTGTGACCTTTGTATTAATTTCGGATGCAATTTCTGTGTTTCATCGTCAATAAGAAGGTCCAAGGGATACAGGAAACCTGAAGTGAAGCATCGGAATCTAAAACTGGACTCACAGGAGAGGTTCAAATCATAGAAAGTGAGAGTGTCAGTCCTCTTGTACTTAAGTCGCTATTGTGCCTTTTGTATTAAATTCGGATGCAATTTCTGTGTGTCATCGTCAATAAGAAGGTCCAAGGGATACAGCAAACCTGAAGTAAAGCATCGGAATCTAAAACTGGACTCACAGGAGAGGTTCAAATCATAGAAAGTTAGAGTGTCAGTCCTCTTGTACTTAAGTCGGCATTGTGCCTTTTGAATTTAATTCCGATGCTATTTCTGTGTTTCATTGTCAATAAGCAGGTCCAAGGGATACAGTAAACCTGAAGTGAAGCATCGGAATCTAAATCTGACCTCACAGGAGAGGTTCAAATCATAGAAAGTGAGAGTGTCAGTCCTCTCTTACTTAAGTCGGCATTGTGCGTTTTAAATTTAATTCCGATGTAATATCTGTGTTTCATCGTCAATAAGAAGGTATAAGGGATACAGTGAACCTGAAGTGAAGCATCGGAATATAAAACTGGACTCACAGGAGATGTTCAAATCTTAGAAAGTGAGATTGTCGGTCTTCTTGTACTAAAGTCGCCATTGTGATTTTTGTATTAAATTCGGATGCAATTTCTGTGTTTCATCGTCAATAAGAAGGTCCAAGGGATACAGTAAACCTTAAGTGAAGCATCGGAATCTAAATCTGACCTCACAGGAGAGGTTCAAATCATAGAAAGTTAGAGTGTCAGTCCTCTTGTACTTAAGTCGGCATTGTACCTTTTGTATTAAATTCGGATGCAAACTCTGTGTTTCATCGTCAATAAGAAGGTCCAAGGGATACAGTAAACCTGAAGTGAAACATCGGAATGTAAAACTGGACTCACACACGTGGTTCAAATCATAGAAAGTGAGAGTGTCAGTCCTCTTGTACTTAAGTCGGCATTGTGCCTTTTGAATTTAATTCCGATGCAATTTCTGTGCTTCATCGTCAATAAGAAGGTGCAAGGTATACAGTAAACCTGAATTGAAGCATCGGAATCTAAAAGTGGACTCGCAGGAGAGGTTCAAATCATAGAATATTAGACTGTCAGTCCTCTTTTACTTAAGACGGCATTGTGCCATTTGTATTAAATTCGGATGCGATTTCTGTGTTTCGTTGTCAATAAGAAGGTCCAAGGGATTCAGTAAACCTGAAGTGAAGCATTGGAATCTAAAACTGGACTCACAGGAGAGATTCAATTCATAGATAGTGAGAGTGTCAGTCCTCTTTTGCTGAAGTCGGCATTGTGCGTTTTAAATTTAATTCCGATGCATTATCTGTGTTTCATCGTCAATAAGAAGGTCCAAGGGATACAGTTAACCTGAAGTGAAGCATCGGAATCTAAAACTGGACACACAGGAGAGGTTCGAATCATAAAAAGTGAGAGTGTCAGTCCTCTTGGACTTAAGTCGGCATTGCGCCATTTGTATTAAATTCGGATGCAATTACTATGTTTCATCGTCAATAAGAAGGTCCAAGGGATACAGTAAACCTGAGGTGAAGCATCGGAATCTAAAACTGGACTCACAGGAGAGGTTCAAATCATAGAAAGTTAGAGTGTCAGTCCTCTTGTACTTAAGTCGGCATTGTGCCTTTTGTATTAAATTCGGATGCAAACTCTGTGTTTCATCGTCAATAAGAAGGTCCAAGGGATACAGTAAACCTGAAATGAAGCATCGGAATCTAAAACTGGACTCACAGGAGAGGTTCAAATCATAGAAAGTTAGAGTGTCAGTCCTCTTTTGCTTAAGTCGGCATTGTGCGTTTTGAATTTAATTCCGATGCAATTTCTGTGTTTCATCGTCAATAAGAAGGTTCAGGGATACAGTAAACCTGAAGTGAAACATCGGAATCTAAAACTGGACTCACAGGAGATGTTGAAATCATAGAAAGTGAGAGTGTCAGTCCTTTTGTACTGAAGTCGCCATTGTGATTTTTGTATTAAATTCGGATGCAATTTCTGTGTTTCATCGTCAATAAGAAGGTCCAAGGGATACAGTAAACCTGAAGTGAAGCATCGGAATCTAAAACTGGACTCACAGGAGAGGTTCAACTCATAGAAACTGAGAGTGTCAGTCCTCTGGTACTCAAGTCGCCATTGTGCCTTTTGTATTAAATTCGGATGCAATTCCTGTTTTCATCGTCAATAAGAAGGTCCAAGGGATACAGTAAACCTGAAGTATAGCATCGGAATCTAAAACTGGACTCACAGGAGAGGTTCAAATCATAAAAAGTTAGAGTGTCAGTCCTCTTGTACTTAAGTCGGCATTGTGCTTTTTGAATTTAATTCCGATGCTATTTCTGTGTTTCATTGTCAATAAGAAGGTCCAAGGGATACAGTAAACCTGAAGTGAAGCATCGGAATCTAAAACTGGACTCACAGGAGAGATTCAAATCATAGAAAGTGAGAGTGTCAGTCCTCTTTTACTTAAGTCGGCATTGTGCGTTTTAAATTTAATTCCGATGCTATATCTGTGTCTCATCGTCAATAAGAAGGTCCAAGGGATACAGTAAACCTGAAGTGAAGCATCGGAATCTTGAACTGGACTCACAGGAGATGTTCAAATCATAGAAAGTGAGAGTGTCAGTCCTCTTGTACTTAAGCAGCCATTGTGATTTTTGTATTAAATTCGGATGCAATTTCTGTGTTTCATCGTCAATAAGAAGGTCCAAGGGATACAGTAAACCTGAAGTGAAGCATCGGAATCTAAAACTGGACTCACAGGAGAGGTGCAAACCATAGAAAAGTAGAGTGTCAGTCCTCTTGTACTTAAGTCGGCAGTGTACCTTTTGTATTAAATTCGGATGCAAACTCTGTGTTTCAACGTCAATTAGAAGGTCCAAGGAAAACAGTAAACCTGAAGTGACGCATCGGAATGTAAAACTGGACTCACAGGAGAGGTTCAAATCATAGAAAGTGAGAGTGTCAGTCCTCTTGTACTTAAGTCGGCACTGTGCCTTTTGAATTTAATTCCGATGCAATTTCTGTGTTTCATCGTCAATGAGAAGCTGCAAGGTATACAGTAATCCTGAAGTGAAGCTTCGGAATCCAAAACTGGTCTCACAGGAGAGGTTCAAATCATAGAAAGTGAGAGTGTTAGTCCTCTTCTACTTAGGTCGGCACTGTGCCTTTTGAATTTAATTCCGATGCAATTTCTGTGTGCCATCGTCAATAAGAACGTCCAAGGGATACAGTAAACCTGAAGTGAAGCATCGGAATCTAAAACTGGACTCGCAGGAGAGGTTTAAATCATAGAATATTAGAGTGTCAGTCCTCTTTTACTTAAGACGGCATTGTGTCATTTGTATTAAATTCGGATGCGATTTCTGTGTTTTATCGTCAACAAGAAGGTCCATGGGATACAGTAAACCTGAAGTGAAGCATCGGAATCTAAATCTGATCTCACAGGAGAGGTTCGAATCATAGAAAGTGAGAGTGTCAGTCCTCTTGTACTAAAGTCGACATTGTGCCATTTGTATTAAATTCGGATGCAATTTCTGTGTTTCATCGTCAATAAGAAGGTCCAAGGGATGCAGTAAATGTGAGGTGAAGCATCGGAATCTAAAACTGGACTCAGAGGAGAGGTTCAAATCATATAAAGTGAGAGTGTCAGTCCTCTTGTACTTAAGTCACCATTGTGACTTTTGTATTAATTTCGGATGCAATTTCTGTGCTTCATCGTCAATAAGAAGGTCCAAGGGATACAGTAAACCTGAAGTGAAGCATCGGAATCTAAAACTGGACTCACAGGAGAGGTTCAAATCATAGAAAGTGAGAGTGTCAGTCCTATTGTACTTAAGTCGCCATTGTGCCTTTTGTATTAAAATCGGATGCAATTTCTGTGTGTCATCGTCAATAAGAAGGACCAAGGGATACGGTAAACCTGAAGTAAAGCATCGGAATCTAAAACTGGACTCACAGGAGAGGTTCAAATCATAGAAAGTTAGAGTGTCAGTCCTCTTGTACTTAAGTCGGCATTGTGCCTTTTGAATTTAATTCCGATGCTATTTCTGTGTTTCATTGTCAATAAGAAGGTCCAAGGGATACAGTAAACCTGAAGTGAAGCATCGGAATCTAAATCTGACCTCACAGGAGAGGTTCAAATCATAGAAAGTGAGAGTGTCAGTCCTCTTTTACTTAAGTCGGCATTGTGCGTTTTAAATTTAACTCCGATGCAATATCTGTGTTTCATCGTCAATAAGAATGTATAAGGGATAAAGTGAACCTGAAGTGAAGCATCGGAATCTAAAACAGGACTCACAGGAGATGTTCAAATCTTAGAAAGTGAGATTGTCGGTCTTCTTGTACTAAAGTCGCCATAGTGATTTTTGTATTAAATTCGGATGGAATTTCTGTGTTTCATCGTCAATAAGAAGGTCCAAGGGATACAGTAAACCTGAAGTGAAGCATCGGAATCTAAAACTGGACTCACAGGAGAGGTGCAAATCATGGAAATTTAGAGTGCCAGTCCTCTTGTACTTAAGTCGGCATTGTACCTTTTGTATTAAATTCGGATGCCAACTCTGTGTTTCATCGTCAATTAGAAGGTCCAAGGGATACAGTAAACCTGAACTGAAGCATCGGAATGTAAAACTGGACTCACACGAGTGGTTCAAATCATAGAAAGTGAGAGTGTCAGTCCTCTTGTACTTAAGTTGGCATTGTGCCTTTTGAATTTAATTTAGATGCAATTTCTGTGTTTCATCGTCAATAAGAAGGTGCAAGGTATACAGTAAACCTGAAGTGAAGCATCGGAATCTAAAACTGGATTCGCAGGGGTGGTTCAAATCATAGAATATTAGAGTGTCAGTCCTCTTTTACTTAAGACGGCATTGTGCCATTTGTATTAAATTCGGATGCAATTTCTGTGCTTCATCGTCAATAAGAAGGTCCAAGAGATACAGTAAACCTGAGGTGAAGCATCGGAATCTAAAACTGGACTCACAGGAGAGGTTCAAATCATAAAAAGTTAGAGTGTCAGTCCTCTTGTACTTAAGTCTGCATTGTGCCTTTTGAATTTAATTGCGATGCTATTTCTGTGTTTCATTGTCAATAAGAAGGTCCAAGGGATTCAGTAAACCTGAAGTGATGCATCGGAATCTAAAACTGGACTCACAGGAGAGATTCAAATCATAGATAGTGAGAGTGTCAGTCCTCTTTTACTTAAGTCGGCATTGTGCGTTTTAAATTTAATTCCGGTGCATTATCTGTGTTTCATCGTCAATAAGAAGGTCCAAGGGATACAGTTAACCTGAAGTGAAGCATCGGAATCTAGAACTGGACTCACAGGAGATGTTCAAATCATAGAAAGTGAGAGTTTCAGTCCTCTTGTACTTAAGCCGCCATTGTGATTTTTGTATTAAATTCGGATGCAATTTCTGTGGTTCATCGTCAATAAGAAGGTCCAAGGGATACAGTAAACCTGAAGTGAAGCATCGGAATCTAAAACTGGACTCACAGGAGAGGTGCAAATCATAGATAGTTAGAGTGTCAGTCCTCTTGTACTTAAGTCGGCATTGTACCTTTTGTATTAAATTCGGATGCAAACTCTGTGTTTCATCGTCAATTAGAAGGTCCAAGGGATACAATAAACCTGAAGTGAAGCATCGGAATCTAAAACTGGACACACAGGAGAGGTTCGAATCATAAAAAGTGAGAGTGTCAGTCCTCCTGGACTTAAGTCGGCATTGCGCCATTTGTATTAAATTCGGATGCAATTACTATGTTTCATCGTCAATACGAAGGTCCAAGGGATACATTAAACCTGAGGTGAAGCATCGAAATCTAAAACTGGACTCACAGGAGAGGTTCAAATCATAGAAAGTTAGAGTGTCAGTCCTCTTGTACTTAAGTCGGCATTGTGCCTTTTGTATTAAATTCGGATGCAAACTCTGTGTTTCATCGTCAATAAGAAGGTCTAAGGGATACAGTAAACCTGAAGTGAAGCATCGGAATCTAAAACTGGACTCACAGGAGTGGTTCAAATCATAGAAAGTTAGAGTGTCAGTCCTTTTGTAGTTAAGTCGGCATCGTGCGTTTTGAATTCAATTCTGATGCTATTTCTGTGTTTCATTGTCAATAAGAAGGTCCAAGGGATACAGTAAACCTGAAGTGAAGCATCGGAATCTAAATCTGACCTCACAGGAGAGGTTCAAATCACAGATAGTGAGAGTGTCAGTCCTCTTTTACTTAAGTCCGCATTGTGCGTTTTAAATTTAATTCCGATGCAATATCTGTGTTTCATCGTCAATAAGAAGGTCCAAGGAATACAGTGAACCTGAAGTGAAGCATCGGAATCTAAAACTGGACTCACAGGAGATGTTCAAATCATAGAAAGTGAGATTGTCGGTCCTCTTGTACTAAAGTCGCCATTGTGATTTTTGTATTAAATTCGGATGCATTTCTGTCTTCCATCGTCAATAAGAAGGTCCAAGGGATACAGTAAACCTGAAGTGAAGCATCGGAATCTAAAACTGGACTCACAGGAGAGGTGCAAATCATAGATAGTTAGAGTGTCAGTCCTCTTGTACTTAAGTCTGCATTGTACCTTTTGTATTAAATTCGGATGCAAACTCTGTGTTTCATCGTCAATTAGAAGGTCCAAGGGATACAATAAACCTGAAGTGAAGCATCGGAATCTAAAACTGGACACACAGGAGAGGTTCGAATCATAAAAAGTGAGAGTGTCAGTCCTCCTGGACTTAAGTCGGCATTGCGCCATTTGTATTAAATTCGGATGCAATTTCTATGTTTCATCGTCAATACGAACGTCCAAGGGATACAGTAAACCTGAGGTGAAGCATCGAAATCTAAAACTGGACTCACAGGAGAGGTTCAAATCATAGAAAGTTAGAGTGTCAGTCCTCTTGTACTTAAGTCGGCATTGTGCCTTTTGTATTAAATTCGGATGCAAACTCTGTGTTTCATCGTCAATAAGAAGGTCTAAGGGATACAGTAAACCTGAAGTGAAGCATCGGAATCTAAAACTGGACTCACAGGAGTGGTTCAAATCATAGAAAGTTAGAGTGTCAGTCCTTTTGTAGTTAAGTCGGCATCGTGCGTTTTGAATTCAATTCTGATGCTATTTCTGTGTTTCATTGTCAATAAGAAGGTCCAAGGGATACAGTAAACCTGAAGTGAAGCATCGGAATCTAAATCTGACCTCACAGGAGAGGTTCAAATCACAGATAGTGAGAGTGTCAGTCCTCTTTTACTTAAGTCCGCATTGTGCGTTTTAAATTTAATTCCGATGCAATATCTGTGTTTCATCGTCAATAAGAAGGTCCAAGGAATACAGTGAACCTGAAGTGAAGCATCGGAATCTAAAACTGGACTCACAGGAGATGTTCAAATCATAGAAAGTGAGATTGTCGGTCCTCTTGTACTAAAGTCGCCATTGTGATTTTTGTATTAAATTCGGATGCAATTTCTGTCTTCCATCGTCAATAAGAAGGTCCAAGGGATACAGTAAACCTGAAGTGAAGCATCGGAATCTAAAACTGGACACACAGGAGAGGTGCAAATCATAGAAAGTTAGATTGTCAGTCCTCATGTACTTAAGTCGGCATTGTACCTTTTGTATTATATTCGGATGCAAACTCTGTGTTTCATCGTCAATTAGAAGGTCCAAGGGATACAGTAAACCTGAAGTGAAGCATCGGAATGTAAAACTGGACTCACACGAGAGGTTCAAATCATAGAAAGTGAGAGTGTCAGTCCTCTTGTACTTAAGTCGGCATTGTGCCTTTTGAATTTAATTCCGATGCAAATTCTGTGTTTCATCGTCAATTAGAAGGTCCAAGGGATACAGTAAACCTGAAGTGAAGCATCGGAATGTAAAACTGGACTCACACGAGAGGTTCAAATCATAGAAAGTGAGAGTGTCAGTCCTCTTGTACTTAAGTCGGCATTGTGCCTTTTGAATTTAATTCCGATGCAAATTCTGTGTTTCATCGTCAATAAGAAGGTGCAAGGTATACAGTAAACCTGAAGTGAAGCATTGGAATCTAAAACTGGACTCACATAAGAGGTTCAAATCATAGAAAGTGAGAGTGTTAGTCGTCTTCCAATTAGGTCGGCACTGTGCCTTTTGAATTTAATACCGATGCAATTTCTGTGTTTCATCGTCAATAAGAACGTCCAAGGGATACAGTAAAACTGAAGTGAAGCATCGGAATCTAAAACTGGACTCACAGGAGAGATTCAAATCATAAAAAGTTAGAGTGTCAGTCCTCTTGTACTTAAGTCGGCATTGTGCTTTTTGAATTTAATTCCGATGCTATTTCTGTGTTTCATTGCCGATAAGAAGGTCCAAGGGATACAGTAAACCTGAAGTGAAGCATCGGAATCTTTAACTGGACTCACAGGAGAGATTCAAATCATAGAAAGTGAGAGTGTCAGTCCTCTTTTACTTAAGTCGGCATTGTGCGTTTAAAATTTAATTCCGATGCTATATCTGTGTTTCATCGTCAATAAGAAGGTCCAAGGGATACAGTAAACCTGAAGTGAAGCATCGGAATCTAGAACTGGACTCACAGGAGATGTTCAAATCATAGAAATTGAGAGTGTCAGTCCTCTTGTACTAAAGTCGGCATTGTGCTTTTTGAATTTAATTCCGATGCTATTTCTGTGTTTCATCGTCAATAAGAGGGTAGAAGTGATACAGTAAACCTGAAGTGAAGCATTGGAATCTAAAACTGGACTCACAGGTGAGGTTCAAATCATAGAAAGTGAGAGTGTCAGTCCTCTTGTACTTAAGTCACCATTGTGACTTTTGTATTAATTTCGGATGCAATTTCTGTGTTTCATCGTCAATAAGAAGGTCCAAGGGATACAGTAAACCTGAAGTGAAGCATCGGAATCTAAAACTGGACTCACAGGAGAGGTTCAAATCATAGAAAGTGAGAGTGTTAGTCCTCTTCTACTTAGGTCGGCACTGTGCCTTTTGAATTTAATTCCGATGCAATTTCTGTGTTTTATCGTCAATAAGAACGTCCAAGGGGTACAGTAAACCTGAAGTGAAGCATGGGAATCTATAACTCGACTCACAGGGAGAGGTTCGAATCATAGAGAGTGAGAGTGTCAGTCCTCTTGTACTTAAGTAGGCATTGCGCCATTTGTATTAAATTCGGATGCAATTTCTGTGTTTCATCGTCAATAAGAAGGTCCAAGGGATACAGTAAATCTGAGGTGAAGCATCGGAATCTAAAACTCTACCCAGAGGAGAGGTTCAAATCATATAAAGTGAGAGTGTCAGTCCTCTTGTACTTAAGTCACCATTGTGACTTTTGTATTAATTTCGGATGCAATTTCTGTGTTTCATCGTCAATAAGAAGGTCCAAGGGATACAGTATACCTGAAGTGAAGCATTGGAATCTAAAACTGGACTCACAGGAGAGGTGCAAATCATAGAAAGTTAGAATGTCAGTCCTCTTGTACTTATGTCGGCATTGTACCTATTGTATTAAATTCGGATGCAAACTCTGTGTTTCATCGTCAATTACAAGGTCCAAGGGATATAGTAAAACTGAAGTGAAGCATCGGAATGTAAAACTGGACTCACACGAGAGGTTCAAATCATAGAATGTGAGAGTGTCAGTCCTCTTGTACTTAAGTCGGCATTGTGCCTTTTGAATTTAATTCCGATGCAAATTCTGTGTTTCATCGTCAATAAGAAGGTGCAAGGTATACAGTAAACCTGAAGTGAAGCATCGGAATCTAAAACTGGACTCACATAAGAGGTTCAAATCATAGAAAGTGAGAGTGTTAGTCGTTTTCTACTTAGGTCGGCACTGTGCCTTTTGAATTTAATTCCGATGCAATTTCTGTGTTTCATCGTCAATAAGAACGTCCAAGGGATACAGTAAAACTGAAGTGAGGCATCGGAATCTAAAACTGGACTCACAGGAGAGGTTCAAATCATAAAAAGTTAGAGTGTCAGTCCTCTTGTACTTAAGTCGGCATTGTGCTTTTTGAATTTAATTCCGATGCTATTTCTGTGTTTCATTGTCAATAAGAAGGTCCAAGGGATACAGTAAACCTGAAGTGAAGCATCGGAATCTAAAACTGGACTCACAGGAGAGATTCAAATCATAGAAAGTGAGAGTGTCAGTCCTCTTGTACTTAAGTCACCATTGTGACTTTTGTATTAATTTCGGATGCAATTTCTGTGTTTCATCGTCAATAAGAAGGTCCAAGGGATACAGTATACCTGAAGTGAAGCATTGGAATCTAAAACTGGACTCACAGGAGAGGTGCAAATCATAGAAAGTTAGAATGTCAGTCCTCTTGTACTTATGTCGGCATTGTACCTATTGTATTAAATTCGGATGCAAACTCTGTGTTTCATCGTCAATTACAAGGTCCAAGGGATATAGTAAAACTGAAGTGAAGCATCGGAATGTAAAACTGGACTCACACGAGAGGTTCAAATCATAGAATGTGAGAGTGTCAGTCCTCTTGTACTTAAGTCGGCATTGTGCCTTTTGAATTTAATTCCGATGCAAATTCTGTGTTTCATCGTCAATAAGAAGGTGCAAGGTATACAGTAAACCTGAAGTGAAGCATCGGAATCTAAAACTGGACTCACATAAGAGGTTCAAATCATAGAAAGTGAGAGTGTTAGTCGTTTTCTACATAGGTCGGCACTGTGCCTTTTGAATTTAATTCCGATGCAATTTCTGTGTTTCATCGTCAATAAGAACGTCCAAGGGATACAGTAAAACTGAAGTGAGGCATCGGAATCTAAAACTGGACTCACAGGAGAGGTTCAAATCATAAAAAGTTAGAGTGTCAGTCCTCTTGTACTTAAGTCGGCATTGTGCTTTTTGAATTTAATTCCGATGCTATATCTGTGTTTCATCGTCAATAAGAAGGTCCAAGGGATACAGTAAACCTGAAGTGAAGCATCGGAATCTAGAACTGGACTCACAGGAGATGTTCAAATCGTAGAAAGTGAGAGTGTCAGTACTCTTGTACTTAAGCCGCCATTGTGATTTTTGTATTAATTTTGGATGCAATTTCTGTGTTTCATCGTCAATTAGAAGGTCCAAGGGATACAGTAAACCTGAAGTAACGCATCGGAATGTAAAACTGGACTCACAGGAGAGGTTCAAATCATAGGAAGTGACAGTGTCGGTCCTCTTGTACTTATGTCGGCATTGTGCCTTTTGAATTTAATTCCGATGCAATTTCTGTGTTTCATCGTCAATAAGAAGCTGCAAGGTATACAGTAAACCAGAAGTGAAGCTTCGGAAACTAAAACTGGTCTCACAGGAGAGGTTCAAATCATAGAAAGTGAGAGTGTTAGTCCTCTTCTACTTATGTCGGCACTGTGCCTTTTGAATTTAATTCCGATGCAATTTCTGTGTTTAATCGTCAATAAGAACGTCCAAGGGGTACAGTAAACCTGAAGTGAAGCATCGGAATCTAAATCTGACCTCACAGGTAAGGTTCGAATCATAGAAAGTGAGAGTGTCAGTCCTCTTGTACTTAAGTCGGCATTGTGCCTTTTGAAATTAATTCCGATGCAATTTCTGTGTTTCATCGTCAATAAGAAGGTGCAAGGTACACAGTAAACCTGAAGTGAAGCATCGGAATCTAAAACTGGACTCGCAGGAGAGGTTCAAATCATAGAATATTAGAGTGTCAGTCCTCTTTTCCTTAAGACGGCATTGTGCCATTTGTATTAAATTCGGATGCGATTTCTGTGTTTTATCGTCAACAAGAAGGTCCAAGGGATACAGTAAACCTGAAGTGAAGCATAGGAAACTAAATCTGACCTCACAGGTAAGGTTCGAATCATAGAAAGTGAGAGTGTCAGTCCTCTTGTACTTAAGTCGGCATTGTGCCATTTGTATTAAATTCGGATGCAATTTCTGTGTTTCATCGTCAATAAGAAGGTCCAAGGAATACAGTAAATCTGAGGTGAAGCATCGGAATCTAAAACTGGACTCAGAGGAAAGGTTCAAATCATATAAAGTGAGAGTGTCAGTCCTCATGTACTTAAGTCACCATTGTGACTTTTATATTAATTTCGGATGCAATTTCTGTGTTTCATCGTCAATAAGAAGGTCCAAGGGATACAGTAAACCTGAAGTGAAGCATCGGAATCTAAAACTGGACTCACAGGAGAGGTTCAAATCATAGAAAGTTAGAGTGTCAGTCCTCTTGTACTTAAGTCGGCATTGTGCCTTTTGTATTAAATTCGGATGCAAACTCTGTGTTTCATCGTCAATAAGAAGGTCCAAGGGATACAGTAAACCTGAAGTGAAGCATCGGAATCTAAAACTGGACTCACACGAGAGGTTCAAATCATAGAAAGTGGGAGTGTCAGTCCTCTTTTACTTAAGTCGACATTGTGCCTTTTGAATTTAATTCCGATGCAAATTCTGTGTTTCATCGTCAATAAGAAGGTGCAAGGTATACAGTAAACCTGAAGTTAAACATCGGAATCTAAAACTGGACTCACATAAGAGGTTCAAATCATAGAAAGTGAGAGTGTTAGTCGTCTTCTACTTAGGTCGGCACGGTGAATTTTGAATTTAATTCCGATGCAATTTCTGTGTTTCATCGTCAATAAGAAGGTCCAAGGGATACAGTAAAACTGAAGTGAATCATCGGAATCTAAAACTGGACTCACAGGAGAGGTTCAAATCATAAAAAGTTAGAGTGTCAGTCCTCTTGTACTTAAGTCGGCATTGTGCTTTTTGAATTTAATTCCGATGCTATTTCTGTGTTTCATTGTCAATAATAAGGTCCGAGGGATACAGTAAACCTGAAGTGAAGCATCGGAATCTAGAACTGGACTCACAGGAGATATTCAAATCATAGAAAGTAAGAGTGTCAGTCCTCTTGTACTTAAGCCGCCATTGTGATTTTTGTATTTATTTTGGATGCAATTTCTGTGTTTCATCGTCATTAAGAAGGTCCAAGGGATACAGTAAACCTGAAGTGAAGCGTCGGAATCTAAAACTGGTCTCACAGGAGAGGTGCAAATCATAGAAAGTTAGAGTGTCAGTCCTCTTGTACTTAAGTCGGCATTGTACCTTTTGTATTAAATTCGGATGCAACCTCTGTGTTTCATCGTCAATTAGAAGGTCCAAGTGATACAGTAAACCTGAAGTGACGCATCGGAATGTAAAACTGGACTCACAGGAGAGGTTCAAATCATAGAAAGTGACAGTGTCAGTCCTCTTGTACTTAAGTCGGCATTGTGGCTTTTGAATTTAATTCCGATGCAATTTCTGTGTTTCATCATCAATAAGAAGCTGCAAGGTATACAGTAAACCTGATGCGAAGCTTCGAAATCTAAAACTGGACTCACCGGAGAGGTTCAAATCATAGAAAGTGAGAGTGTTAGTCCTCTCGTACTTAAGTCGGCATTGTGCCTTTTGAAATTAATTCCGATGCAATTTCTGTGTTTCATCGTCAATAAGAAGCTGCAAGGTATACAGTAAACCTGAAGTGAAGCTTCGGAATCTAAAACTGGACTCACAGGAGAAGTTCAAATCATAGAAAGTGAGAGTGTTAGTCCTCTTCTACTTAGGTCGGCACTGTGCCTTTTGAATTTAATTCCGGTGCAATTTCTGTGTTTCATAGTCAATAAGAACGTCCAAGGGGTACAGTAAACCTGAAGTGAAGCATCGGAATCTAAAACTGGACTCACAGGAGAGGTTCGAATCATAGAAAGTGAGAGTGTCAGTCTTCTTGTACTTAAGTCGGCATTGCGCCATTTGTATTAAATTCGGATGCAATTTCTGTGTTTCGTCGTCAATAAGATGGTCCAAGGGATACAGTAAACCTGAAGTGAAGCATCGGAATCTAAAACTGGACTCAGAGGAGAGGTTCAAATCATAGAAAGTTAGAGTGTCAGTCCTCTTTTACTTAAGTCGGCATTGTGCCTTTTGAATTTATTTCCGATGCTATTTCTGTGTTTCATTGTCAATAAGAAGGTCCAAGGGATACAGTAAACCTGAAGTGAAGCATCGGAATCTAAAACTGGACTCACAGGAGAGATTCAAATAACAGAAAGTGAGAGTGTCAGTCCTCTTTTACTTAAGTCGGCATTGTGCGTTTTAAATTTAATTCCGATGCTATATCTGTGTTTCATCGTCAATAAGAAGGTCCAAGGGATACAGTAAACCTGAAGTGAAGCATCGGAATCTAGAACTGGACTCACAGGAGATGTTCAAATCATAGAAAGTGAGAGAGTCAGTCCTCTTGTACTTAAGTCGGCATTGTACCTTTTGTATTAAATTCGGATGCAAACTCTGTGTTTCATCGTCAATTAGAAGGTCCAAGGGATACAGTAAGCCTGAAGTGACGCATCGGAATGTAAAACTGGACTCAAAGGAGAGGTTAAAATCGTAGAAAGTAACAGTGTCAGTCCTCTTGTACTTAAGTCGGCATAGTGCCTTTTGAATTTAATTCCGATGCAATTTCTGTGTTTCATCGTCAATAAGAAGGTGCAAGGTATACAGTAAACCTGAAGTTAAGCATCGGAATCTAAAACTGGACTCACATAAGAGGTTCAAATCATAGAAAGTGAGAGTGTTAGTCGTCTTCTACTTAGGTCGGCACTGTGAATTTTGAATTTAATTCCGATGCAATTTCTGTGTTTCATCGTCAATAAGAAGGTCCAAGAGATACAGTAAAACTGAAGTGAAGCATCGGAATCTAAAACTGGACTCACAGGAGAGGTTCAAATCATAAAAAGTTGGAGTGTCAGTCTTCTTGTACTTAAGTCGGCATTGTGCTTTTTGAATTTAATTCCGATGCTATTTCTGTGTTTCATTGTCAATAAGAAGGTCCAAGGGATACAGTAAACCTGAAGTGAAGCATCGGAATCTGAAACTGGACTCACAGAAGAGACTCAAATCATAGAATGTGAGAGTGTCAGTCCTCTTTTACTTAAGTCGGCATTGTGCGTTTTAAATTTAATTCCGATGCAATATCTGTGTTTCATCGTCAATAAGTAGGTCCAAGGGATACAGTAAACCTAAAGTGAAGCATCGGAATCTAGAACTGGACTCACAGGAGATATTCAAATCATAGAAAGTAAGAGTGTCAGTCCTCTTGTACTTATGCCGCCATTGTGATTTTTGTATTAATTTTGGATGCAATTTCTGTGTTTCATCGTCAATAAGAAGGTCCAAGGGTTGCAGTAAACCTGAAGTGAAGCATCGGAATCTAAAACTGGTCTCACAGGAGAGGTGCAAATCATAGAAAGTTAGAGTGTCAGTCCTCTTGTACTTAAGTCGGCATTGTACCTTTTGTATTAAATTCCGATGCAACCTCTGTGTTTCATCGTCAATTAGAATGTCCAAGTGATGCAGTAAACCTGAAGTGACGCATCGGAATGTAAAACTGGACTCACAGGAGAGGTTCAAGCCATAGAAAGTGACAGTGTCAGTCCTCTTGTACTTAAGTCAGCATTGTGCCTTTTGAATTTAATTCCGATACAATTTCTGTGTTTCACGGTCAATATGAAGCTGCAAGGTATACAGTAAACCTGAAATGAAGCTTCGGAATCTAAAACTGGACTCAAAGGAGAGGTTCAAATCATAGAAAGTGAGAGTGTTAGTCCTCTTGTACTTAAGTCGGCATTGTGCCTTTTGAAATTAATTCCGATGCAATTTCTGTGTTTCATCGTCAATAAGAAACTGCAAGGTATACAGTAAACCTGAAGTGAAGCTTCGGAATCTAAAACTGGACTCACAGGAGAGGTTCAAATCATAGAAAGTGAGAGTGTTAGTCCTCTTCTACTTAGGTCGGCACTGTGACTTTTGAATTTAATTCCGATGCAATTTCTGTGTTTCATCGTCAATAAAAAGGTCAAGGGATACAGTAAACCTGAAGTGAAGCATCGGAATCTAAAACTGGACTCACAGGAGAGATTCAAATAACAGAAAGTGAGAGTGTCAGTCCTCATTTACTTAAGTCGGCATTGTGCATTTTAAATTTAATTCCGATGCTATATCTGTGTTTCATCGTCAATAAGAAGGTCCAAGGGATACAGTAAACCTGAAGTGAAGCATCGGAATCTAGAACTGGACTCACAGGAGATGTTCAAATCATAGAAAGTGAGAGTGTCAGTCCTCTTGTACTTAAGTCGGCATTGTACCTTTTGTATTAAATTCGGATGCAAACACTGTGTTTCAT
The DNA here is from genome assembly GCF_021461395.2 of Schistocerca americana. Lineage (NCBI taxonomy): Eukaryota > Metazoa > Arthropoda > Insecta > Orthoptera > Acrididae > Schistocerca > Schistocerca americana. The sequence goes on along the minus strand of NW_025725275.1, from coordinate 52,479 downwards.
CGTCAATTAGAAGGTCCAAGGGATACAGTAAACCTGAAGTGACGCATCGGAATGTAAAACTGGACTCACAGGAGAGGTTCAAATTATAGAAAGTGACAGTGTCAGTCCTCTTGTACTTAAGTCGGCATTGTGCCTTTTGAATTTAATTCCGATCCAATTTCTGTGTTTCATCGTCAATAAGAAGCTGCAAGGTATACAGTAAACCTGAAGTGAAGCTTCGGAAACTAAAACTGGACTCACAGGAGAGGTTCAAATCATAGAAAGTGAGAGTGTTAGTCCTCTTCGACTTAGGTCGGCACTGTGCCTTTAGTATTTAATTCCGATGCAATTTCTGTGTTTCATCGTCAATAAGAGCGTCCAAGGGGTACAGTAAACCTGAAGTGAAGCATCGGAATCTAAAACTGGACTCACAGGGAGAGGTTCGAGTCATAGAAAGTGAGAGTATCAGTCCTCTTGTACTTAAGTCGGCATTGCGCCATTTGTATTAAATTTGGATGCAATTTCTGTGTTTCATCGTCAATAAGAAGGTCCAAGGTATACAGTAAACCTGAAGTGAAGCATCGGAATCTAAAACTGGACTCACAGGAGAGGTTCAAATCATAGAAAGTGAGAGCGTCAGTCCTCTTGTACTTAAGTCGCCATTGTGCCTTTTGCATTAAATTCGGATGCAATTTCTGTGTGTCATCGTCAATAAGAAGGTCCAAGGGATAGAGTAAACCTGAAGTAAAGCATCGTAATCTAAAACTGGACTCACAGGAGAGGTTCCAATCATAGAAAGTTAGAGTGTCAGTACTCTTGTGCTTAAGTCGGCATTGTGCCTTTTGTATTAAATTCGGATGCAAACTCTGTGTTTCATCGTCAATAAGAAGGTCCAAGGGATACAGTGAACCTGTAGTGAAGCATCGGAATCAAAAACTGGACTCACAGGAGATGTTCAAATCTTAGAAAGTGAGATTGTCGGTCCTCTTGTACTAAAGTCGCCATTGTGATTTTTGTATTAAATTCGGATGTAATTTCTGTGTTTCATCGTCAGTAAGAAAGTCCAAGGGATATAGTAAACCTGAAGTGAAGCATCGGAATCTAAAACTGGACTCACAAGAGAGGTGCAAATCATACAAAATTAGAGTGTCAGTCCTCTTTTACTTAAGTCGGCATTGTACCTTTTGTATTAAATTCGGATGCAAACTCTGTGTTTCATCGTCAATTAGAAGGTCCAAGGGATACAGTAAACCTGAAGTGAAGCATCGGAATGTAAAACTGGACTCACACGAGAGGTTCAAATCATAGAAAGTGAGAGTGTCAGTCCTCTTGTACTTAAGTCGGCATTGTACCTTTTGAATTTAATTCCGATGCAATTTCTGTGTTTCATCGTCAATAAGAAGGTGCAAGGTATACAGTAAACCTGAAGTTAAGCATCGGAATCTAAAACTGGACTCACATAAGAGGTTCAAATCATAGAAAGTGAGAGTGTTAGTCGTCTTCTACTTAGGTCGGCACTGTGAATTTTGAATTTAATTCCGATGCAATTTCTGTGTTTCATCGTCAATAAGAAGGTCCAAGAGATACAGTAAAACTGAAGTGAAGCATCGGAATCTAAAACTGGACACACAGGAGAGGTTCAAATCATAAAAAGTTGGAGTGTCAGTCTTCTTGTACTTAAGTCGGCATTGTGCTTTTTGAAATTAATTCCGATGCTATTTCTGTGTTTCATTGTCAATAAGAAGGTCCAAGGGATACAGTAAACCTGAAGTGAAGCATCGGAATCTGAAACTGGACTCACAGAAGAGACTCAAATCATAGAATGTGAGAGTGTCAGTCCTCTTTTACTTAAGTCGGCATTGTGCGTTTTAAATTTAATTCCGATGCAATATCTGTGTTTCATCGTCAATAAGTAGGTCCAAGGGATACAGTAAACCTAAAGTGAAGCATCGGAATCTAGAACTGGACTCACAGGAGATATTCAAATCATAGAAAGTAAGAGTGTCAGTCCTCTTGTACTTATGCCGCCATTGTGATTTTTGTATTAATTTTGGATGCAGTTTCTGTGTTTCATCGTCAATAAGAAGGTCCAAGGGTTGCAGTAAACCTGAAGTGAAGCATCGGAATCTAAAACTGGTCTCACAGGAGAGGTGCAAATCATAGAAAGTTAGAGTGTCAGTCCTCTTGTACTTAAGTCGGCATTGTACCTTTTGTATTAAATTCCGATGCAACCTCTGTGTTTCATCGTCAATTAGAATGTCCAAGTGATACAGTAAACCTGAAGTGACGCATCGGAATGTAAAACTGGACTCACAGGAGAGGTTCAAATCATAGAAAGTGACAGTGTCAGTCCTCTTGTACTTAAGTCAGCATTGTGCCTTTTGAATTTAATTCCGATACAATTTCTGTGTTTCACGGTCAATAAGAAGCTGCAAGGTATACAGTAAACCTGAAATGAAGCTTCGGAATCTAAAACTGGACTCAAAGGAGAGGTTCAAATCATAGAAAGTGAGAGTGTTAGTCCTCTTGCACTTAAGTCGGCATTGTGCCTTTTGAAATTAATTCCGATGCAATTTCTGTGTTTCATCGTCAATAAGAAACTGCAAGGTATACAGTAAACCTGAAGTGAAGCTTCGGAATCTAAAACTGGACTCACAGGAGAGGTTCAAACCATAGAAAGTGAGAGTGTTAGTCCTCTTCTACTTAGGTCGGCACTGTGACTTTTGAATTTAATTCCGATGCAATTTCTGTGTTTCATCGTCAATAAGAAGGTCCAAGGGATACAGTAAATATGAGGTGAAGTATCGGAATCTAAAACTGGACTCAGAGGAGAGGTTCAAATCATATAAAGTGAGAGCGTCAGTCCTCTTGTACTTAAGTCACCATTGTGACTTTTGTATTAATTTCGGATGCAATTTCTGTGTTTCATCGTCAATAAGAAGGTCCAAGGGATACAGTAAACCTGAAGTGAAGCATCGGAATCTAAAACTGGACTCACAGGAGAGGTTCAAATCATAGAAAGTGAGAGTGTCAGTCCTCTTGTACTTAAGTCGCCATTGTGCCTTTTGTATTAAATTCGGATGCAATTTCAGTGTGTCATCGTCAATAAGAAGGTCCAATGGATACAGTAAACCTGAAGTAAAGCATCGGAATCTAATACTGTACTCACAGGAGAGGTTCAAATCACAGAAAGTTAGAGTGTCAGTCCTCTTGTACTTAAGTCGTCATTGTGCGTTTTGCATTAAATTCGGATGCAAACTCTGTGTTTCATCGACAATAAGAAGGTCCAAGGGATACAGTAAACCTGAAGTGAAGCATCGTAATCTAAAACTGGACTCACAGGAGAGGTTCATATCATAGAAATTTAGAGTATCAGTCCTCTTGTACTTAAGTCGACATTGTGCCTTTTGAATTTAATTCCGATGCTATTTCTGTGTTTCATTGTCAATAAGAAGGTCCAAGGGATACAGTAAACCTGAAGTGAAGCATCGGAATCTAAATCTGACCTCACAGGAGAGGTTCAATTCATAGAAAGTGAGGGTGTCAGTCCTCTTGTACTTAAGTCGGCATTGTGCGTTTTAAATTTAATTCCGATGCAATATCTGTGTTTCATCGTCAATAAGAAGGTCCAAGGGATACAGTGAACCTGTAGTGAAGCATCGGAATCTAAAACTGGACTCACAGGAGATGTTCAAATATTAGAAAGTGAGATTGTCGGTCCTCTTGTACTAAAGTCGCCATTGTGATTTTTGTATTAAATTCGGATGCAATTTCTGTGTTTCATCGTCAATAAGAAGGTCCCAGGGATATAGTAAACCTGAAGTGAAGCATCGGAATCTAAAACTGGACTCACAGGAGAGGTGCAAATCATACAAAGTTAGAGTGTCAGTCCTCTTGTACTTAAGTCCGCATTGTACCTTTTGTATTAAATTCGGATGCAAACTCTGTGTTTCATCGTCAATTAGAAGGTCCAAGGGATACAGTAAACCTGAAGTGAAGCATCGGAATGTAAAACTGGGCTCACACGAGAGGTTCAAATCATAGAAAGTGAGAGAGTCAGTCCTCTTGTACTTAAGTCGGCATTGTGCCTTTTGAATTTAATTCCGATGCAATTTCTGTGTTTCATCGTCAATAAGAAGGTGCAAGGTATACAGTAAACCTGAAGTGAAGCCTCGGAATCTAAAACTGTACTCGCAGGAGAGGTTCAAATCATAGAATATTAGAGTGTCAGTCCTCTTTTACTTAAGACGGCATTGTGCCATTTGTATTAAATTCGAATGCGATTTCTGTGTTTTATCGTCAACAAGAAGGTCCAAGGGATACAGTAAACCTGAAGTGAAGCATCAGAATCTAAATCTGACCTCACAGGTGAGGTTCGAACCATAGAAAGTGAGAGTGTCAGTCCTCTTGTACTTAAGTCGGCATTGTGCCATTTGTATTAAATTGGGATGCAATTTCTGTGTTTCATCGTCAATAAGAAGGTCCAAGGGATACAGTAAATACGAGGTGAAGTATCGGAATCTAAAACTGGACTCAGAGGAGAGGTTCAAATCATATAAAGTGAGAGTGTCAGTCCTCTTGTACTTAAGTCACCATTGTGACTTTTGTATTAATTTCAGATGCAATTTCTGTGTTTCATCTTCAATGCGCAGGTCCAAGGGATACAGTAAACCTGAAGTGAAGCATCGGAATCTAGAACTGGACTCACAGGAGATGTTCAAATCATAGAAAGTGAGAGTGTCAGTCCTCTTGTACTTAAGTCGGCATTGTACCTTTTGTATTAAATTCGGATGCAAACACTGTGTTTCATCGTCAATTAGAAGGTCCAAGGGATACAGTAAACCTGAAGTGACGCATCGGAATGTAAAACTGGACTCACAGGAGAGGTTCAAATTATAGAAAGTGACAGTGTCAGTCCTCTTGTACTTAAGTCGGCATTGTGCCTTTTGAATTTAATTCCGATCCAATTTCTGTGTTTCATCGTCAATAAGAAGCTGCAAGGTATACAGTAAACCTGAAGTGTAGCTTCGGAAACTAAAACTGGACTCACAGGAGAGGTTCAAATCATAGAAAGTGAGAGTGTTAGTCCTCTTCGACTTAGGTCGGCACTGTGCCTTTAGTATTTAATTCCGATGCAATTTCTGTGTTTCATCGTCAATAAGAGCGTCCAAGGGGTACAGTAAACCTGAAGTGAAGCATCGGAATCTAAAACTGGACTCACAGTGAGAGGTTCGAGTCATAGAAAGTGAGAGTGTCAGTCCTCTTGTACTTAAGTCGGCATTGCGCCATTTGTATTAAATTTGGATGCAATTTCTGTGTTTCATCGTCAATAAGAAGGTCCAAGGGATACAGTAAATCTGAGGTGAAGCATCGGAATCTAAAACTGGACTCAGAGGAGAGGTTCAAATCATATTAAGTGAGAGTGTCAGTCCTCTTGTACTTAAGTCACCATTGTGACTTTTGTATTAATTTCGGATGCAATTTCTGTGTATCATCGTCAATAAGAAGGTCCCAGGGATACAGTAAACCTGAAGTGAAGCATCGGAATCTAAAACTGGACTCACAGGAGAGGTTCAAATCATAGAAAGTGAGAGCGTCAGTCCTCTTGTACTTAAGTCGCCATTGTGCCTTTTGCATTAAATTCGGATGCAATTTCTGTGTGTCATCGTCAATAAGAAGGTCCAAGGGATAGAGTAAACCTGAAGTAAAGCATCGTAATCTAAAACTGGACTCACAGGAGAGGTTCCAATCATAGAAAGTTAGAGTGTCAGTCCTCTTGTGCTTAAGTCGGCATTGTGCCTTTTGTATTAAATTCGGATGCAAACTCTGTGTTTCATCGTCAATAAGAAGGTCCAAGGGATACAGTGAACCTGTAGTGAAGCATCGGAATCAAAAACTGGACTCACAGGAGATGTTCAAATCTTAGAAAGTGAGATTGTCGGTCCTCTTGTACTAAAGTCGCCATTGTGATTTTTGTATTAAATTCGGATGTAATTTCTGTGTTTCATCGTCAATAAGAAAGTCCAAGGGATATAGTAAACCTGAAGTGAAGCATCGGAATCTAAAACTGGACTCACAAGAGAGGTGCAAATCATACAAAATTAGAGTGTCAGTCCTCTTTTACTTAAGTCGGCATTGTACCTTTTGTATTAAATTCGGATGCAAACTCTGTGTTTCATCGACAATAAGAAGGTCCAAGGGATACAGTAAACCTGAAGTTAAGCATCGGAATCTAAAACTGGACTCACATAAGAGGTTCAAATCATAGAAAGTGAGAGTGTTAGTCGTCTTCTACTTAGGTCGGCACTGTGAATTTTCAATTTAATTCCGATGCAATTTCTGTGTTTCATCGTCAATAAGAAGGTCCAAGAGATACAGTAAAACTGAAGTGAAGCATCGGAATCTAAAACTGGACACACAGGAGAGGTTCAAATCATAAAAAGTTGGAGTGTCAGTCTTCTTGTACTTAAGTCGGCATTGTGCGTTTTGCATTAAATTCGGATGCAAACTCTGTGTTTCATCGACAATAAGAAGGTCCAAGGGATACAGTAAACCTGAAGTGAAGCATCGTAATCTAAAACTGGACTCACAGGAGAGGTTCATATCACAGAAAAATAGAGTATCAGTCCACTTGTACTTAAGTCGACATTGTGCCTTTTGAATTTAATTCCGATGCTATTTCTGTGTTTCATTGTCAATAAGAAGGTCCAAGGGATACAGTAAACCTGAAGTGAAGCATCGGAATCTAAATCTGACCTCACAGGAGAGGTTCAATTCATAGAAAGTGAGGGTTTCAGTCCTCTTGTACTTAAGTCGGCATTGTGCGTTTTAAATTTAATTCCGATGCAATATCTGTGTTTCATCGTCAATAAGAAGGTCCAAGGGATACAGTGAACCTGTAGTGAAGCATCGGAATCTAAAACTGGACTCACAGGAGATGTTCAAATATTAGAAAGTGAGATTGTCGGTCCTCTTGTACTAAAGTCGCCATTGTGATTTTTGTATTAAATTCGGATGCAATTTCTGTGTTTCATCGTCAATAAGAAGGTCCCGGGATATAGTAAACCTGAAGTGAAGCATCGGAATCTAAAACTGGACTCACAGGAGAGGTGCAAATCATACAAAGTTAGAGTGTCAGTCCTCTTGTACTTAAGTCCGCATTGTACCTTTTGTATTAAATTCGGATGCAAACTCTGTGTTTCATCGTCAATTAGAAGGTCCAAGGGATACAGTAAACCTGAAGTGAAGCATCGGAATGTAAAACTGGACTCACACGAGAGGTTCAAATCATAGAAAGTGAGAGAGTCAGTCCTCTTGTACTTAAGTCGGCATTGTGCCTTTTGAATTTAATTCCGATGCAATTTCTGTGTTTCATCGTCAATAAGAAGGTGCAAGGTATACAGTAAACCTGAAGTGAAGCCTCGGAATCTAAAACTGTACTTGCAGGAGAGGTTCAAATCATAGAATATTAGAGTGTCAGTCCTCTTTTACTTAAGACGGCATTGTGCCATTTGTATTAAATTCGAATGCGATTTCTGTGTTTTATCGTCAACAAGAAGGTCCAAGGGATACAGTAAACCTGAAGTGAAGCATCAGAATCTAAATCTGACCTCACAGGTGAGGTTCGAACCATAGAAAGTGAGAGTGTCAGTTCTCTTGTACTTAAGTCGGCATTGTGCCATTTGTATTAAATTGGGATGCAATTTCTGTGTTTCATCGTCAATAAGAAGGTCCAAGGGATACAGTAAATAAGAGGTGAAGTATCGGAATCTAAAACTGGACTCAGAGGAGAGGTTCAAATCATATAAAGTGAGAGTGTCAGTAATCTTGTACTTAAGTCACCATTGAGACTTTTGTAATAATTTCAGATGCAATTTCTGTGTTTCATCTTCAATACGCAGGTCCAAGGGATACAGTAAACCTGAAGTGAAGCATCGGAATCTAAAACTGGACTCACAGGAGAGGTTCAAATCATAGAAAGTGAGAGTGTCAGTCCTCTTGTACTTAAGTCGCCATTGTGCCTTTTGTATTAAATTCGGATGCAATTTCTGTGTGTCATCGTCAATAAGAAGGTCCAAGGGATACAGTAAACCTGAAGTAAAGCATCGGAATCCAAAACTGGACTCACAGGAGAGGTTCAAATCACAGAAAGTTAGAGTGTCAGTCCTCTTGTACTTAAGTCGGCATTGTGCCTTTTGAATTTAATTCCGATGCTATTTCTGTGTTTCATTGTCAATAAGAGGGTCCAAGGGATACAGTAAACCTGAAGTGAAGCATCGGAATCTAAAACTGGACTCACAGGAGATGTTCAAATCTTAGAAAGTGAGATTGTCGGTCCTCTTGTACTAAAGTCGCCATTGTGATTTTTGTATTAAATACGGATGCAATTTCTGTGTTTCATCGTCAATAAGAAGGTCCAAGGGATATAGTAAACCTGAAGTGAAGCATCGGAATCTAAAACTGGACTCACAGGAGAGGTGCTAATCATACAAAGTTAGAGTGTCAGTCCTCTTTTACTTAAGTTGGCATTGTACCTTATGTATTAAATTCGGATGCAAACTCTGTGTTTCATCGTCAATTAGAAGGTCCAAGGGATACAGTAAACATGAAGTGAAGCATCGGAATGTAAAACTGGACTCACACGAGAGGTTCAAATCATAGAAATTGAGAGAGTCAGTCCTCTTGTACTTAAGTCGGCATTGTGCCTTTTGAATTTAATTCCGATGCAATTTCTGTGTTTCATCGTCAATAAGAAGGTGCAATGTATACAGTAAACCTGAAGTGAAGCATCGGAATCTAAAACTGGACTCGCAGGAGAGGTTCAAATCATAGAATATTAGAGTGTCAGTCCTCTTTTACTTAAGACGGCATTGTGCCATTTGTATTACATTCGGATGCGATTTCTGGGTTTTACCGTCAACAAGAAGGTCCAAGAGATACAGTAAACCTGAAGTGAAGCATCAGAATCTAAATCTGACCTCACAGGTGAGGTTCGAACCATAGAAAATGAGAGTGTCAGTCCTCTTGTACTTAAGTCGGCATTGTGCCATTTGTATTAAATTCGGATGCAATTTCTGTGTTTCATCGTCAATAAGAAGGACCAAGGGATACAGTATATCTGAGGTGAAGCATCGGAATCTAAAACTGGACTCAGAGGAGAGGTTCAAATCACATAAAGTGAGAGTGTCAGTCCTCTTGTACTTAAGTCACCATTGTGATTTTTGTATTAAATTCGGATGCAATTTCTGTGTTTCATCGTCAATAAGAAGATCCAAGGGATAGAGTAAACCTGAAGTGAAGCATCGAAATCTTGAACTGGACTCACAGGAAAGGTGCAAATCATAGAGAGTTAGAGTGTCAGTCCTCTTGTACTTAAGTCGGCATTGTACCTTTTGTATTAAATTCGGATGTAAACTCTGTGTTTCATCGTCAATTACAAGGTCCAAGGGATACAGTAAACCTGAAGTGAAGCATCGGAATGTAAAACTGGACTCACACGAGAGGTTCAAATCATAGAAAGTGAGAGTGTCAGTCCTCTTGTACTTAAGTCGGCATTGTGCCTTTTGAATTTAATTCCGATGCAATTTCTGTGTTTCATCGTTAATAAGAAAGTGCAAGGTATACAGTAAACCTGAAGTGAAGCATCGGAATCTAAAACTGGACTCACAGGAGAGGTTCAAATCATAAAAAGTTTGAGTGTCAGTCCTCTTGTACTTAAGTCGGCATTGTGCCATTTGTATTAAATTCGGATGCAATTTCTGTGTTTCATCGTCAATAAGAATGTCCAAGGGATACAGTAAATACGAGGTGAAGTATCGGAATCTAAAACTGGACTCAGAGGAGAGGTTCAAATCATATAAAGTGAGAGTGTCAGTCCTCTTGTACTTAAGTCACCATTGTGACTTTTGTATTAATTTCAGATGCAATTTCTGTGTTTCATCTTCAATACGAAGGTCCAAGGGATACAGTAAACCTGAAGTGAAGCATCGGAATCTAAAACTGGACTCAGAGGAGAGGTTCAAATCACATCAAGTGAGAGTGTCAGTCCTCTTGTACTTAAGTCACCATTGTGATTTTTGTATTAAATTCGGATGCAATTTCTGTGTTTCATCGTCAATAAGAAGATCCAAGGGATAGAGTAAACCTGAAGTGAAGCATCGAAATCTTGAACTGGACTCACAGGAAAGGTGCAAATCATAGAGAGTTAGAGTGTCAGTCCTCTTGTACTTAAGTCGGCATTGTACCTTTTGTATTAAATTCGGATGTAAACTCTGTGTTTCATCGTCAATTACAAGGTCCAAGGGATACAGTAAACCTGAAGTGAAGCATCGGAATGTAAAACTGGACTCACACGAGAGGTTCAAATCATAGAAAGTGAGAGTGTCAGTCCACTTGTACATAAGTCGGCATTGTGCCTTTTGAATTTAATTCCGATGCAATTTCTGTGTTTCATCGTTAATAAGAAAGTGCAAGGTATACAGTAAACCTGAAGTGAAGCATCGGAATCTAAAACTGGACTCACAGGAGAGGTTCAAATCATAAAAAGTTTGAGTGTCAGTCCTCTTGTACTTAAGTCGGCATTGTACCTTTTGTATTAAATTCGGATGCAAACTCTGTGTTTGATCGTCAATTAGAAGGTCCAAGGGATACAGTAAACCTGAAGTGAAGCATCGGAATCTAAAACTAGACTCACAGGAGAGGTTCGAATCATAGAAAGTGAGAGTGTCAGTCCTCTTGTACTTAAGTCGGCATTGCGCCATTTGTATTAAATTCGGATGCAATTTCTGTGTTTCATCGTCATTAAGAAGGTCAAAGGGATACAGTAAATCTGAGGTGAAGCTTCGGAATCTAAAACTGGACTCAGAGGAGAGGTTCAAATCATATAAAGTGAGAGTGTCAGTCAGCTTGTACTTAAGTCACCATTGTGACTTTTGTATTAATTTCGGATGCAATTTCTGTGTTTCATCGTCAATAAGAAGATCCAAGGGATACAGTAAACCTGAAGTGAAGCATCGGAATCTAAAACCTGACTCACAGGAGAGGTTCAAATCATAGAAAGTGAGAGTGTCAGTCCTCATGTACTTAAGTCGCCATTGTGCCTTTTGTATTAAATTCGGATGCAATTTCTGTGTGTCATCGTCAATAAGAAGGTCCAAGGGATACAGTAAACCTGAAGTAAAGCATCGGAATCTAAAACTGGACTCACAGGAGAGGTTCAAATCATAGAAAGTTAGAATGTCAGTCCTCTTGTACTTAAGTCGGCATTGTGCCTTTTGTATTAAATTCCGATGCAAACTCTGTGTTTCATCGTCAATAAGAAGGTCCAAGGGATACAGTAAACCTAAAGTGAAGCATCGGAATCTAAAACTGGACACACAGGAGGGGTTTAAATCATAGAAAGTGAAAGTGTCAGTCCTCTTTTACTTAAGTCGGCATTGTGCGCTTTAAATTTAATTCCGATGCAATATCTGTGTATCATCATCAATATGAAGGTCCAAGGGATACAGTGAACCTGAAGTGAAGCATCGGAATCTATAACTGGACTCACAGGAGATGTTCAAATCTTAGAAAGTGAGATTGTCGGTCCTCTTGTACTAACGTCGCCATTGTGATTTTCGTATTAAATTCGGATGCAATTTCTGTGTTTCATCGTCAATAAGAAGGTCCAAGGGATACAGTAAACCTGAAGTGAAGCATCGGAATCTAAAACTGGACTCGCAGGAGAGGTTCAAATCATAGAATATTAGAGTGTCAGTCCTCTTTTACTTAAGACGGCATTGTGCCATTTGTATTAAATTCGGATGCGATTTATGTGTTTTATCGTCAACAAGAAGGTCCAAGGGATACAGTAAACCTGAAGTGAAGCATCAGAATCTAAATCTGACCTCACAGGTGAGGTTCGAACCATAGAAAGTGAGTGTGTCAGTCCTCTTGTACTTAAGTCGGCATTGTGCCATTTGTATTAAATTCGGATGCAATTTCTGTGTTTCATCGTCAATAAGAAGGACCAAGGGATACAGTATATCTGAGGTGAAGCATCGGAATCTAAAACTGGACTCAGAGGAGAGGTTCAAATCACATAAAGTGAGAGTGTCAGTCCTCTTGTACTTAAGTCACCATTGTGATTTTTGTATTAAATTCGGATGCAATTTCTGTGTTTCATCGTCAATAAGAAGATCCAAGGGATAGAGTAAACCTGAAGTGAAGCATCGAAATCTTGAACTGGACTCACAGGAAAGGTGCAAATCATAGAGAGTTAGAGTGTCAGTCCTCTTGTACTTAAGTCGGCATTGTACCTTTTGTATTAAATTCGGATGTAAACTCTGTGTTTCATCGTCAATTACAAGGTCCAAGGGATACAGTAAACCTGAAGTGAAGCATCGGAATGTAAAACTGGACTCACACGAGAGGTTCAAATCATAGAAAGTGAGAGTGTCAGTCCTCTTGTACTTAAGTCGGCATTGTGCCTTTTGAATTTAATTCCGATGCAATTTCTGTGTTTCATCGTTAATAAGAAAGTGCAAGGTATACAGTAAACCTGAAGTGAAGCATCGGAATCTAAAACTGGACTCACAGGAGAGGTTCAAATCATAAAAAGTTTGAGTGTCAGTCCTCTTGTACTTAAGTCGGCATTGTGCCATTTGTATTAAATTCGGATGCAATTTCTGTGTTTCATCGTCAATAAGAATGTCCAAGGGATACAGTAAATACGAGGTGAAGTATCGGAATCTAAAACTGGACTCAGAGGAGAGGTTCAAATCATATAAAGTGAGAGTGTCAGTCCTCTTGTACTTAAGTCACCATTGTGACTTTTGTATTAATTTCAGATGCAATTTCTGTGTTTCATCTTCAATACGAAGGTCCAAGGGATACAGTAAACCTGAAGTGAAGCATCGGAATCTAAAACTGGACTCACAGGAGAGGTTCAAATCATAGAAAGTGAGAGTGTCAGTCCTCTTGTACTTAAGTCGCCATTGTGCCTTTTGTATTAAATTCGGATGCAATTTCTGTGTGTCATCGTCAATAAGAAGGTCCAAGGGATACAGTAAACCTGAAGTAAAGCTACGGAATCCGAAACTGGACTCACAGGAGAGGTTCAAATCACAGAAAGTTAGAGTGTCAGTCCTCTTGTACTTAAGTCGGCATTGTGCCTTTTGTATTAAATTCGTATGCAAACTCTGTGTTTCATCGTCAATAAGAAGGTCCAAGGGATACAGTAAACCTGAAGTGAAGCATCGGAATCTAAAACTGGACTCACAGGAGAGGTTCATATCATAGAAAGTTAGAGTGTCAGTCCTCTTGTACTTAAGTCGGCATTGTGCCTTTTGAATCTAATTCCGATGCTATTTCTGTGTTTCATTGTCAATAAGAGGGTCCAAGGGATACAGTAAACCTGAAGTGAAGCATCGGAATCTAAAACTGGACTCACAGGAGATGTTCAAATCTTAGAAAGTGAGATTGTCGGTCCTCTTGTACTAAAGTCGCCATTGTGATTTTTGTATCAAATTCGGATGCAATTTCTGTGTTTCATCGTCATTAAGAAGGTCCAAGGGATATAGTAAACCTGAAGTGAAGCATCGGAATCTAAAACTGGACTCACAGGAGAGGTGCAAATCATACAAAGTTAGAGTGTCAGTCCTCTTGTACTTAAGTCGGCATTGTACCTTATGTATTAAATTCGGATGCAAACTCTGTGTTTCATCGTCAATTAGTAGGTCCAAGGGATACAGTAAACATGAAGTGAAGCATCGGAATGTAAAACTGGACTCACACGAGAGGTTCAAATCATAGAAATTGAGAGAGTCAGTCCTCTTGTACTTAAGTCGGCATTGTGCCTTTTGAATTTAATTCCGATGCAATTTCTGTGTTTCATCGTCAATAAGAAGGTGCAAGGTATACAGTAAACCTGAAGTGAAGCATCGGATTCTAAAACTGGACTCGCAGGAGAGGTTCAAATCATAGAATATTAGAGTGTCAGTCCTCTTTTACTTAAGACGGCATTGTGCCATTTGTATTACATTCGGATGCGATTTCTGGGTTTTACCGTCAACAAGAAGGTCCAAGATATACAGTAAACCTGAAGTGAAGCATCAGAATCTAAATCTGACCTCACAGGTGAGGTTCGAACCATAGAAAATGAGAGTGTCAGTCCTCTTGTACTTAAGTCGGCATTGTGCCATTTGTATTAAATTCGGATGCAATTTCTGTGTTTCATCGTCAATAAGAAGGTCCAAGGGATACAGTATATCTGAGGTGAAGCATCGGAATCTAAAACTGGACTCAGAGGAGAGGTTCAAATCACATCAAGTGAGAGTGTCAGTCCTCTTGTACTTAAGTCACCATTGTGATTTTTGTATTAAATTCGGATGCAATTTCTGTGTTTCATCGTCAATAAGAAGATCCAAGGGATAGAGTAAACCTGAAGTGAAGCATCGAAATCTTGAACTGGACTCACAGGAAAGGTGCAAATCATAGAGAGTTAGAGTGTCAGTCCTCTTGTACTTAAGTCGGCATTGTACCTTTTGTATTAAATTCGGATGTAAACTCTGTGTTTCATCGTCAATTACAAGGTCCAAGGGATACAGTAAACCTGAAGTGAAGCATCGGAATGTAAAACTGGACTCACACGAGAGGTTCAAATCATAGAAAGTGAGAGTGTCAGTCCTCTTGTACATAAGTCGGCATTGTGCCTTTTGAATTTAATTCCGATGCAATTTCTGTGTTTCATCGTTAATAAGAAAGTGCAAGGTATACAGTAAACCTGAAGTGAAGCATCGGAATCTAAAACTGGACTCACAGGAGAGGTTCAAATCATAAAAAGTTTGAGTGTCAGTCCTCTTGTACTTAAGTCGGCATTGTACCTTTTGTATTAAATTCGGATGCTAACTCTGTGTTTCATCGTCAATTAGAAGGTCCAAGGGATACAGTAAACCTGAAGTGAAGCATCGGAATCTAAAACTGGACTCACAGGAGAGGTTCGAATCATAGAAAGTGAGAGTGTCAGTCCTCTTGTACTTAAGTCGGCATTGCGCCATTTGTATTAAATTCGGATGCAATTTCTGTGTTTCATCGTCATTAAGAAGGTCAAAGGGATACAGTAAATCTGAGGTGAAGCTTCGGAATCTAAAACTGGACTCAGAGGAGAGGTTCAAATCATATAAAGTGAGAGTGTCAGTCCGCTTGTACTTAAGTCACCATTGTGACTTTTGTATTACTTTCGGATGCAATTTCTGTGTTTCATCGTCAATAAGAAGATCCAAGGGATACAGTAAACCTGAAGTGAAGCATCGGAATCTAAAACCTGACTCACAGGAGAGGTTCAAATCATAGAAAGTGAGAGTGTCAGTCCTCATGTACTTAAGTCGCCATTGTGCCTTTTGTATTAAATTCGGATGCAATTTCTGTGTGACATCGTCAATAAGAAGGTCCAAGGGATACAGTAAACCTGAAGTAAAGCATCGGAATCTAAAACTGGACTCACAGGAGAGGTTCAAATCATAGAAAGTTAGATTGTCAGTCCTCTTGTACTTAAGTCGGCATTGTGCCTTTTGTATTAAATTCGGATGCTAACTCTGTGTTTCATCGTCAATTAGAAGGTCCAAGGGAGACAGTAAACCTAAAGTGAAGCATCGGAATCTAAAACTGGACACACAGGAGGGGTTTAAATCATAGAAAGTGAAAGTGTCAGTCCTCTTTTACTTAAGTCGGCATTGTGCGCTTTAAATTTAATTCCGATGCAATATCTGTGTATCATCATCAATATGAAGGTCCAAGGGATACAGTGAACCTGAAGTGAAGCATCGGAATCTATAACTGGACTCACAGGAGATGTTCAAATCTTAGAAAGTGAGATTGTCGGTCCTCTTGTACTAACGTCGCCATTGTGATTTTCGTATTAAATTCGGATGCAATTTCTGTGTTTCATCGTCAATAAGAAGGTCCAAGGGATACAGTAAACCTGAAGTGAAGCATCGGAATCTAAAACTGGACTCGCAGGAGAGGTTCAAATCATAGAATATTAGAGTGTCAGTCCTCTTTTACTTAAGACGGCATTGTGCCATTTGTATTAAATTCGGATGCGATTTATGTGTTTTATCGTCAACAAGAAGGTCCAAGGGATACAGTAAACCTGAAGTGAAGCATCAGAATCTAAATCTGACCTCACAGGTGAGGTTCGAACCATAGAAAGTGAGTGTGTCAGTCCTCTTGTACTTAAGTCGGCATTGTGCCATTTGTATTAAATTCGGATGCAATTTCTGTGTTTCATCGTCAATAAGAAGGTCCAAGGGATACAGTAAATATGAGGTGAAGTATCGGAATCTAAAACTGGACTCAGAGGAGAGGTTCAAATCAAATAAAGTGAGAGTGTCAGTCCTCTTGTACTTAAGTCACCATTGTGACTTTTGTATTAATTTCGGATGCAATTTCTGTGTTTCATCTTCAATAAGAAGGTCCAAGGGATACAGTAAACCTGAAGTGAAGCATTGGAATCTAAAACTGGACTCACAGGAGAGGTTCAAATCATAGAAAGTGAGAGTGTCAGTCCTCTTGTACTTAAGTCGCCATTGTGCCTTTTGTATTAAATTCGGATGCAATTTCTGTGTGTCATCGTCAATAAGAAGGTCCAAGGGATACAGTAAACCTGAAGTAAAGCATCGGAATCCAAAACTGGACTCACAGGAGAGGTTCAAATCACAGAAAGTTAGAGTGTCAGTCCTCTTGTACTTAAGTCGGCATTGTGCCTTTTGTATTAAATTCGGATGCAAACTCTGTTTCATCGTCAATAAGAAGGTCCAAGGGATACAGTAAACCTGAAGTGAAGCATCGGAATCTAAAACTGGACTCACAGGAGAGGTTCATATCATAGAAAGTTAGAGTGTCAGTCCTCTTGTACTTAAGTCGGCATTGTGCCTTTTGAATTTTATTCCGATGCTATTTCTGTGTTTCATTGTCAATAAGAAGGTCAAAGGGATACAGTAAACCTGAAGTGAAGCATCGGAATCTAAAACTGGACTCACAGGAGATGTTCAAATCTTAGAAAGTGAGATTGTAGGTCCTCTTGTACTAAAGTTGCCATTGTGATTTTTGTATTAAATTCGGATGCAATTTCTGTGTTTCATCGTCAATAAGAAGGTCCAAGGGATACAGTATATCTGAGGTGAAGCATCGGAATCTAAAACTGGACTCAGAGTAGAGGTTCAAATCACATAAAGTGAGAGTGTCAGTCCTCTTGTACTTAAGTCACCATTGTGACTTTTATATTAATTTCGGATGCAATTTCTGTGTTTCATCGTCAATAAGAAGGTCCAAGGGATACAGTAAACTTGAAGTAAAGCATCGGAATCTAAAACTGGACTCACAGGAGATGTTCAAATCATAGAGAGTTAGAGTGTCAGTCCTCTTGTACTTAAGTCGGCATTGTGCCTTTTGAATTTAATTCCGATGCTATTTCTGTGTTTCATTATCAATAAGAAGGTCCAAGGGATACGTAAACCTGAAGTGAAGCATCGGAATCTAAATCTGACCTCACAGGAGAGGTTCAAATCATAGAAAGTGAGAATGTCAGTCCTCTTATACTTAAGTCGGTGTGCGTTATAAATTTAATTCCGATGCCATATCTGTGTTTCATCGTCTATAAGAATGTCCAAGGGATACAGTGAACCTGAAGTGAAGCATCGGAATCTAAAACTGGACTCACAGGAGATGTTCAAATCTTAGAAAGTGAGATTGTCTGTCCTCTTGTACTAAAGTCGCCATTGTGATTTTTGTATTAAATTCGGATGCAATTTCTGTGTTTCATCGTCAATAAGAAGATCCAAGGGATAGAGTAAACCTGAAGTGAAGCATCGAAATCTTGAACTGGACTCACAGGAGAGGTGCAAATCATAGAGAGTTAGAGTGTCAGTCCTCTTGTACTTAAGTCGGCATTGTACCTTTTGTATTAAATTCGGATGTAAACTCTGTGTTTCATCGTCAATTACAAGGTCCAAGGGATACAGTAAACCTGAAGTGAAGCATCGGAATGTAAAACTGGACTCACACGAGAGGTTCAAATCATAGAAAGTGAGACTGTCATTCCTCTTGTACATAAGTCGGCATTGTGCCTTTTGAATTTCATTCCGATGCAATTTCTGTGTTTCATCGTTAATAAGAAAGTGCAAGGTATACAGTAAACCTGAAGTGAAGCATCGGAACCTAAAACTGGACTCACAGGAGAGGTTCAAATCATAAAAAGTTTGAGTGTCAGTCCTCTTGTACTTAAGTCGGCATTGTGCCTTTTGTATTAAATTCCGATGCAAACTCTGTGTTTCATCGTCAATAAGAAGGTCCAAGGGATACAGTAAACCTAAAGTGAAGCATCGGAATCTAAAACTGGACACACAGGAGAGGTTCAAATCATAGAAAGGGAAAGTGTCAGTCCTCTTTTACTTAAGTCGGCATTGTGCGCTTTAAATTTAATTCCGATGCAATATCTGTGTTTCATCATCAATAAGAAGGTCCAAGGGATACAGTGAACCTGAAGTGAAGCATCGGAATCTATAACTGGACTCACAGGAGATGTTCAAATCTTAGAAAGTGAGATTGTCGGTCCTCTTGTACTAACGTCGCCATTGTGATTTTTGTATTAAATTCGGATGCAATTTCTGTGTTTCATCGTCAATAAGAAGGTCCAAGGGATACAGTAAACCTGAAGTGAAGCATCGGAATCTAAAACTGGTCTCACAGGAGAGGTGCATATCATAGAAATTTAGAGTGTCAGTCCTCTTGTACTTAAGGCGGCATTGTAGGTTTTGTATTAAATTCGGATGCTAACTCTGTGTTTCATCGTCTATTAGAAGGTCCAAGGGATACAGTAAACCTGAAGTGAAGCATCGGAATGTAAAACTGGACTTACACGAGAGGTTCAAATCATAGAAAGTGAGAGTGTCAGTCCTCTTGTACTTAAGTCGGCATTGTGCCTTTTGAATTTAATTCCGATGCAATTTCTGTGTTTCATCGTCAATAAGAAGGTGCAAGGTATACAGTAAACCTGAAGTAAAGCATCGGAATCTAAAACTGGACTCACAGGAGAGGTTCAAATTATAGAATATTAGAGTGTCAGTCCTCTTTTACTTAAGACGGCATTGTGCCACTTGATTTAAATTCGGATGCGATATCTGTGTTTTATCGTCAACAAGAAGGTCCAAGGGAATCAGTAAACCTCAAGTGAAGCATCGGAATCTAAATCTGACCTCACAGGAGAGGTTCGAATCATAGAAAGTGAGAGTGTCAGTCCTCTTGTACTGAAGTCGGCATTGTGCCATTTGTATTAAATTCGGATGCAATTTCTGTGTTTCATCGTCAATAAGAATGTCCATGAGATACAGTAAACCTGAGGTGAAGCATCGGAATCTAAAACTGGACTTACAGGAGAGGTTCAAATCATAGAAAGTGAGAGTGTCAGTCCTCTTGTACTTAAGTCACCATTGTGACTTTTGTATTAATTTCGGATGCAATTTCTGTGTTTCATCGTCAATAAGAAGGTCCAAAGGATACAGTAAACCTGAAGTGAAGCATCGGAATCTAAAACTGGACTCACAGGAGAGGTGGAAATCATACAAAGTTAGAGTGTCAGTCCTCTTGTACTTAAGTCGGCATTGTGCCTTTTGAATTTAATTCCGATGCTATATCTGTGTATCATTGTCAATAAGAAGGTCCAAGGGATACAGTAAACCTGAAGTGAAGCATCGGAATCTAAAACTGGACTCACAGGAGAGATTCAAATCATAGATAGTGAGAGTGTCAGTCCTCTTTTACTTAAGTCGGCATTGTGCGTTTTAAATTTAATTCCGATGCATTATATGTGTTTCATCGTCAATAAGAAAGTCCAAGGTTTACAGTTAACCTGAAGTGAAGCATCGGAAACTAGAACTGGACTCACAGGAGATGTTCAAATCATAGAAAGTGAGAGTGTCAGTCCTCTTGTACTTAAGCCGCCATTGTGATTTTTGTATTAAATTCGGATGCAATTTCTGTGTTTCATCGTCAACAAGAAGGTCCAAGGGATACAGTAAACCTGAAGTGAAGCATCGGAATCTAAAACTGGACTCACAGGAGAGGTGCAAATCATAGAAAGTTAGAGTGTCAGTCCTCTTGTACTTAAGTCGGCATTGTATTTTTTGTATTAAATTCGGATGCAAACTCTGTGCTTCATCGTCAATTAGAAGGTCCAAGGGATACAGTAAACCTGAAGTGAAGCATCGGAATCTAAAACTGGACTCACAGGAGAGGTTCGATTCATAGAAAGTGAGAGTGTCAGTCCTCTTGTACTTAAGTCGGCATTGCGCCATTTGTATTAAATTCGGATGCAATTTCTGTGTTTCATCGTCAATAAGAAGGTCCAAGGGATACAGTAAACCTGAGGTGAAGCATCGGAATCTAAAACTGGTCTCACAGGAGAGGTTCAAATCATAGAAAGTTAGAGTGTCAGTCCTCTTGTACTTAAGTCGGCATTGTGCCTTTTGAATTTAATTCCGATGCTATTTCTGTGTTTCATTGTCAATAAGAAGGTCCAAGGGATACAGTAAACCTGAAGTGAAGCATCGGAATCTAAATCTGACCTCACAGGAGAGGTTCAAATCACAGAAAGTGAGAGTGTCAGTCCTCTTTTACTTAAGTCGGCAATGTGCGTTTTAAATTTAATTCCGATGCAATATCTGTGTTTCATCGTCAATAAGAAGGTCCAAGGGATACAGTGAACCTGAAGTGAAGCATCGGAATCTAAAACTGGACTCACAGGAGATGTTCAAATCATAGAAAGTAAGATTGTCGGTCCTCTTGTACTAAGGTCGCCATTGTGATTTTTGTATTAAATTCGGATGCAATTTCTGTGTTTCATCGTCAATTAGAAGGTCCAAGGGATACAGTGAACCTGAAGTGAAGCATCGGAATCTAAAACTGGACTCACACGAGAGGTTCAAATCATAGAAAGTGAGAGTGTCAGTCCTCTTGTACTTAAGTCGGCATTGTGCTTTTTGAATTTAATTCCGATGCTATATCTGTGTTTCATTGTCAATAAGAAGGTCCAAGGGATACAGTAAACCTGAAGTGAAGCATTGGAATCTAAATCTGACCTCACAGGAGAGGTTCAAATCACAGAAAGTGATTCTGTGTTTCATTGTCAATAAGAAGGTCCAAGGGATACAGTAAACTTGAAGTAAAGCATCGGAATCTAAAACTGGACTCACAGGAGAGCTTCAAATCATAGGAAGTTAGAGTGTCAGTCCTCTTGTACTTAAGTCGGCATTGTGCCTTTTGTATTACATTCGGATGCAAACTCTGTGTTTCATCGTCAATAAGAAGGTCCAAGGGATACAGTAAACCTGAAGTGAAGCATCGGAATCTAAATCTGACCTCACAGGAGAGGTTCAAATCATAGAAAGTGAGAGTGTCAGTCCTCTTTTACTTAAGTCGGAATTGTGCGTTTTAAATTTCATTCCGATGCAATATCTGTGTTTCGTCGTCAACAAGAAGGTCCAAGGGATACAGTGAACCTGTAGTGAAGCATCGGAATCTAAAACTGGACTCACAGGAGATGTTCAAATCTTAGAAAGTGAGATTGTCCGTCCTCTTGTACTAAAGTCGCCATTGTGATTTTTGTATTAAATTCGGATGCAATATCTGTGTTCCATCGTCAATAAGAAGGTCCAAGGGATACAGTAAACCTGAAGTGAAGCATCGGAATCTAAAACTGGACTCACAGGAGAGGTGCAAATCATAGAAAGTTAAAGTGTCAGTCCTCTTGTACTTAAGTCGGCATTGTACCTTTTGTATTAAATTCGGATGCAAACTCTGTGTTTCATCGTCAATTAGAAGGTCCAAGGGATACAGTAAACCTGAAGTGAAGCATCGGAATGTAAAACTGGACTCACAGGAGAGGTTCAAATCATAGAATATTAGTGTCAGTCCTCTTTTACTTAAGACGGCATTGTGCCATTTGTATTAAATTCGGATGCGATTTCTGTGTTTTATCGTCAACAAGAAGGTCCAAGGGATGCAGTAAACCTGAAGTGAAGCATCGGAATCTAAAACTGGACCCAGAGGAGAGGTTCAAATCATATAATGTGAGAGTGTCAGTCCTCTTGTACTTAAGTCACCATTGTGACTTTTGTGTTAATTTCGGATGCAATTTCTGTGTTTCATCGTCAATAAGAGGGTCCAAGGGATACAGTAAACCTGAAGTGAAGCATCGGAATCTAAAACTGGACTCACAGGAGAGGTTCAAATCATAGAAAGTGAGAGTGTCAGTCCTCTTGTACTTAAGTCGCCATTGAGCCTTTTGTATTAAATTCGGATGCAATTTCTGTGTGTCATCGTCAATAAGAAGGTCCAAGGGATACAGTAAACCTGAAGTAAAGCATCGGAATCTAAAACTGGACTCACAGGAGAGGTTCAAATCATAGATAGTTAGAGTGTCAGTCCTCTTGTACTTAAGTCGGCATTGTGCCTTTTGTGTTGAAATCGGATGCAAACTCTGTGTTTCATCGTCAATAAGAAGGTCCAAGGGATACAGTAAACCTGAAGTGAAGCATCGGAATCTAAAACTGGACTCACAGGAGAGGTTCAAATCATAGAAAGTTAGAGTGTCAGTCTTCTTGTACTAAAGTCGGCATTGTGCCTTTTGAATTTAATTCCGATGCTATTTCTGTGTTTCCTTGTCAATAAGAAGGTCCAAGGGATACTGTAAACCTGAAGTGAATCATCGGAATCTAATTCTGACCTCACAGGAGAGGTTCAAATCATAGAAAGTGAGAGTGTCTGTCCTCTTTTACTTAAGCCGGCATTGTGCGTTTTAAATTTAATTCCGAAGCAATATCTGTGTTTCATCGTCAATAAGAAGGTTTAAGGGATACAGTGAAACTGAAGTGAAGCATCGGAATCTAAAACTGGGCTCACAGGATATGTTCAAATCTTAGAAAGTGAGATTGTCGGTCCTCTTGTACTAAAGTCGCCATTGTGATTTTTGTATTAAATTAGGATGCAATTTCTGTGTTTCATAGTCAATAAGAAGGTCCAAGGGATACAGTAAGCCTGAAGTGATGCATCGGAATCTAAAACTGGACTCACAGTAGAGGATGAAATCATAGAAAGTGAGAGTGTCATTCCCCTTGTACTTAAGTCGCCATTGTGATTTTTGTATTAAATTCGGATGCAATTTCTGTATTTCATCGTCAATAAGAAGGTCCAAGGGATACAGTAAACCTGAAGTGAAGCATCGGAATCTAAATCTGGACTTACAGGAGAGGTGCAAATCATAGAAAGTTAAAGTGTCAGTCCTCTTGTACTTAAGTCGGCATTGTACCTTTTGTATTAAATTCGGGTGCAAACTCTGTGTTTCATCGTCAATTAGAAGGTCCAAGGGATACAGTAAACCTGAAGTGAAGCATCGGAATGTAAAACTGGACTCACACGAGAGGTTCAAATCATAGAAAGTGAGAGTGTCAGTCCTCTTGTACTTAAGTCGGCATTGTGCTTTTTGAATTTAATTCCGATGCAATTTCTGTGTTTCATCGTCAATAAGAAGGTGCAAGGTATACAGTAAACCTGAAGTGAAGCATCGGAATCTAAAACTGGACTCGCAGGAGAGGTTCAAATCATAGAATATTAGTGTCAGTCCTCTTTTACTTAAGACGGCATTGTGCCATTTGTATTAAATTCGGATGCGATTTCCGTGTTTTATCGTCAACAAGAAGGTCCAAGGGATACAGTAAACCCGACGTGAAGCATCGGAATCTAAAACTGGACTCAGAGGAGAGGTTCAAATCATATAAAGTGAGAGTGTCAGCCCTCTTGTACTTAAGTCACCATTGTGACTTTTGTATTAATTTCGGATGCAATTTCTGTGTTTCATCGTCAATAAGAAGGTCCAAAGGATACAGTAAACCTGAAGTGAAGCATCGGAATCTAAAACTGGACTCACAGGAGAGGTTCAAATCATAGAAAGTGAGAGTGTCAGTCCTTTTGTACTTATGTCGCCATTGTGCCTTTTGTATTAAATTCGGATGCAATTGCTGTGTGTCATCGTCAATAAGAAGGTCCAAGGGATACAGTAAACCTGAAGTAAAGCATCGGAATCTAAAACTGGACTCACAGGAGAGGTTCAAATCATAGATAGTTAGAGTGTCAGTCCTCTTGTACTTAAGTCGGCATTGTGCCTTTTGTATTAAAATCGGATGCAAACTCTGTGTTTCATCGTCAATAAGAAGGTCCATGGGATACAGTAAACCCGAAGTGAAGCATCGGAATCTAAAACTGGACTCACAGGAGAGGTTCACATCATAGAAAGTTAGAGTGTCAGTCCTCTTGTACTTAAGTCGGCATTGTGCCTTTTGAATTTAATTCCGATGCTATTTCTGTGTTTCATTGTCAATAAAAAGGTACAAGGGATACTGTAAACCTGAAGTGAAGCATCGGAACCTAATTCTGACCTCACAGGAGAGGTTCAAATCATAGAAAGTGAGAGTGTCAGTCCTCTATTACTTAAGTCGTCATTGTGCGTTTTAAATTTAATTCCGATGCAATATCTGTGTTTCATCGTCAATAAGTAGGTCCAAGGGATACAGTAAACCTGAAGTGAAGCATCGGAATCTAAAACTGGACTCACAGGAGAGGTGCAAATCATACAAGGTTAGAGTGTCAGTCCTCTTGTACTGAAGTCGGCATTGTGCCATTTGTATTAAATTCGGATGCAATTTCTGTGTTTCATCGTCAATAAGAATGTCCATGAGATACAGTAAACCTGAGGTGAAGCATCGGAATCTAAAACTGGACTTACAGGAGAGGTTCAAATCATAGAAAGTGAGAGTGTCAGTCCTCTTGTACTTAAGTCACCATTGTGACTTTTGTATTAATTTCGGATGCAATTTCTGTGTTTCATCGTCAATAAGAAGGTCCAAAGGATACAGTAAACCTGAAGTGAAGCATCGGAATCTAAAACTGGACTCACAGGAGAGGTGCAAATCATACAAAGTTAGAGTGTCAGTCCTCTTGTACTTAAGTCGGCATTGTGCCTTTTGAATTTAATTCCGATGCTATTTCTGTGTATCATTGTCAATAAGAAGGTCCAAGGGATACAGTAAACCTGAAGTGAAGCATCGGAATCTAAAACTGGACTCACAGGAGAGATTCAAATCATAGATAGTGAGAGTGTCAGTCCTCTTTTACTTAAGTCGGCATTGTGCGTTTTAAATTTAATTCCGATGCATTATATGTGTTTCATCGTCAATAAGAAAGTCCAAGGTTTACAGTTAACCTGAAGTGAAGCATCGGAAACTAGAACTGGACTCACAGGAGATGTTCAAATCATAGAAAGTGAGAGTGTCAGTCCTCTTGTACTTAAGCCGCCATTGTGATTTTTGTATTAAATTCGGATGCAATTTCTGTGTTTCATCGTCAACAAGAAGGTCCAAGGGATACAGTAAACCTGAAGTGAAGCATCGGAATCTAAAACTGGACTCACAGGAGAGGTGCAAATCATAGAAAGTTAGAGTGTCAGTCCTCTTGTACTTAAGTCGGCATTGTATTTTTTGTATTAAATTCGGATGCAAACTCTGTGCTTCATCGTCAATTAGAAGGTCCAAGGGATACAGTAAACCTGAAGTGAAGCATCGGAATCTAAAACTGGACTCACAGGAGAGGTTCGATTCATAGAAAGTGAGAGTGTCAGTCCTCTTGTACTTAAGTCGGCATTGCGCCATTTGTATTAAATTCGGATGCAATTTCTGTGTTTCATCGTCAGTAAGAAGGTCCAAGGGATACAGTAAACCTGAGGTGAAGCATCGGAATCTAAAACTGGTCTCACAGGAGAGGTTCAAATCATAGAAAGTTAGAGTGTCAGTCCTCTTGTACTTAAGTCGGCATTGTGCCTTTTGAATTTAATTCCGATGCTATTTCTGTGTTTCATTGTCAATAAGAAGGTCCAAGGGATACAGTAAACCTGAAGTGAAGCATCGGAATCTAAATCTGACCTCACAGGAGAGGTTCAAATCACAGAAAGTGAGAGTGTCAGTCCTCTTTTACTTAAGTCGGTAATGTGCGTTTTAAATTTAATTCCGATGCAATATCTGTGTTTCATCGTCAATAAGAAGGTCCAAGGGATACAGTGAACCTGAAGTGAAGCATCGGAATCTAAAACTGGACTCACAGGAGATGTTCAAATCATAGAAAGTAAGATTGTCGGTCCTCTTGTACTAAGGTCGCCATTGTGATTTTTGTATTAAATTCGGATGCAATTTCTGTGTTTCATCGTCAATTAGAAGGTCCAAGGGATACAGTGAACCTGAAGTGAAGCATCGGAATCTAAAACTGGACTCACACGAGAGGTTCAAATCATAGAAAGTGAGAGTGTCAGTCCTCTTGTACTTAAGTCGGCATTGTGCTTTTTGAATTTAATTCCGATGCTATATCTGTGTTTCATTTTCAATAAGAAGGTCCAAGGGATACAGTAAACCTGAAGTGAAGCATCGGAATCTAAATATGACCTCACAGGAGAGGTTCAAATCACAGAAAGTGATTCTGTGTTTCATTGTCAATAAGAAGGTCCAAGGGATACAGTAAACTTGAAGTAAAGCATCGGAATCTAAAACTGGACTCACAGGAGAGCTTCAAATCATAGAAAGTTAGAGTGTCAGTCCTCTTGTACTTAAGTCGGCATTGTGCCTTTTGTATTACATTCGGATGCAAACTCTGTGTTTCATCGTCAATAAGAAGGTCCAAGGGATACAGTAAACCTGAAGTGAAGCATCGGAATCTAAATCTGACCTCACAGGAGAGGTTCAAATCATAGAAAGTGAGAGTGTCAGTCCTCTTTTACTTAAGTCGGAATTGTGCGTTTTAAATTTAATTCCGATGCAATATCTGTGTTTCGTCGTCAACAAGAAGGTCCAAGGGATACAGTGAACCTGTAGTGAAGCATCGGAATCTAAAACTGGACTCACAGGAGATGTTCAAATCTTAGAAAGTGAGATTGTCCGTCCTCTTGTACTAAAGTCGCCATTGTGATTTTTGTATTAAATTCGGATGCAATATCTGTGTTTCATCGTCAATAAGAAGGTCCAAGGGATACAGTAAACCTGAAGTGAAGCATCGGAATCTAAAACTGGACTCACAGGAGAGGTGCAAATCATAGAAAGTTAAAGTGTCAGTCCTCTTGTACTTAAGTCGGCATTGTACCTTTTGTATTAAATTCGGATGCAAACTCTGTGTTTCATCGTCAATTAGAAGGTCCAAGGGATACAGTAAACCTGAAGTGAAGCATCGGAATGTAAAACTGGACTCACAGGAGAGGTTCAAATCATAGAATATTAGTGTCAGTCCTCTTTTACTTAAGACGGCATTGTGCCATTTGTATTAAATTCGGATGCGATTTCTGTGTTTTATCGTCAACAAGAAGGTCCAAGGGATGCAGTAAACCTGAAGTGAAGCATCGGAATCTAAAACTGGACCCAGAGGAGAGGTTCAAATCATATAATGTGAGAGTGTCAGTCCTCTTGTACTTAAGTCACCATTGTGACTTTTGTGTTAATTTCGGATGCAATTTCTGTGTTTCATCGTCAATAAGAGGGTCCAAGGGATACAGTAAACCTGAAGTGAAGCATCGGAATCTAAAACTGGACTCACAGGAGAGGTTCAAATCATAGAAAGTGAGAGTGTCAGTCCTCTTGTACTTAAGTCGCCATTGAGCCTTTTGTATTAAATTCGGATGCAATTTCTGTGTGTCATCGTCAATAAGAAGGTCCAAGGGATACAGTAAACCTGAAGTAAAGCATCGGAATCTAAAACTGGACTCACAGGAGAGGTTCAAATCATAGATAGTTAGAGTGTCAGTCCTCTTGTACTTAAGTCGGCATTGTGCCTTTTGTGTTGAAATCGGATGCAAACTCTGTGTTTCATCGTCAATAAGAAGGTCCAAGGGATACAGTAAACCTGAAGTGAAGCATCGGAATCTAAAACTGGACTCACAGGAGAGGTGCAAATCATAGAAAGTTAGAGTGTCAGTCTTCTTGTACTAAAGTCGGCATTGTGCCTTTTGAATTTAATTCCGATGCTATTTCTGTGTTTCCTTGTCAATAAGAAGGTCCAAGGGATACTGTAAACCTGAAGTGAATCATCGGAATCTAATTCTGACCTCACAGGAGAGGTTCAAATCATAGAAAGTGAGAGTGTCTGTCCTCTTTTACTTAAGCCGGCATTGTGCGTTTTAAATTTAATTCCGAAGCAATATCTGTGTTTCATCGTCAATAAGAAGGTCCAAGGGATACAGTAAGCCTGAAGTGATGCATCGGAATCTAAAACTGGACTCACAGTAGAGGATGAAATCATAGAAAGTGAGAGTGTCATTCCCCTTGTACTTAAGTCGCCATTGTGATTTTTGTATTAAATTCGGATGCAATTTCTGTATTTCATCGTCAATAAGAAGGTCCAAGGGATACAGTAAACCTGAAGTGAAGCATCGGAATCTAAATCTGGACTTACAGGAGAGGTGCAAATCATAGAAAGTTAAAGTGTCAGTCCTCTTGTACTTAAGTCGGCATTGTACCTTTTGTATTAAATTCGGGTGCAAACTCTGTGTTTCATCGTCAATTAGAAGGTCCAAGGGATACAGTAAACCTGAAGTGAAGCATCGGAATGTAAAACTGGACTCACACGAGAGGTTCAAATCATAGAAAGTGAGAGTGTCAGTCCTCTTGTACTTAAGTCGGCATTGTGCTTTTTGAATTTAATTCCGATGCAATTTCTGTGTTTCATCGTCAATAAGAAGGTGCAAGGTATACAGTAAACCTGAAGTGAAGCATCGGAATCTAAAACTGGACTCGCAGGAGAGGTTCAAATCATAGAATATTAGTGTCAGTCCTCTTTTACTTAAGACGGCATTGTGCCATTTGTATTAAATTCGGATGCGATTTCTGTGTTTTATCGTCAACAAGAAGGTCCAAGGGATACAGTAAACCCGAAGTGAAGCATCGGAATCTAAAACTGGACTCAGAGGAGAGGTTCAAATCATATAAAGTGAGAGTGTCAGCCATCTTGTACTTAAGTCACCATTTTGACTTTTGTATTAATTTCGGATGCAATTTCTGTGTTTCATCGTCAATAAGAAGGTCCAAAGGATACAGTAAACCTGAAGTGAAGCATCGGAATCTAAAACTGGACTCACAGGAGAGGTTCAAATCATAGAAAGTGAGAGTGTCAGTCCTTTTGTACTTATGTCGCCATTGTGCCTTCTGTATTAAATTCGGATGCAATTGCTGTGTGTCATCGTCAATAAGAAGGTCCAAGGGATACAGTAAACCTGAAGTAAAGCATCGGAATCTAAAACTGGACTCACAGGAGAGGTTCAAATCATAGATAGTTAGAGTGTCAGTCCTCTTGTACTTAAGTCGGCATTGTGCCTTTTGTATTAAAATCGGATGCAAACTCTGTGTTTCATCGTCAATAAGAAGGTCCATGGGATACAGTAAACCTGAAGTGAAGCATCGGAATCTAAAACTGGACTCACAGGAGAGGTTCACATCATAGAAAGTTAGAGTGTCAGTCCTCTTGTACTTAAGTCGGCATTGTGCCTTTTGAATTTAATTCCGATGCTATTTCTGTGTTTCATTGTCAATAAAAAGGTACAAGGGATACTGTAAACCTGAAGTGAAGCATCGGAACCTAATTCTGACCTCACAGGAGAGGTTCAAATCATAGAAAGTGAGAGTGTCAGTCCTCTATTACTTAAGTCGTCATTGTGCGTTTTAAATTTAATTCCGATGCAATATCTGTGTTTCATCGTCAATAAGTAGGTCCAAGGGATACAGTAAACCTGAAGTGAAGCATCGGAATCTAAAACTGGACTCACAGGAGAGGTGCAAATCATACAAAGTTAGAGTGTCAGTCCTCTTGTACTGAAGTCGGCATTGTGCCATTTGTATTAAATTCGGATGCAATTTCTGTGTTTCATCGTCAATAAGAATGTCCATGAGATACAGTAAACCTGAGGTGAAGCATCGGAATCTAAAACTGGACTTACAGGAGAGGTTCAAATCATAGAAAGTGAGAGTGTCAGTCCTCTTGTACTTAAGTCACCATTGTGACTTTTGTATTAATTTCGGATGCAATTTCTGTGTTTCATCGTCAATAAGAAGGTCCAAAGGATACAGTAAACCTGAAGTGAAGCATCGGAATCTAAAACTGGACTCACAGGAGAGGTGCAAATCATACAAAGTTAGAGTGTCAGTCCTCTTGTACTTAAGTCGGCATTGTGCCTTTTGAATTTAATTCCGATGCTATTTCTGTGTATCATTGTCAATAAGAAGGTCCAAGGGATACAGTAAACCTGAAGTGAAGCATCGGAATCTAAAACTGGACTCACAGGAGAGATTCAAATCATAGATAGTGAGAGTGTCAGTCCTCTTTTACTTAAGTCGGCATTGTGCGTTTTAAATTTAATTCCGATGCATTATATGTGTTTCATCGTCAATAAGAAAGTCCAAGGTTTACAGTTAACCTGAAGTGAAGCATCGGAAACTAGAACTGGACTCACAGGAGATGTTCAAATCATAGAAAGTGAGAGTGTCAGTCCTCTTGTACTTAAGCCGCCATTGTGATTTTTGTATTAAATTCGGATGCAATTTCTGTGTTTCATCGTCAACAAGAAGGTCCAAGGGATACAGTAAACCTGAAGTGAAGCATCGGAATCTAAAACTGGACTCACAGGAGAGGTGCAAATCATAGAAAGTTAGAGTGTCAGTCCTCTTGTACTTAAGTCGGCATTGTATTTTTTGTATTAAATTCGGATGCAAACTCTGTGCTTCATCATCAATTAGAAGGTCCAAGGGATACAGTAAACCTGAAGTGAAGCATCGGAATCTAAAACTGGACTCACAGGAGAGGTTCGATTCATAGAAAGTGAGAGTGTCAGTCCTCTTGTACTTAAGTCGGCATTGCGCCATTTGTATTAAATTCGGATGCAATTTCTGTGTTTCATCGTCAGTAAGAAGGTCCAAGGGATACAGTAAACCTGAGGTGAAGCATCGGAATCTAAAACTGGTCTCACAGGAGAGGTTCAAATCATAGAAAGTTAGAGTGTCAGTCCTCTTGTACTTAAGTCGGCATTGTGCCTTTTGAATTTAATTCCGATGCTATTTCTGTGTTTCATTGTCAATAAGAAGGTCCAAGGGATACAGTAAACCTGAAGTGAAGCATCGGAATCTAAATCTGACCTCACAGGAGAGGTTCAAATCACAGAAAGTGAGAGTGTCAGTCCTCTTTTACTTAAGTCGGCAATGTGCGTTTTAAATTTAATTCCGATGCAATATCTGTGTTTCATCGTCAATAAGAAGGTCCAAGGGATACAGTGAACCTGAAGTGAAGCATCGGAATCTAAAACTGGACTCACAGGAGATGTTCAAATCATAGAAAGTAAGATTGTCGGTCCTCTTGTACTAAGGTCGCCATTGTGATTTTTGTATTAAATTCGGATGCAATTTCTGTGTTTCATCGTCAATTAGAAGGTCCAAGGGATACAGTGAACCTGAAGTGAAGCATCGGAATCTAAAACTGGACTCACACGAGAGGTTCAAATCATAGAAAGTGAGAGTGTCAGTCCTCTTGTACTTAAGTCGGCATTGTGCTTTTTGAATTTAATTCCGATGCTATATCTGTGTTTCATTGTCAATAAGAAGGTCCAAGGGATACAGTAAACCTGAAGTGAAGCATCGGAATCTAAATCTGACCTCACAGGAGAGGTTCAGATCACAGAAAGTGATTCTGTGTTTCATTGTCAATAAGAAGGTCCAAGGGATACAGTAAACTTGAAGTAAAGCATCGGGTCTAAAACTGGACTCACAGGAGAGCTTCAAATCATAGAAAGTTAGAGTGTCAGTCCTCTTGTACTTAAGTCGGCATTGTGCCTTTTGTATTACATTCGGATGCAAACTCTGTGTTTCATCGTCAATAAGAAGGTCCAAGGGATACAGTAAACCTGAAGTGAAGCATCGGAATCTAAATCTGACCTCACAGGAGAGGTTCAAATCATAGAAAGTGAGAGTGTCAGTCCTCTTTTACTTAAGTCGGAATTGTGCGTTTTAAATTTAATTCCGATGCAATATCTGTGTTTCGTCGTCAACAAGAAGGTCCAAGGGATACAGTGAACCTGTAGTGAAGCATCGGAATCTAAAACTGGACTCACAGGAGATGTTCAAATCTTAGAAAGTGAGATTGTCCGTCCTCTTGTACTAAAGTCGCCATTGTGATTTTTGTATTAAATTCGGATGCAATATCTGTGTTTCATCGTCAATAAGAAGGTCCAAGGGATACAGTAAACCTGAAGTGAAGCATCGGAATCTAAAACTGGACTCACAGGAGAGGTGCAAATCATAGAAAGTTAAAGTGTCAGTCCTCTTGTACTTAAGTCGGCATTGTACCTTTTGTATTAAATTCGGATGCAAACTCTGTGTTTCATCGTCAATTAGAAGGTCCAAGGGATACAGTAAACCTGAAGTGAAGCATCGGAATGTAAAACTGGACTCACAGGAGAGGTTCAAATCATAGAATATTAGTGTCAGTCCTCTTTTACTTAAGACGGCATTGTGCCATTTGTATTAAATTCGGATGCGATTTCTGTGTTTTTTCGTCAACAAGAAGGTCCAAGGGATGCAGTAAACCTGAAGTGAAGCATCGGAATCTAAAACTGGACCCAGAGGAGAGGTTCAAATCATATAATGTGAGAGTGTCAGTCCTCTTGTACTTAAGTCACCATTGTGACTTTTGTGTTAATTTCGGATGCAATTTCTGTGTTTCATCGTCAATAAGAGGGTCCAAGGGATACAGTAAACCTGAAGTGAAGCATCGGAATCTAAAACTGGACTCACAGGAGAGGTTCAAATCATAGAAAGTGAGAGTGTCAGTCCTCTTGTACTTAAGTCGCCATTGAGCCTTTTGTATTAAATTCGGATGCAATTTCTGTGTGTCATCGTCAATAAGAAGGTCCAAGGGATACAGTAAACCTGAAGTAAAGCATCGGAATCTAAAACTGGACTCACAGGAGAGGTTCAAATCATAGATAGTTAGAGTGTCAGTCCTCTTGTACTTAAGTCGGCATTGTGCCTTTTGTGTTGAAATCGGATGCAAACTCTGTGTTTCATCGTCAATAAGAAGGTCCAAGGGATACAGTAAACCTGAAGTGAAGCATCGGAATCTAAAACTGGACTCACAGGAGAGGTTCAAATCATAGAAAGTT
Source organism: Schistocerca americana (assembly GCF_021461395.2). Classification (NCBI taxonomy): domain Eukaryota; kingdom Metazoa; phylum Arthropoda; class Insecta; order Orthoptera; family Acrididae; genus Schistocerca; species Schistocerca americana. Next base: position 19,241 of record NW_025725275.1, on the reverse strand, counting down.
AGAGTGTCAGTCTTCTTGTACTAAAGTCGGCATTGTGCCTTTTGAATTTAATTCCGATGCTATTTCTGTGTTTCCTTGTCAATAAGAAGGTCCAAGGGATACTGTAAACCTGAAGTGAATCATCGGAATCTAATTCTGACCTCACAGGAGAGGTTCAAATCATAGAAAGTGAGAGTGTCTGTCCTCTTTTACTTAAGCCGGCATTGTGCGTTTTAAATTTAATTCCGAAGCAATATCTGTGTTTCATCGTCAATAAGAAGGTTTAAGGGATACAGTGAAACTGAAGTGAAGCATCGGAATCTAAAACTGGGCTCACAGGATATGTTCAAATCTTAGAAAGTGAGATTGTCGGTCCTCTTGTACTAAAGTCGCCATTGTGATTTTTGTATTAAATTAGGATGCAATTTCTGTGTTTCATAGTCAATAAGAAGGTCCAAGGGATACAGTAAGCCTGAAGTGATGCATCGGAATCTAAAACTGGACTCACAGTAGAGGATGAAATCATAGAAAGTGAGTGTGTCATTCCCCTTGTACTTAAGTCGCCATTGTGATTTTTGTATTAAATTCGGATGCAATTTCTGTATTTCATCGTCAATAAGAAGGTCCAAGGGATACAGTAAACCTGAAGTGAAGCATCGGAATCTAAATCTGGACTTACAGGAGAGGTGCAAATCATAGAAAGTTAAAGTGTCAGTCCTCTTGTACTTAAGTCGGCATTGTACCTTTTGTATTAAATTCGGGTGCAAACTCTGTGTTTCATCGTCAATTAGAAGGTCCAAGGGATACAGTAAACCTGAAGTGAAGCATCGGAATGTAAAACTGGACTCACACGAGAGGTTCAAATCATAGAAAGTGAGAGTGTCAGTCCTCTTGTACTTAAGTCGGCATTGTGCTTTTTGAATTTAATTCCGATGCAATTTCTGTGTTTCATCGTCAATAAGAAGGTGCAAGGTATACAGTAAACCTGAAGTAAAGCATCGGAATCTAAAACTGGACTCACAGGAGAGGTTCAAATCATAGATAGTTAGAGTGTCAGTCCTCTTGTACTTAAGTCGGCATTGTGCCTTTTGTATTAAAATCGGATGCAAACTCTGTGTTTCATCGTCAATAAGAAGGTCCATGGGATACAGTAAACCTAAAGTGAAGCATCGGAATCTAAAACTGGACTCACAGGAGAGGTTCACATCATAGAAAGTTAGAGTGTCAGTCCTCTTGTACTTAAGTCGGCATTGTGCCTTTTGAATTTAATTCCGATGCTATTTCTGTGTTTCATTGTCAATAAAAAGGTACAAGGGATACTGTAAACCTGAAGTGAAGCATCGGAACCTAATTCTGACCTCACAGGAGAGGTTCAAATCATAGAAAGTGAGAGTGTCAGTCCTCTATTACTTAAGTCGTCATTGTGCGTTTTAAATTTAATTCCGATGCAATATCTGTGTTTCATCGTCAATAAGTAGGTCCAAGGGATACAGTAAACCTGAAGTGAAGCATCGGATTGTAAAACTGGACTCACACGAGAGGTTCAAATCATAGAAAGTGAGAGTGTAAGTCCTCTTGTACTTAAGTCGGCATTCTGTCTTTTGAATTTAATTCAGATGCAATTTCTGTGTTTCATCGTCAATAAGAAGGTGCAAGGTATACAGTAAACCTGAAGTGAAGCATCGGAATCTAAAACTGGACTCGCAGGAGAGGTTCAAATCATAGAATATTAGAGTGTCAGTCCTCTTTCACTTAAGACGGCATTGTGCCATTTGTATTAAATTCGGATGCGATTTCTGTGTTTTATCGTCAACAAGAAGGTCCAAGGGATACAGTAAACCTGAAGTGAAGCATCGGAATCTAAGTCTGACTTCACAGGAGAGGTTCGAATCATAGAAAGTGTGAGTGTCAGTCCTCTTGTACTTAAGTCTGCATTGTGCCATTTGTATTAAATTCGGATGCAATTTCTGTGTTTCATCGTCAATAAGAAGGTCCAAGGGATACAGTAAACCTGAAGTGAAGCATCGGAATCTAAAACTGGACTCACAGGAGAGGTGCAAATCATAGAAAGTTAAAGTGTCAGTCCTCTTGTACTTAAGTCGGCATTGTACCTTTTGTATTAAATTCGGATGCAAACTCTGTGTTTCATCGTCAATTAGAAGGTCCAAGGGATACAGTAAACCTGAAGTGAAGCATCGGAATGTAAAACTGGACCCAGAGGAGAGGTTCAAATCATATAATGTGAGAGTGTCAGTCCTCTTGTACTTAAGTCACCATTGTGACTTTTGTGTTAATTTCGGATGCAATTTCTGTGTTTCATCGTCAATAAGAGGGTCCAAGGGATACAGTAAACCTGAAGTGAAGCATCGGAATCTAAAACTGGACTCACAGGAGAGGTTCAAATCATAGAAAGTGAGAGTGTCAGTCCTCTTGTACTTAAGTCGCCATTGAGCCTTTTGTATTAAATTCGGATGCAATTTCTGTGTGTCATCGTCAATAAGAAGGTCCAAGGGATACAGTAAACCTGAAGTAAAGCAGCGGAATCTAAAACTGGACTCACAGGAGAGGTTCAAATCATAGATAGTTAGAGTGTCAGTCCTCTTGTACTTAAGTCGGCATTGTGCCTTTTGTGTTGAAATCGGATGCAAACTCCGTGTTTCATCGTCAATAAGAAGGTCCAAGGGATACAGTAAACCTGAAGTGAAGCATCGGAATCTAAAACTGGACTCACAGGAGAGGTTCAAATCATAGAAAGTTAGAGTGTCAGTCTTCTTGTACTAAAGTCGGCATTGTGCCTTTTGAATTTAATTCGGATGCTATTTCTGTGTTTCCTTGTCAATAAGAAGGTCCAAGGGATACTGTAAACCTGAAGTGAATCATCGGAATCTAATTCTGACCTCACAGGAGAGGTTCAAATCATAGAAAGTGAGAGTGTCTGTCCTCTTTTACTTAAGCCGGCATTGTGCGTTTTAAATTTAATTCCGAAGCAATATCTGTGTTTCATCGTCAATAAGAAGGTTTAAGGGATACAGTGAAACTGAAGTGAAGCATCGGAATCTAAAACTGGGCTCACAGGATATGTTCAAATCTTAGAAAGTGAGATTGTCGGTCCTCTTGTACTAAAGTCGCCATTGTGATTTTTGTATTAAATTAGGATGCAATTTCTGTGTTTCATCGTCAATAAGAAGGTCCAAGGGATACAGTAAACCTGAAGTGAAGCATCGGAATGTAAAACTGGACTCACACGAGAGGTTCAAATCATAGAAAGTGAGAGTGTCAGTCCTCTTGTACTTAAGTCGGCATTGTGCCTTTTGAATTTAATTCCGATGCAATTTCTGTGTTTCATCATCAATAAGAAGGTGCAAGGTATACAGTAAATCTGAAGTGAAGCATCGGAATCTAAAACTGGACTCGCAGGAGAGGTTAAAATCATAGAATATTAGAGTGTCAGTCCTCTTTTACTTAAGACGGCATTGTGCTATTTATATTAAATTCGGATGCGATTTCTGTGTTTTATCGTCAACAAGAAGGTCCAAGGGATACAGTAAACCTGAAGTGAAGCATCGGAATCTAAATCTGACCTCACAGGAGAGATAGAATCATAGAAAGTGTGAGTGTCAGTCCTCTTGTTCTTAAGTCGGCATTGTGCCATTTGTATTAAATTCGGATGCAATTTCTTTGTTTCATCGTCAATAAGAATGTCCAAGAGATACAGTAATCCTAAGGTGAAGCATCGGAATCTAAAACTAGACTCACAGGAGAGGTTCAAATCATAGAAAGTGAGAGTGATAGTCCTCTTGTACTTAAGTCACCATTGTGACTTTTGTATTAATTTCGGATGCAATTTCTGTGTTTCATAGTCAATAAGAAGGTCCAAGGGATACAGTAAGCCTGAAGTGATGCATCGGAATCTAAAACTGGACTCACAGTAGAGGATCAAATCATAGAAAGTGAGAGTGTCAGTCCTCTTGTACTTAAGTCGCCATTGTGATTTTTGTATTAAATTCGGATGCAATTTCTGTGTTTCATCGTCAATAAGAAGGTCCAAGGGATACAGTAAACCTGAAGTGAAGCATCGGAATCTAATTCTGGACTTACAGGAGAGGTGCAAATCATAGAAAGTTAAAGTGTCAGTCCTCTTGTACTTAAGTCGGCATTGTACCTTTTGTATCAAATTCGGGTGCAAACTCTGTGTTTCATCGTCAATTAGAAGGTCCAAGGGATACAGTAAACCTGAAGTGAAGCATCGGAATGTAAAACTGGACTCACACGAGAGGTTCAAATCATAGAAAGTGAGAGTGTCAGTCCTCTTGTACTTAAGTCGGCATTGTGCTTTTTGAATTTAATTCCGATGCAATTTCTGTGTTTCATCGTCAATAAGAAGGTGCAAGGTATACAGTAAACCTGAAGTGAAGCATCGGAATCTAAAACTGGACTCGCAGGAGAGGTTCAAATCATAGAATATTAGTGTCAGTCCTCTTTTACTTAAGACGGCATTGTGCCATTTGTATTAAATTCGGATGCGATTTCTGTGTTTTATCGTCAACAAGAAGGTCCAAGGGATACAGTAAACCCGAAGTGAAGCATCGGAATCTACAACTGGACTCAGAGGAGAGGTTCAAATCATATAAAGTGAGAGTGTCAGTCCTCTTGTACTTAAGTCACCATTGTGACTTTTGTATTAATTTTTGATGCAATTTCTGTGTTTCATCGTCAATAAGAAGGTCCAAAGGATACAGTAAACCTGAAGTGAAGCATCGGAATCTAAAACTGGACTCACAGGAGAGGTTCAAATCATAGAAAGTGAGAGTGTCAGTCCTTTTGTACTTATGTCGCCATTGTGCCTTTTGTATTAAATTCGGATGCAATTGCTGTGTGTCATCGTCAATAAGAAGGTCCAAGGGATACAGTAAACCTGAAGTAAAGCATCGGAATCTAAAACTGGACTCACAGGAGAGGTTCTAATCATAGATAGTTAGAGTGTCAGTCCTCTTGTACTTAAGTCGGCATTGTGCCTTTTGTATTAAAATCGGATGCAAACTCTGTGTTTCATCGTCAATAAGAAGGTCCATGGGATACAGTAAACCTGAAGTGAAGCATCGGAATCTAAAACTGGACTCACAGGAGAGGTTCACATCATAGAAAGTTAGAGTGTCAGTCCTCTTGTACTTAAGTCGGCATTGTGCCTTTTGAATTTAATTCCGATGCTATTTCTGTGTTTCATTGTCAATAAAAAGGTACAAGGGATACTGTAAACCTGAAGTTAAGCATCGGAACCTAATTCTGACCTCACAGGAGAGGTTCAAATCATAGAAAGTGAGAGTGTCAGTCCTCTTTTACTTAAGTCGTCATTGTGCGTTTTAAATTTAATTCCGATGCAATATCTGTGTTTCATCGTCAATAAGTAGGTCCAAGGGATACAGTAAACCTGAAGTGAAGCATCGGATTGTAAATATGGACTCACACGAGAGGTTCAAATCATAGAAAGTGAGAGTGTCAGTCCTCTTGTACATAAGTCGGCATTCTGCCTTGTGAATTTAATTCCGATGCAATTTCTGTGTTTCATCGTCAATAAGAAGGTGCAAGGTATACAGTAAACCTGTAGTGAAGCATCGGAATCTAAAACTGGACTCGCAGGAGAGGTTCAAATCATAGAATATTAGAGTGTCAGTCCTCTTTCACTTAAGACGGCATTGTGCCATTTGTATTAAATTCGGATGCGATTTCTGTGTTTTATCGTCAACAAGAAGGTCCAAGGGATACAGTAAACCTGAAGTGAAGCATCGGAATCTAAATCTGACCTCACAGGAGAGGTTTGAATCATAGAAAGTGTGAGTGTCAGTCCTCTTGTACTTAAGTCTGCATTGTGCCATTTGTATTAAATTCGGATGCAATTTCTGTGTTTCATCGTCAATAAGAAGGTCCAAGAGATACAGTAATCCTAAGGTGAAGCATCGGAATCTAAAACTGGACTCACAGGAGAGGTTCAAATCATAAAAAGTTAGAGTGTCAGTCCTCTTGTACTTAAGTCGGCATTGTGCCTTTTGAATTTATTTCCGATGCTATTTCTGTGTTTCATTGTCAATAAGAAGGTCCAAGGGATACAGTAAACCTGAAGTGAAGCATCGGAATGAAAAACTGGACTCACAGGAGAGATTCAAATCATATATAGTGAGAGTGTCAGTCCTCTTTTACTTAAGTCGGCGTTGTGCGTTTTAAATTTATTTCCGATGCATTATCTGTGTTTCATCGTCCATAAGAAGGTCCAAGGGATACAGTTAACCTGAAGTGGATCATCGTAATCTAGAACTGGACTCACAGGAGATGTTCAAATCATAGAAAGTGAGAGTGTCAGTCCTCTTGCACTTCAGCCGCCATTGTGATTTTTGTATTAAATTCGGATGCAATATCTGTGTTTCATCGTCAATACGAAGGTCCAAGGGATACAGTAAACCTGAGGTGAAGCATCGGAATCTAAAACTGGACTCACAGGAGAGGTTCAAATCATAGAATATTAGAGTGTCAGTCCTCTTTTACTTAAGACGGCATTGTGACATTTGTATTAAATTCGGATGCGTTTTCTGTGTTTTATCGTCAACAAGAAGGTCCAAGGGATACAGTAAACCTGAAGTGAAGCATCGGAATCTAAATCTGACCTCACAGGAGAGGTTCGAATCATAGAAAGTGAGAGTGTCAGTCCTCTTGTACTTAAGTCGGCATTGTGCCATTTGTATTAAATTCGGATGCAATTTCTGTGTTTCATCGTCAATAAGAAGGTCCAAGAGATACAGTAAACCTGAGGAGAAGCATCAGAATCTAAAACTGGACTCACAGGAGAGGTTCAAATCATAGAAATTGAGAGTGTCAGTCCTCTTGTACTTATGTCACCATTGTGACTTTTGTATTAATTTCGGATGCAATTTCTGTGTTTCATCGACAATAAGAAGGTCCAAGGGATACAGTAAACCTGAAGTGAAGCATGGGAATCTAAAACTGGACTCACAGGAGAGGTTCAAATCATAAAAAGTTAGAGTGTCAGTCCTCTTGTACATTAGTCGGCATTGTGCCTTTTGAATTTATTTCCGATGCTATTTCTGTGTTTCATTGTCAATAAGAAGGTCCAAGGTATACAGTAAACCTGAAGTGAAGCATCGGAATCTAAAACTGGACTCACAGGAGAGATTCAAATCATAGATAGTGAGAGTGTCAGTCCTCTTTTACTTAAGTCGGCATTCTGCGTTTTAAATTTAATTCCGATGCATTATCTGTGTTTCATAGTCAATAAGAAGGTCCAAGGGATACAGTTAACCAGAAGTGAAGCATCGGAATCTAGAACTGGACTCACAGGAGATGTTCAAATCATAGAAAATGAGAGTGTCAGTCCTCTTGTACTTAAGCCGCCATTGTGATTTTTGCATTAAATTCGGATGCAATTTCTGTGTTTCATTGTCAACAAGAAGGTCCAAGGGATACAGTAAACCTAAAGTGAAGCATCGGAATCTAAAACTGGACTCACAGGAGAGGTGCAAATCATTGAAAGTTAGAGTGTCAGTCCTCTTGTCTTAAGTCGGCATTGTACCTTTTGTATTAAATTCGGATGCAAACTCTGTGTTTCATCGTCAATTAGAAGGTCCAAGGGATACAGTAAACCTGAAGTGAAGCATCGGAATCTAAAACTGGACTCACAGGAGAGGTTCGAATCATAGAAAGTGAGAGTGTCAGTCCTCTTGTACTTAAGTCGGCATTGCGCCATTTGTATTAAATTCGGATGCAATTTCTGTGTTTCATCGTCAATAAGAAGGTCCAAGGGATACAGTAAAACTGAGGTGAAGCATCGGAATCTAAAACTGGACTCACAGGAGAGGTTCAAATCATAGAAAGTTAGAGTGTCAGTCCTCTTGTACTTAAGTCGGCATTGTGCCTTTTGTATTAAATTCGGATGCAAACTCTGTGTTTCATCGTCAATTAGAAGGTCCAAGGGATACAGTAAACCTGAAGTGAAGCATCGACATCTAAAACTGGACTCACAGGAGAGGTTCGAATCCTAGAAAGTGAGAGTGTCAGTCCTCTTGTACTTAAGTCGGCATTGTGCCTTTTGAATTTAATTCCGATGTTATTTCTGTGTTTCATTGTCAATAAGAAGGTCCAGGGGATACAGTACACCTGAAGTGAAGCATCGGAATCTAATTCTGACCTCACAGGACGGGTTCAAATCATAGAAAGTGAGAGTGTCAGTCCTCTTTTACTGTAGTCGGCATTGTGCGTTTTAAATTTAATTCCGATGCAATATCTGTGTTTCATCGTCAATAAGTAGGTCCAAGGGATACAGTGAACCTGAAGTGAAGCATGGGAATCTAAAACTGGACTCACAGGAGATGTTCAAATCTTAGAAAGTGAGATTGTCGGTCCACTTGTACTAAAGTCGGAATTGTGATTTTTGTATTAAATTCGGATGCAATTTCTGTGTTTCATCGTCAATAAGAAGGTCCAAAGGATACAGTAAACCGGAAGTGAAGCATCGGAATGTGAAACTGGACTCACACGAGAGGTTCAAATCATAGAAAGTGACAGTGTCAGTCTACTTGTACTTAAGTCGGCATTGTGCCTTTTGAATTTAATTCTGATGCAATTTCTGTGTTTCATCGTCAATAGGAAGGTGCAAGGTATACAGTAAACCTGAAGTAAAGCATCGAAATCTAAAACTGGACTCGCAGGAGAGGTTCAAATCATAGAATATTAGAGTGTCAGTCCTCTTTTACTTAAGACGGCATTGTGCCATTTGTATTAAATTCGTATGCGATTTCTGTGTTTCATCGTCAACAAGATGGTCCAAGGGATACAGTAAACCTGAAGTGAAGCATCGGAATCTAAATCTGACCTCACAGGAGAGGTTCGAATCATAGAAAGTGAGAGTGTCAGTCCTCTTGTGCTTAAGTCGGCATTGTGCCATTTGTATTAAATTCGGATGCAATTTCTGTGTTTCATCGTCAATAAGAAGGTCCAAGAGATACAGTAAACCTAAGGTGAAGCATCGGAATCTAAAACTAGACTCACAGGAGAGGTTCAAATCATAGAAAGTGAGAGTGTCAGTCCTCTTGTACTTAAGTCACCTTTGTGACTTTTGTATTAATTTCGAATGCAATTTCTGTGTTTCATCGACAAAAAGAAGGTCCAAGGGATACAGTAAACCTGAAGTGAAGCATCGGAATCTAAAACTGGACTCACAGGAGAGGTTCAAATCATAAAAAGTTAGAGTGTCAGTCCTCTTGTAGTTAAGTCGGCATTGTGCCTTTTGAATTTGTTTCCGATGCTATTTCTGTGTTTCATTGTCAATAAGAAGGTCCAAGGGATACAGTAAACCTGAAGTGAAGCATCGGAATCTAAAACTGGACTCACAGGAGAGATTCAAATCAGTTATAGTGAGAGTGTCAGTCCTCTTTTACTTAAGTCGGCATTGTGCGTTTTAAATTTATTTCCGATGCATTATCTGTGTTTCATCGTCATTATGAAGGTCCAAGGGATACAGTTAACCTGAAGTGAAGCATCGGAATCTAGAACTGGACTCACAGGAGATGTTCAAATCATAGAAAGTGAGAGTGTCAGTCCTCTTGTACTTCAGCCGACATTGTGATTTCTGTATTAAATTCGGATGCAATATCTGTGTTTCATCGTCAACAAGAAGGTCCAAGGGATACAGTAAACCTGAAGTGAAGCATCGGAATCTAAAACTGGACTCACAGGAGAGGTGCAAATCATAGAAAGTTAGAGTGTCAGTCCTCTTGTACTTAAGTCGGCATTGTACCTTTTGTATTAACTTTGGATGCAAACTCTGTGTTTCATCGTCAATTAGAAGGTCCAAGGGATACAGTAAACCTGAAGTGAAGCATCGGAATCTAAAACTGGACTCACAGGAGAGGTTCGAATCATAGAAAGTGAGAGTGTCAGTCCTCTTGTACTTAAGTCGGCATTGCGCAATTTGTATTAAAATCGGATGCAATTTCTGTGTTTCATCGTCAATAAGAAGTTCCAAGGGATACAGTAAACCTAAGGTGAAGCATCGGAATCTAAAACTGGACTCACAGGAGAGGTTCAAATCATAGAAAGTAAGAGTGTCAGTCCTCTTGTACTTAAGTCGGCATTGTGCCGTTTGAATTTAATTCCGATGCTATTTCTGTGTTTCATTGTCAATAAGAAGGTCCAAGGGATACAGTAAACCTGAAGTGAAGCATCGGAATCTAAATCTGACCTCACAGAAGAGGTTCATATCATAGAAAGTGAGAGTGTCAGTCCTCTTTTACTTAAGTCGGCATTGTGCGTTTTAAATTTAATTCCGATGCAATATCTGTGTTTCATCGTCAATAAGAAGCTCCAAGGGATACAGTGAACCAGAAGTGAAGCATCGGAATCTAAAACTGCACTCACAGGAGATATTCAAATTATAGAAAATGAGATTGTCGGTCCTCTTGTACTAAAGTCGCCATTGTGATTTTTGTATTAAATTCGGATGCAATTTCTGTGTCTCATCGTCAATAAGAAGGTCCAAGGGATACAGTAAACCTGAAGTGAAGCATCGGAATCTAAAACTGGACTCACAGGAGAAGTGCAAATCATAGAAAGTTAGAGTGTCAGTCCTCTTGTACTTAAGTCGGCATTGTACCTTTTGTATTAAATTCGGATGCAAACTCTGTGTTTCATCGTCAATTAGAAGGTCCAAGGGATACAGTAAACCTGAAGTGAAGCATCGGAATGTAAAACTGGACTCACACGAGAGGTTCAAATCATAGAAAGTGAGAGTGTCTGTCCTCTTGTACTTAAGTCGGCATTGTGCCTTTTGAATTTAATTCCGATGCAAATTCTGTGTTTCATCGTCAATAAGAACGTCCAAGGGATACAGTAAAACTGAAGTGAAGCATCGGAATCTAAAACTGGACTCTCAGGAGAGGTGCAAATCATAGAAAGTTAGAGTGTCAGTCCTCTTGTACTTAAGTCGGCATTGTACCTTTTGTATTAAATTCGAATGAAAACTCTGTGTTTCATCGTCAATTAGAAGGTCCAAGGGATACAGTAAACCTGAAGTGAAGCATTGGAATGTAAAACTGGACTCACAGGAGAGGTTCAAATCATACAAAGTGAGAGTGTCAGTCCTCTTGTACTTAAGTCGGCATTGTGCCTTTTGAATTTAATTCCGATGCAATTTCTGTGTTTCATCGTCAATATGAAGGTGCAAGGTATACAGTAAACCTGAAGTGAAGCATCGGAATCTAAAACTCGACTCGCAGGAGAGGTTCAAATCATAGAATATTAGAGTGTCAGTCCTCTTTTACTTAAGACGGCATTGTGCCATTTGTATTAAATTCGGATGCGATTTCTGTGTTTTGTCGTCAACAAGAAGGTCCAAGGGATACAGTAAACCTGAAGTGAAGCATCGGAATCTAAAACTGGACTCACAGGAGAGTTTCAAATCATAGATAGTGAGAGTGTCAGTCCTCTTTTACTTAAGTCGGCATTGTGCGTTTTAAATTTAATTCCGATGCAGTATCTGTGTTTCATCGTCAATAAGAAGGTCCAAGGGATACAGTAAACCTGAAGTGAAGCATCGGAATCTAGAACTGGACTCACAGGAGATGTTCAAATCATAGAAAGTGAGAGTGTCAGTCCTCTTGTACTTAAGCCGCCATTGTGATTTTTGTACTAAATTCGGATGCAATTTATGTGTTTCATCGTCAATAAGAAGTTACAAGGGATACAGTAAACCTGAAGTGAAGCATCGGAATCTAAAACTGGACTCTCAGGAGAGGTGCAAATCATAGAAAGTTAGAGTGTCAGTCCTCTTGTACTTAAGTCGGCATTGTACCTTTTGTATTAAATTCGAATGAAAACTCTGTGTTTCATCGTCAATTAGAAGGTCCAAGGGATACAGTAAACCTGAAGTGAAGCATTGGAATGTAAAACTGGACTCACAGGAGAGGTTCAAATCATACAAAGTGAGAGTGTCAGTCCTCTTGTACTTAAGTCGGCATTGTGCCTTTTGAATTTAATTCCGATGCAATTTCTGTGTTTCATCGTCAATAAGAAGCTGCAAGGTATACAGTAAACCTGAAGTGAAGCATCGGAATCTAAAACTGGACTCACAGGATAGGTTCAAATCATAGAAAGTGAGAGTGTTTGTCCTCTTCTACTTAGGTCGGCACTGTGCCTTTTGAAATTCAATCCGATGCAAACTCTGTGTTTCATCGTCAATAAGAAGGTCCAAGGGATACAGTAAACCTGAAGTGAAGCATCGGAATCTAAAACTGGACTCACAGGAGAGGTGCAAATCATAGAAAGTTAGAGTATCACTCCTCTTGTACTTAAGTCGGTAATGTGCCTTTTGTATTAAATTCGGATGCAATTTCTGTGTTTCATCGTCAATAAGAAGGTCCAAGGGATACAGTAAACCTTAAGTGAAGCATCGGAATCTAAAACTGGACTCACAGAAGAGGTTCAAATCATAAAAAGTTAGAGTGTCAGTCCTCTTGTACTTAAGTCGGCATTGTGCCTTTTGAATTTAATTCCGATGCTATTTCCGTGTTTCATTGTCAATAAGAATGTCCAAGGGACACAGTTAACCTGAAGTGAAGCATCGGAATCTAAAACTGGACTCACAGGAGAGGTGCAAATCATAGAAAGTTAGAGGGTCAGTCCTCTTGTACTTAAGTCGGCATTGTGCGTTTTAAATTTAATTCCGATGCATTATCTGTGTTTCAAAGTCAATAAGAAGGTCCAAGGGATACAGTTAACCTGAAGTGAAGCATCGGAATCTAGAACTGTACTCACAGGAGATATTCAAATCATAGAAAGTGAGAGTGTCAGTCCTCTTGTACTTAAGTCGCCATTGAGCCTTTTGTATTAAATTCGGATGCAATTTCTGTGTGTCATCGTCAATAAGAAGGTCCAAGGGATACAGTAAACCTGAAGTAAAGCAGCGGAATCTAAAACTGGACTCACAGGAGAGGTTCAAATCATAGATAGTTAGAGTGTCAGTCCTCTTGTACTTAAGTCGGCATTGTGCCTTTTGTGTTGAAATCGGATGCAAACTCCGTGTTTCATCGTCAATAAGAAGGTCCAAGGGATACAGTAAACCTGAAGTGAAGCATCGGAATCTAAAACTGGACTCACAGGAGAGGTTCAAATCATAGAAAGTTAGAGTGTCAGTCTTCTTGTACTAAAGTCGGCATTGTGCCTTTTGAATTTAATTCGGATGCTATTTCTGTGTTTCCTTGTCAATAAGAAGGTCCAAGGGATACTGTAAACCTGAAGTGAATCATCGGAATCTAATTCTGACCTCACAGGAGAGGTTCAAATCATAGAAAGTGAGAGTGTCTGTCCTCTTTTACTTAAGCCGGCATTGTGCGTTTTAAATTTAATTCCGAAGCAATATCTGTGTTTCATCGTCAATAAGAAGGTTTAAGGGATACAGTGAAACTGAAGTGAAGCATCGGAATCTAAAACTGGGCTCACAGGATATGTTCAAATCTTAGAAAGTGAGATTGTCGGTCCTCTTGTACTAAAGTCGCCATTGTGATTTTTGTATTAAATTAGGATGCAATTTCTGTGTTTCATCGTCAATAAGAAGGTCCAAGGGATACAGTAAACCTGAAGTGAAGCATCGGAATGTAAAACTGGACTCACACGAGAGGTTCAAATCATAGAAAGTGAGAGTGTCAGTCCTCTTGTACTTAAGTCGGCATTGTGCCTTTTGAATTTAATTCCGATGCAATTTCTGTGTTTCATCGTCAATAAGAAGGTGCAAGGTATACAGTAAATCTGAAGTGAAGCATCGGAATCTAAAACTGGACTCGCAGGAGAGGTTAAAATCATAGAATATTAGAGTGTCAGTCCTCTTTTACTTAAGACGGCATTGTGCTATTTATATTAAATTCGGATGCGATTTCTGTGTTTTATCGTCAACAAGAAGGTCCAAGGGATACAGTAAACCTGAAGTGAAGCATCGGAATCTAAATCTGACCTCACAGGAGAGATAGAATCATAGAAAGTGTGAGTGTCAGTCCTCTTGTTCTTAAGTCGGCATTGTGCCATTTGTATTAAATTCGGATGCAATTTCTTTGTTTCATCGTCAATAAGAATGTCCAAGAGATACAGTAATCCTAAGGTGAAGCATCGGAATCTAAAACTAGACTCACAGGAGAGGTTCAAATCATAGAAAGTGAGAGTGATAGTCCTCTTGTACTTAAGTCACCATTGTGACTTTTGTATTAATTTCGGATGCAATTTCTGTGTTTCATAGTCAATAAGAAGGTCCAAGGGATACAGTAAGCCTGAAGTGATGCATCGGAATCTAAAACTGGACTCACAGTAGAGGATCAAATCATAGAAAGTGAGAGTGTCAGTCCTCTTGTACTTAAGTCGCCATTGTGATTTTTGTATTAAATTCGGATGCAATTTCTGTGTTTCATCGTCAATAAGAAGGTCCAAGGGATACAGTAAACCTGAAGTGAAGCATCGGAATCTAATTCTGGACTTACAGGAGAGGTGCAAATCATAGAAAGTTAAAGTGTCAGTCCTCTTGTACTTAAGTCGGCATTGTACCTTTTGTATCAAATTCGGGTGCAAACTCTGTGTTTCATCGTCAATTAGAAGGTCCAAGGGATACAGTAAACCTGAAGTGAAGCATCGGAATGTAAAACTGGACTCACACGAGAGGTTCAAATCATAGAAAGTGAGAGTGTCAGTCCTCTTGTACTTAAGTCGGCATTGTGCTTTTTGAATTTAATTCCGATGCAATTTCTGTGTTTCATCGTCAATAAGAAGGTGCAAGGTATACAGTAAACCTGAAGTGAAGCATCGGAATCTAAAACTGGACTCGCAGGAGAGGTTCAAATCATAGAATATTAGTGTCAGTCCTCTTTTACTTAAGACGGCATTGTGCCATTTGTATTAAATTCGGATGCGATTTCTGTGTTTTATCGTCAACAAGAAGGTCCAAGGGATACAGTAAACCCGAAGTGAAGCATCGGAATCTACAACTGGACTCAGAGGAGAGGTTCAAATCATATAAAGTGAGAGTGTCAGTCCTCTTGTACTTAAGTCACCATTGTGACTTTTGTATTAATTTTTGATGCAATTTCTGTGTTTCATCGTCAATAAGAAGGTCCAAAGGATACAGTAAACCTGAAGTGAAGCATCGGAATCTAAAACTGGACTCACAGGAGAGGTTCAAATCATAGAAAGTGAGAGTGTCAGTCCTTTTGTACTTATGTCGCCATTGTGCCTTTTGTATTAAATTCGGATGCAATTGCTGTGTGTCATCGTCCCAATAAGAAGGTCCAAGGGATACAGTAAACCTGAAGTAAAGCATCGGAATCTAAAACTGGACTCACAGGAGAGGTTCAAATCATAGATAGTTAGAGTGTCAGTCCTCTTGTACTTAAGTCGGCATTGTGCCTTTTGTATTAAAATCGGATGCAAACTCTGTGTTTCATCGTCAATAAGAAGGTCCATGGGATACAGTAAACCTGAAGTGAAGCATCGGAATCTAAAACTGGACTCACAGGAGAGGTTCACATCATAGAAAGTTAGAGTGTCAGTCCTCTTGTACTTAAGTCGGCATTGTGCCTTTTGAATTTAATTCCGATGCTATTTCTGTGTTTCATTGTCAATAAAAAGGTACAAGGGATACTGTAAACCTGAAGTTAAGCATCGGAACCTAATTCTGACCTCACAGGAGAGGTTCAAATCATAGAAAGTGAGAGTGTCAGTCCTCTTTTACTTATGTCGTCATTGTGCGTTTTAAATTTAATTCCGATGCAATATCTGTGTTTCATCGTCAATAAGTAGGTCCAAGGGATACAGTAAACCTGAAGTGAAGCATCGGATTGTAAATATGGACTCACACGAGAGGTTCAAATCATAGAAAGTGAGAGTGTCAGTCCTCTTGTACATAAGTCGGCATTCTGCCTTGTGAATTTAATTCCGATTGCAATTTCTGTGTTTCATCGTCAATAAGAAGGTGCAGGTATACAGTAAACCTGTAGTGAAGCATCGGAATCTAAAACTGGACTCGCAGGAGAGGTTCAAATCATAGAATATTAGAGTGTCAGTCCTCTTTCACTTAAGACGGCATTGTGCCATTTGTATTAAATTCGGATGCGATTTCTGTGTTTTATCGTCAACAGAAGGTCCAAGGGATACAGTAAACCTGAAGTGAAGCATCGGAATCTAAATCTGACCTCACAGGAGAGGTTTGAATCATAGAAAGTGTGAGTGTCAGTCCTCTTGTACTTAAGTCTGCATTGTGCCATTTGTATTAAATTCGGATGCAATTTCTGTGTTTCATCGTCAATAAGAAGGTCCAAGAGATACAGTAATCCTAAGGTGAAGCATCGGAATCTAAAACTGGACTCACAGGAGAGGTTCAAATCATAAAAAGTTAGAGTGTCAGTCCTCTTGTACTTAAGTCGGCATTGTGCCTTTTGAATTTATTTCCGATGCTATTTCTGTGTTTCATTGTCAATAAGAAGGTCCAAGGGATACAGTAAACTGAAGTGAAGCATCGGAATGAAAAACTGGACTCACAGGAGAGATTCAAATCATATATAGTGAGAGTGTCAGTCCTCTTTTACTTAAGTCGGCGTTGTGCGTTTTAAATTTATTTCCGATGCATTATCTGTGTTTCATCGTCCATAAGAAGGTCCAAGGGATACAGTTAACCTGAAGTGGATCATCGTAATCTAGAACTGGACTCACAGGAGATGTTCAAATCATAGAAAGTGAGAGTGTCAGTCCTCTTGCACTTCAGCCGCCATTGTGATTTTTGTATTAAATTCGGATGCAATATCTGTGTTTCATCGTCAATACGAAGGTCCAAGGGATACAGTAAACCTGAGGTGAAGCATCGGAATCTAAAACTGGACTCACAGGAGAGGTTCAAATCATAGAATATTAGAGTGTCAGTCCTCTTTTACTTAAGACGGCATTGTGACATTTGTATTAAATTCGGATGCGTTTTCTGTGTTTTATCGTCAACAAGAAGGTCCAAGGGATACAGTAAACTGAAGTGAAGCATCGGAATCTAAATCTGACCTCACAGGAGAGGTTCGAATCATAGAAAGTGAGAGTGTCAGTCCTCTTGTACTTAAGTCGGCATTGTGCCATTTGTATTAAATTCGGATGCAATTTCTGTGTTTCATCGTCAATAAGAAGGTCCAAGAGATACAGTAAACCTGAGGAGAAGCATCAGAATCTAAAACTGGACTCACAGGAGAGGTTCAAATCATAGAAATTGAGAGTGTCAGTCCTCTTGTACTTATGTCACCATTGTGACTTTTGTATTAATTTCGGATGCAATTTCTGTGTTTCATCGACAATAAGAAGGTCCAAGGGATACAGTAAACCTGAAGTGAAGCATGGGAATCTAAAACTGGACTCACAGGAGAGGTTCAAATCATAAAAAGTTAGAGTGTCAGTCCTCTTGTACATTAGTCGGCATTGTGCCTTTTGAATTTATTTCCGATGCTATTTCTGTGTTCATTGTCAATAAGAAGGTCCAAGGTATACAGTAAACCTGAAGTGAAGCATCGGAATCTAAAACTGGACTCACAGGAGAGATTCAAATCATAGATAGTGAGAGTGTCAGTCCTCTTTTACTTAAGTCGGCATTCTGCGTTTTAAATTTAATTCCGATGCATTATCTGTGTTTCATAGTCAATAAGAAGGTCCAAGGGATACAGTTAACCAGAAGTGAAGCATCGGAATCTAGAACTGGACTCACAGGAGATGTTCAAATCATAGAAAATGAGAGTGTCAGTCCTCTTGTACTTAAGCCGCCATTGTGATTTTTGCATTAAATTCGGATGCAATTTCTGTGTTTCATTGTCAACAAGAAGGTCCAAGGGATACAGTAAACCTAAAGTGAAGCATCGGAATCTAAAACTGGACTCACAGGAGAGGTGCAAATCATTGAAAGTTAGAGTGTCGGTCCTCTTGTCTTAAGTCGGCATTGTACCTTTTGTATTAAATTCGGATGCAAACTCTGTGTTTCATCGTCAATTAGAAGGTCCAAGGGATACAGTAAACCTGAAGTGAAGCATCGGAATCTAAAACTGGACTCACAGGAGAGGTTCGAATCATAGAAAGTGAGAGTGTCAGTCCTCTTGTACTTAAGTCGGCATTGCGCCATTTGTATTAAATTCGGATGCAATTTCTGTGTTTCATCGTCAATAAGAAGGTCCAAGGGATACAGTAAAACTGAGGTGAAGCATCGGAATCTAAAACTGGACTCACAGGAGAGGTTCAAATCATAGAAAGTTAGAGTGTCAGTCCTCTTGTACTTAAGTCGGCATTGTGCCTTTTGTATTAAATTCGGATGCAAACTCTGTGTTTCATCGTCAATTAGAAGGTCCAAGGGATACAGTAAACCTGAAGTGAAGCATCGACATCTAAAACTGGACTCACAGGAGAGGTTCGAATCCTAGAAAGTGAGAGTGTCAGTCCTCTTGTACTTAAGTCGGCATTGTGCCTTTTGAATTTAATTCCGATGTTATTTCTGTGTTTCATTGTCAATAAGAAGGTCCAGGGGATACAGTACACCTGAAGTGAAGCATCGGAATCTAATTCTGACCTCACAGGACGGGTTCAAATCATAGAAAGTGAGAGTGTCAGTCCTCTTTTACTGTAGTCGCATTGTGCGTTTTAAATTTAATTCCGATGCAATATCTGTGTTTCATCGTCAATAAGTAGGTCCAAGGGATACAGTGAACCTGAAGTGAAGCATGGGAATCTAAAACTGGACTCACAGGAGATGTTCAAATCTTAGAAAGTGAGATTGTCGGTCCACTTGTACTAAAGTCGGAATTGTGATTTTTGTATTAAATTCGGATGCAATTTCTGTGTTTCATCGTCAATTAAGAAGGTCCAAAGGATACAGTAAACCGGAAGTGAAGCATCGGAATGTGAAACTGGACTCACACGAGAGGTTCAAATCATAGAAAGTGACAGTGTCAGTCTACTTGTACTTAAGTCGGCATTGTTGTGCCTTTTGAATTTAATTCTGATGCAATTTCTGTGTTTCATCGTCAATAGGAAGGTGCAAGGTATACAGTAAACCTGAAGTAAAGCATCGAAATCTAAAACTGGACTCGCAGGAGAGGTTCAAATCATAGAATATTAGAGTGTCAGTCCTCTTTTACTTAAGACGGCATTGTGCCATTTGTATTAAATTCGTATGCGATTTCTGTGTTTCATCGTCAACAAGATGGTCCAAG